>NC_139956.1:9574045-9687721 GCF_963454915.1 Gymnoscopelus microlampas
CAGAGGATACTCCCGTCTACTTCAGCCATACGCTGCGTTCCTACAATTCCATGTATTGTATTGTAATGTATTTTAATCAGTGACGTGGCATGGCGATGCGTACCATGTCTGCCATTACATCAAGCTGATTTATATGTTCTGAAGTCAAGATCGCTATTTAGCTGTACGGACAACATCTCCACCACTGAGGGTAGGCGGATAAAAAACAGGAAGTAAGTGTTGTGGCTTTCACATCCACAGATTGTAACTCTGTGACATTACTGGGGTAAAATTTTCAGCAAAATTTCAGCAACATTTCAGAAACTTACTGAAGGCCGCTCAATGGTATGGCTGAAAATGAAACATTACCCCTACAATAAATATATAGACAATAATGGATGAAAATAGTTAAGTTGTGGTGGCAGTTGTTTTTGTTAGATGCTTTAGCTTAGGCCCTGGACCTTGGGATAGTTATAGGGCATCGCAGTTGCGGCCACTTCTGTGTTCCACTGCAAAATACTCAATGCTTTTTTCCCATTGACATTTCCAAAAATATTTATATCAATTAATTTAAGCCTAGAATCAAGCCATCCAGGGTCCTGGTGAATCATGACCATTAAACATTTTTTTCTATGATTTTTTTTATTTTATATTTAATTATATGATACACTATATTTAATAAATACCCTTTGTTTTGCCGTTTTCAAAAAAGTTTTTTCACAGAATCAAACGTTTTATGGTCATGATTCACCAGGACCCTGGATAGCTTGATTCTAGGCTTAAATGAATTGATATAAATATTTTTGGAAATGTCAATGGGAAAAATGCATTGAGTATTTTGCAGTGGAACCAGGAAGTGGGCGGGAACTGCGATGCCCTATAGAGCCATCCACTTATTCCACACAGTACACTGTTTCTACCCACAGATGTGGACTTTTATTACAACCATGGCAGTGTCACAAATAGACCTTAGGAATCGGATGGTGTTGAGATCAAATGCAAATAATATGTAGCCAAAACTCAATTGTACTTGCTTTTAGCATAAAATACCCTGATCAATTAGTTTTCTTTCTGACTCCAATATGTTTAAGGGACTAATTGCTACAGCTGACATCTTTAATGAAACAAAGCTGCCACCAAAGTTTCCATCATGTCTCAACATGCACATCAATAACAGCCAGGATCCCGTGTTTAATGTCATTTTGAATGACAGAAATGAATCGTGACCAATTTTTCTGATAGCCTTCGACAGTGTAACTGTATGTCAAGCTGTGATATACGGGCATTATGCGAGCGTTTGGCGCGGGGGGGGGGGGGGGGGGGGGGGGTGTGAGGGGTCGGGAGGGAGTGCCTGCAAGGCGGAATGCGGGGGGCCTCGGTGTTCCAGCCGGCAAGCCAGCGGCAGGGAGCATGTGGAAAGAGGAAGGTGTCGGTTGGGCTTTCTCCCCAGCGAGGGCCGGCCAGAGGGGCCCAGCCATTAGAGCAGCAGTTGGTCTGTGAGGGGAGGTTTTTGGAGGGGGGGGGGGGGGGGTTGCGTGCATGTGTGGGAGTGTGGGAGGGGTGTTGTTAGCAAGAAGGGGTACTGAACTCTCCACAACCCCCCGGCCAAGAGAGCATGGTGGAGCCAGCCAGATGGGAGAGAGGGTGGGAGAGAAATGGAGGAGAGGGAGGAGAAGGGAAGCTGGTAGGGGTTGGGGAGTGGTTGAGGAGATTGTATAAGGGTGGAATGGAGGTGTGTGGAGGTGGTGGCTGTAGGTGGTAGAGGTGACTTCAAAAGCATCTCCTCCATGTTCAAATGTCATAGTTTCCTTGTATTTCAGATCCCATGCAGCATGTCTGCGATTTCCCTTTCCACCCCCCTCTCCCTCCCCAAGTGTAAACTGTGGTACCGTGGTGATTTTGCATGCCACTCCACGCGCCGGCGAGCCAGCCCGTGTCTAAAACGGCATACTCTCCATGGTCTGTTAGCTCCCAACCCAGCACATAATTCCCGTAATTCTGCCCCCCGTAACAGAATCATGGGAAGCATTAGCAGAGAGCAAGACCGAAAAAAGTACCCCAGGAGAGAGGTAACACAACACCAATGACCTCTTTGAGGTAATTTCCCCAAAATCATTTTCAATTTCGCGCACAGTCCCTTCTTGAAGGTGCAGTGAAAGGCTCTTTGGAAGTTTTCAGTGTAAGACAACTGAGGGCTGTTTGTGTGTTAGCGAGGCCTAATCAGAGTTACGTTCCTACGGTCAGCATATCTGCTGTTAGGATGGCGGTTTAGGCAAGACGAAATGCTGCACCAGTTTCCACTCAGCTAGAGCCCAGTAGCATGTCAAGTTCATATCACATCCCAAAAAACAACGGCAAACCCCTGTACATCCACCATTTGCAGTTGAACAGTGACTCTGATTCTGAAAAACTAAATGTGCACAATTTAAATAACACTATTAAACATGCCTTACCCTCCATGAGAACAGTGCATCAGTAGTTATGTAAATAGGCCACACAGAGGACAACTAATGTTGTTGCCATCCTGTGTGGCCAAAACACACGCCTCATTTCAAAAGCCCACACTTCCTAAGGTGTGACATCACTGAGCAGACCAGCAACCACACCACCACCACGTCAGAGGTCAGATGGTGGACCTGACCTCTGACCCCTAAAGCCCCAGTGGCATTGTGGGTCACATTTTCCATACAGTGCAGAGCAGGGGCTTGGGTCGGCATCCATGGAGACCAGGAATGTGGAAGAGTTGGCTGCATAGTTGGCTGTTTTGGGTAAAAAAAAAAAAAGAAGGGAGAGAGCTGGGGCAGCAACAACGGGACTGGTGACATCAAAATGCCCTCTAACGCTGTGCAAGAGATAACCACTCCACAACAAACTGCCAGGCTACACTGTAACATGGAGGACTGTTTTGCCACGGCACCATAGAAATGAGGAAGGGGATGGATCAGTAGAATTGCAGATGTTTACCGTAACCCACATGCCAGCTTTTTTCCTCCTCAGAACTATTCCTCTCTCCAGTGTTGTTAGTAAGTTGATGGACACAGAGGGAGATCGGCCTGCCACAGTTACACAGCAAAGACAAGGTTTCCCTCAACAACAAAGCCCACGTCATGTTTAACGCCTGTTCTGACGTGTGCTGGCTACCCCCCTAAACGCCACCCCCACGCCCCTCTGTCCTGGCTGATTCACAGGGACGCAAGAGCCGTCTCTAAATTAAAAGTTTCATCACAATCTCGAAACGAGTCATCGCTCCTGAAAAAGAACTGCGTGGTGCGCCAGCGAGGGGAGGATGAGGGAGACAAGGCCTCTTTTTGGCTCCATACACAGGACACACTGACACACAGGACACACTGCACAAACACATACATAAACACACATACACCCATACACAAACACACACTGCACACGGCCATGCACAACTACGCACACCCCCTTGAGCACTCACACCCAGGACATGCACATTACATAAAAACCCTCATTTTCTCTTCACATGCGAAAACAACAACCGTAGCAATGGAGTGAGTAGCAAAAACAAGCAGGAAAACAACAGCATTCAGCCTTTCGTCCCCTCGTTCCCCCCCTCTATCTCTCTCTCTCTCTCAGGAAGGCAAGCACACAAGAGAACGTACCTCGGAAACCCTCCTGCTGCATCTCTGCTGCGATGTGTTCTCTCCCTCTCCCCTCACACTCCCTCTCTCTCTCTCTCTCTCGCTCGCTTGCTCGCACGCACTCTCTCTCTCTCTCTCTCGCTCTCCCTCGGTCTGTGTATGCGCGCGTCTGACTGCGCGTGGCTGCGTGTATGAGGGAGAGAGCACAGGGAGAGGCACACACACACACTCACACAGGCAGCAGTGTGTGAAGACAGAGGGCAAGAGCGATTCTCACACTCTGACTCGCTCGCTCGCTCACTCCCCCTTTCTCGCTTAAACTCTGTCTCTGTTCTCTCTCTCGCTCTTTTGCCTGGACTCTTCTCACTCCAGTTTTGTCTCTGACACACGATTCTTACTGTTTTTGCCCTTTTTCCAGCAAGTGAATCCCCCCGAATCCAATCTTCTTTTTATTTGGAAGTGTTGTTCTCCACACACACACACACACACACACACACACACACACACACACACACACACACACACACACGCACACGTACACGCACGCACGCACGCACACACGCACACACTACTTTATATACACAAAGCCCAGCGATAGGGAGAGGGAGGGAGAGAGAGGCAGACAGAGTGGGAGAGTGAGCAAGAGGACGCCATTTAAGCAGTTTGTTACGAGCACTGCAAGTCCCCAAAATGGCTGAAAACAAACAGGAGCCGTGCCAACAACGAAAAAAAAAACCTGGGCACAAGGACAGACAGACAGACCATGGAGTGAGAGCAAGAGAGCGAGTAGGTGACGGACTGTGTGCAATGTGCGCGTGCACGTGAGAGAGAATGGACAAACTGACAACGGGCAAATGGCGGATGGAAGTGCTCTGTGCAAGAAGAACGCGAGTTGAAATAAAAAGGCCGATGATTAGAGGGAGAAAAAGAGACAGAGAGACAGGGACAGATAGGGGGAAGACAGAGACAGTGAGAGAAAGTGGGACAGGCAGAGACAGACTTCGATTTCTTTATGGCCTCAGTTGAAAGGGTTCAAGTTTAACATGGAGCTATCGCAACAAACAAGTCAAGTTCACATGTAATGTACATGTGACCCTTTAGCCAAACTCTGGCTTTCTACCTTTTCGCTGACAGGCACCTGTTTGATTTTGCTGTGTTACTCAACCGCTCTCTCCCTCCCATTGACCACCACACTGTCCCACCACCTTGACCTCTGGTGTTGTGCTGCACAATAGTAGGCCACATGTAAACGTTACCGTAGCACACATTCCTCCTGATTCGTACACAACTGCAAACGCCCGCACTAAAAAACTTTCAAATGAACTTTCCTCATACTTTGCCCCTGAATAGCTGGTCTCTACCACGCGCGTCATGGTAAATGGAAATTCCGCATACCTCTCCTCTCTTGGCTGCCATGCGCCACTCAACTGCCTCAGACCGAGATGGGGAGGGGGTATTCTCTCAGCCAGAAAAATTACAGAGAGCATGGGGTGGGGTGGTTGGGGTGGGGGGCAAAAGAATGTTCTAGAGCTGCTATCCTGCAACACCATCACACTTCCCCACTGTCCTTTAAGCAGGACTGCTGCACAACTACCCCCCCCCATCCCGCCACACCCCTCCTTCTCCCACCCATACCCACCAACTGAACCTTGACGCCAGCACCCCACCTTCTCCTCCCCCTGCCCTCTCTCTCTCTCTCATTGTATGCTGCCACACTTGTCTCCATGGGAACTGCTCTGGGATTGGATAGTTCCTGTGACCTCTCTGGCTCTTAGAGTTGGAGCTGGAGTTAGAGGACCCCCCAACGTACTCTTTCACGTTTTCACAGCATGTTGGTGTGTGTATGTGTACTGTATGTATATGTACAGTATTATGTGCGTGTGTGGGTTTGTATGTATACTATGCATGGGTAGGTAGGTTACTACCGGTAGGTTACAATGATCAAGAGTGGTTCTGAGACAACAAAATATAAATGGACCTGTGGTCCATTTTTACACTCTCAGAATAACATTAACAGATGATTTCACTGAGTGCACACGTGCGTTCATTCGTTCGTGCGTGTGTATGTGTGTGTGTGAGAAAGACAAGAGGGTTGGAGAGAGAAATTGTGTGAAGCAGATTGCCCGTTGGCAAAGACAATAGTGTGTGTGTGTGTGTGTGTGTGTGTGTGTGTGTGTGTGTGTGTGTGTGTGTGTGTGTGTGTGTGTGTGTGTATGTTCCAGGAGTGCGGCCGTCCGATCCACACATGTGTGCTAGCATTGTCCCGTGGCTGCAGCCAGCCACTAACTCTGTATTCAGAGGCAGCCCCCGCCGTCCAGCCGTCTCTATTCATGGGCCTTTGCCCGAACGTGATCATAGCTTTTCATGCTGTGCTACCAAGCGACACACATCTGAATGCACAAAGATGGCAGAGCTAAGGGAGCCATCTTGGTGGAAAATTTAAGCCATTAACTTAAACAGTACCTTGCAACGCTTAACTCTTATCTACGTTTTCAGAAGAAAAAATAAATCACTGTTTCAAATAGAATGGCCACTTTTATCCACTTCAGCCCTATTTCAAAAATAGCTAAAAGAGTAGATCCACAAGCTCACAAAGCGACATGCAGTGAGCTTATAGAACTATCTCTGCTATTTTAAAAATAAATATTTGAAAAATGTTGAAGCTTTTCACCTATAATGGCAAGCCCAAAACACTGAGGGACACCAGGTTGAAAGTGGTTCAAAGACAATAACACTTGCTGTGCATCCGATATAACGCATTAAAAACATACTTATAGGGCATTATTATCTGCTTACAACACTGTATAATTTTTTTAATAAGAACTCATAAATGCTGATAATGTTTCAAAACAATAATCCTAACACATTATAAAGCATTTTATAATGACTTGTCACATATGCATTGTACAAGTGCATTGTAATCTCCTCATAACACTGTATAATTACAGGTATAAGCACCCATAAGTACTAAATGCAATCTTAATGTATTATAAAGCCTTTTATAATGACGTATAATAATACTTCATAATGACTGGTCACTCACAGACCTTTTCTTTTGGCCAGGATCAGAGTATATTGTAATACTCTTAGTTGTAATACATTACAACTATTTTATAATGCATTATAATGAAATTGCGTGTTGGCTAGTCCGCACTCTCGCCTTGCATAATGAAATTATAAGTCACTATAAGTGGTCATTGAGTGTTTTACGCAAAGTGGGGAAAAATAGCATTAAATATATGCAAAAACAATACAACACATAACTGCCTTCACCTTCAGGAATGTCATTACTTTACTTAAAGCACCCACTGACCACTTAAAGTGACTTATAATCACACTATAATGCATTATAACAGTCAACAGTGAGGATAATACATTATACAATTATTATTTTGACATATTTGTGAAGATGTCTACAACAGATTGTTCAACATTTCACAAAGGTATGCCGAAGCCTTGTAGTGTCACATTTATCTAATATTTTACACAATGACACATTTTTCATTAGAACAGGTTGGAAACCAGGCACTTATCTAATGAATGACTGGGCAGTTGACAATGTTTTCATTGTGTCATTACTATATTTTGAGCTAACATACCACAACCCTGCTTTACTTTACCTCAAGCTAAGATGAGTGAAGAGAACATATGTCTAAGGCTGACAGTGAAGAAAGAACGCAAACATGTGCCGGATGTTGGTTTTGTTTTTCCAGTTCCCAAAACTGGCCCCTAGGCAAAGCAGTTTTAGTGAGGCTGTAAAGAATACAAGGAATTGTACGTTTTTATATTGTGCCTAAGGCAGAACTGATATTTGCACTATGTATATATATCATTGGTTGCTATTCATCCTTATGCCGCATGAATGTATATTCTGTATATATCTTTATTGATCGCTAATTTATTCATCCATTATTTTCTGTACATTTTACATTCTGTTTATTTTACATTTCTGAAACAATGTAAGACCCCGTTTTGATTCTTGTCACCACAAGCTACAGTATTACCAAACTAGGACTGTGCTCAAAATATTGAATATCGGGACGTGTCAGTGCCCGTATCGTATCGATACAATACGGACCTGTATTGCAATATTTTGATCGTTTTTGGTTTGTTTTTATTCAATTGTCTTCATTTGTATTGCTCTGAGCCCTACAGTAAATCATTCTGCAATGCAAAGGGATAAAGTAGTAAGAGGAGAGCGGCGGCAACATTTTGATCATGTGTGTCATATAGGCAAAAGTATTATATCGGGATATGTATTGTGAGTTCCCTGTCAATACCCAGCCATATACCAAATCATGAGCAATATTCTAGCCCTGCTAGCAGCAGGATCCCCTTTGTCAGTTGGTCATTCTGTCCATTCACCACTTTGATCCTAAACAACATATGGATCTCAGAAACTATTGGCTGAATTGACGCTGAATTTTCTGTGCACCTTCATGTACCCCAGATGGTGGTTCATTGCAGTGGTGTGTTCTAGATTTTTTTGGAGGGTATACTATAACAATTCCCCCCTAGTTCCTCCCACACACACACCGCACGCACGCGCGTATCATTAATTAATGTAAAAAACTCTGCGTACGCTCCGCGCACAATTCTGCCCCGCACGAACTCGGCCAGGCCCACTCAGGCCCAGTTTCACAGTAACACTGAGTAGGCTACACTTACAATATGCTTTGTACTGATTTTCTACTGTTTCTAATGTTAATCACCCTGTAACTCAACCACTTCGGAGCTGCTTTTAGCCTTGGATGCATTTCTTTTTTATTTATTTTTATTACCATAGAAGTGCAAGGATTGTTATAAATAAATGCTGTTTAGGCTTATCAGATATAATAACAGTGTTAACAGCGAGCCTTCCTGTATCTTTTACAGAATAGTATTAACTTGGCATTGAAGACACAAACTGTATTGAAGATTCAAGATTTTGCTGTGCTATGACGCGCAAGTTGAATACTAATGAAGTACTCAATTCAGTGACCTAGTTCAATGAAGTGAATGGCAGGTCGTTGAAATGTGTGAATTCCTTCGCCAGCAGCCATTCATTATCACCTCAAGAACAATAGCCACGCACATGATAAGCCTTCACCTCAGAGTTAGACTAGTCAGACGGTCAGACTACATTCTAGCTGTTTGTATTGCTGCGCCCCCCAGCCCAGCCACTCCTGGGTGCAGCGTATCAGATGCGTATCAACGTATCAGATACGCCGTTTCGAACTGTTTTTGAATGTATACGGTGGCGACGAAAAAAATCTGCAGGCCATACGGCGTATACAGCGTACCACGGTAGAACACACCACTGGTTAATTGGTCACTACTGATTTTGGTGACCCCATAGCCTTTCTTCTAGTGCCACCAATGGCCACAATTTCCACTTCCACACATTTTACTCTCAAACCAGATCCACAATTACTGGCTGGATTGCCATGGACTTTCCTGTGCACTTTCATGCTCCCCAGAGGATGGCCCCTACTGATTTGGTGACCCAATGGTCTTTCCTCTAGTGTCATCATTAGACCAGAATTTCCACTTTGCACACACGATACACAAAGTGTAATGAGCACATTGCCATGAAACTCGCTGAGTGCATGCATGCTCCCTGGCGGATGATCCCTAATGATTTTGGTTACTCAGTGTGCTTACCTTAAGCCAAACTTTCCACTTGCACACAAGTAGAGTTAACTCAAAATCAAATAGGGAAATACTGCACCATGTTAGTTTAATCGGACACAAACATAAATATTGGCAGCCATCTTTGTTTATAATATCATCCTAAATGAGTAATGTAGCAAGCTAGCACTGGTTGGTATGGTAGATATCAATGTAGTAGTGCTTATTTGTTTCAGATCTTGTAGCCCCAATTGAAAACGGATGTTTCACCACCATGCACATTTTTTATTTTACCTATTTCTAAATCACGGTAGTGTTTGACTCCTATAACTTTGGGACTTAGGTCACACACAATTCATTTTGTGCGGGCTTTCACAAAGTTGTTCCATTCAGTACTGCCCTAGTCTCGCATAGCCAGACAATCAGAGATCTCCTCCTACTGATATGTCTGGGGAAATCTAAATTCAGTGAATGGGCTTGGACGCCGGAGAAAACCAGCAGTTAATAAACCTACGCCCACTGCTTTAAAAACCCAATTCTGATACCATCCCATATGAAGGACCGCCCTCAAATATTTGCATTAGTTCTGTGAATCTGTTATTTTTAACATTTCTTGAAAGGTCAGCGGCTTGTGGGGTTATTTTGAATTTGAGTGAAGACACATGGGAGGGAGGGGACTGAGACAGTAGAGATGTGATGCGCTCACCAAGACACCAGAGAGTAACAAGTACGCACCACTCTTCATGTATGCCAATGGCAATTGCTGCCTATGCATGTGCTGTGCGAAGTGCCCGTTAGGCCAATTTCCAAGGAGCAGCATTGACTCTAGGGGCTGCTTTCAGGGCTTTTAGATCCTTAATCTTGTTTTTTCACCACCAAAAAGGAGCTTTTCAATGCACTTATATGTGACCTTATAAGTCATTACAAAATGCTTTATAATGTGTTAGGATTATTCTTATGAAACATTATTAGTATTTATGAGTTCTTATAACAAAGATTTTGCAGTGTTGTAAGCAGATAATAATGGCTTAAGTATGTTTTAATGCATTATAGACATTACCAAATGTGTTTTACATGAGTCTTTTAACCACTTTCAAACTACTATCCCTCAGTGTTTTGGGCATGCTTCTTATAGGCCAAAGCTTCAACATTTTTCAAAGATTTATTCTTAAATGGATGGGGGGGGGGGGGGGGGGGCTTGAGCAAAAAGTGACCTGACATGTAAACTACATGACACTTGATAATGAATAAAATATAAGCAACAAAGACGCTGAATAATCTCAGAGAAACTATGATGAATACTGACCTGGTCCCCAGCTGAGTCAGACAGACATCAATGTAAGAAGTCAAAAAGTTAGTTCCTGAAGATTGAGCATCAGATGTCTTAAAGGTGAGCGTCCTCACAAAGATTACACCCAATGTCCTATTGCCGGCCTACAGAAAAGCAGAAGAAATGGTTGACAAGACATACATTTTATTTTACAAATGGATATTACTGAGAAATGTGTCAACATTTACAAATGCAGATACAAAAACATCTTGCACATTATGGTGAGAAACATTTTCAATGTATATTGTACGTATGTGCACAATGCGTGCACAGACATACACATGCGTGTAGTGCGTACTACCCTGGGCAGCTGTCCAACCACTTAAATCCTATATACTTAGTGACCGGGGTCCCCCAGGGCTCTATACTTGATCCCTTCCCGTTTCCCTCAGCTCAAATTTCTTCGTCAAAAATAGCTGATCTACAAGCTCACAACGGACCGCAAAACAACACGTGCTTGTAGATCTGCTATTTTCAAGATTTCGCCCGAGAATAAGGTGCTAGTGTTCATGTGGTTAAACTGGCGTGATGGAAAGTGCAGAGCGTGTCACAGGACTAGGGCATAGGGTGGATCCCTCAGAGTATCAGATGACGGAAGCGGGGTTTCAGCACGAAACGGCTGCTAAGTGATTCATATCCCCGAGGCCAGCGAATCAGGCCATGACCAGCACACTTGTATGAGCACAGCAGTGAGCAGGCCCAAGATAGTCCGTGCCGAGTCACAGTAACACTTTCAGTGCAAACAGGAATGCTAAAGTGCAAAATAAAATTGTGTACGGTACACACAGGTAGAAGTATAAGTTCTAGATCAATTTGATATACAAGCAACCGCAGGTACAAAGTAAAATGCACAAAAGGATGCATAAAAGGGAAGGAGTAGAGGAAGAGAAGGTTAGGGAGAGCGGCTGTTGCCAAAGGAGACTGGAAAGGATAGGTGGAAAATCATCTGGGAGGGGTGCCTGATATGGTTCGGGGTGGGGGCGCAGGGCTGGAGGGAGGGAGCGAGGCTGGTTTTTCCACTGCCAGAGAGAGAACGGCTAAATCAAATTAATTAGCTTCTTCATCTCCAGGCAGCTACTCAGGCATGCCGTACTGGCGAAGAGAGAGAGATGAAGGGAGGGGGGAAAGAAGGAGCCTGTATGCATAAGAGAATAAGAGTGAGTTCAGAGGGAGCGGCAGGGGTGTGCTGCGGGATGGGGGGTGCATAATTCTCTGATAAGCACAAGGGTTGTTTTGCAAGGGCCGGTCCTGTGCTGTGTAATGAGGAGGAAGTCGCTGGTGCTTGTTGACTGACGATGAGTGCTGCCGCGTTTCGGGGCTATGGTACTTCCTGTTTCTAGACAGCATGTATTTTGAGGCCACTGTACACAGCCCATCTCTTCCGTACGCGCCTTTAAATAACATCTGCGCCTCAATTTGAATCTTCAGTGGGGGTGGCGGAGCGGGATGGGTGGTTGAGAGGGAAACCAAAAAGGTAGAGTGCACGTGAGTCAGGAAGAAACAGGGCGAGATAGTGAAGGATTGTGTATTCATACACAGCCATCAAAAAGAGAACAACCTCACTGTAAACTTCGTGTTGATGCAGAAGGAAAAAGAGGCAATAATAAAGGATGGCAAAAACAGAAAAGTGAGGCAGATGGTCAGAGGCAGTGGCACCGTGCCAGAGGGAACACAACGGCAGTACAGCAAAGAAACGCAAGAGAAGAAAAGAGGAAAAAGATGAAAAAAAGCCACGAAAGGCAGTAGGGATGAGGAGAGAGTCGTGCATAGTCTGCAGACAGCATGTGGCCGTCTCTATGCCTTAGCATACGCGAGAGCGGGATGGAGGCAAAATGGAGCGAGGGAGGTAGGGAGGTGGGAAGATGGGACAGAGTGAGAGAGGGCGTCAGAGAGAAATGAAAAGAAGGCTGTAGTGAAATGGAGAGGTTCAGAGCATCGGGGAGATTGAGGGGAGGGAGAACCAGTAAACATGTGACGGCGAGGGAGAACTGTGGAGGGGAACAGATGAGAAAAATGAGGTGCGGTGGGGTAATTTGCTAACTGTTTTCAAAGGAGAAAAATAAATCTTAGAAAAGTGCTGAAAAGAAGACCCTGACAAAGTGAAGCATTAAGGCTAGTGAGCAGAAGTATACCAACAGCCTAGGGCAGGAGTGAAAGAAAGACAAACGCCTCGGGGAGGAGAGATGTGGAGAACTTGATGCTGCATCGCCACCCAGGCCTGGCCTAGCTCCACTGTCTGTGAGAGCTAATTGCAACGCAACACAGGTTATAGAGCAATTCATTTATCACCCAGATAGTTTCTGGAGGAGACTGCAAGAGTCCACCCCGTCCGTCCCGTCCGTCTAGAAAAGCTTTAGCTTGTATCTAAAATTTGAAAAATACTGGCACAAATGACTGCTCAAAGTCAACCACAACAAAGTTCTGCAAAATGATCAACGCACTTGGCTGTAAAAAGTTGTTGAGCGTGAGACAGACGCTGGAGCGATAGGATGACTAGATTATGAAAGGGAGGATAAAAAAGAAAGATGGCAGGGGGCTTGCTGACACATCCAAAACAAACACTAAAGGAACAGGACATTCCCTCTGCAGGCAGAAACGGCTGGCCTGTTCCAGTGGTCTCTTAGGAGGAGCTCACCCGCACGTCCCCCATTTTTTCATTACTAAACAACAACCAGGCACATAACTTGAGGGAAGACCCATCCCAAAAGAGAATTTGTGTTATTGCAAGGATAGTGGACAGTTCAGTGAAATGTGCTAGTCTAGGCTTTCTTTGTCATTATCATAAGACAAATATTGCCATTGCTTCCGTGAGTAAACATGGAATTGTAATGGTAGAAAGAAGGTAGCAATCATTTTGTTGGTTATACCTGTTAATAAAAGTCCAAGGTGTCCATCATGCCACCAATGGAGTCGGTTTTCCTGCAGGGATGGCGTCACAGGTGGTTGTGTTTCTCTCTATAACTGTTTTATAGTCACTGACTAACTTGTCTGAGGAAGCAAAAGGAAATGCTGTTTTTTGTCCATTTTTGCAACAGGGCTTGAAGGTACAATAACTATCTGGACAGAATGCTCCACTACAAATTAATTACTTAAATAAGTCTAATGAAATATCCTCTTCCAATTAATGCACAGTAAGAGCTTCTAGGTTTTCCAATCATAAGTCAATTTTGGAAATGGGCCTGTCCTCCCTTCCCTGCTAAGCGCCTGCCTGGCCTGCCTCTTTTATTATTGTGCTACACAGCAAACCCCCCCTCTCCTGAAAACATGCTCACTGCCAGGCAAACACTGACATCACCAGACAACAGCTCCCCCTGGATAAGTGAATCTTCACCTCCATCCAGGAAACGAAAACCTCTAAAAACAAACAATAATACACAAGTAGCACCACTAGAGAAAAGACAACAGGTAAAACAGCTTAGAGGCTGTTATTAATGGAGATATACGTGTAAAGAAAGAGAGGTCTACTATTACGACAATGCACTCTACAATACCACATATGGCTTAGTTTTTCCTGATGGTGCCAGCTTATGTGTACCAAATAGAATCAACCTCTGCTTGGTAGGACCCACTGAATGGTGCAGAAGGTTGAATAATCATGACGTGGCAGCATTGATGACTCAGATGCGTGCATCTTCAGTGGAACAACTAAATTCAATTATTTGAGTAATTTGCACAATGCCTGCCTGTTATCTACATTCATTACAATGACAATTAAATCTAAGTGCAGGTCAAAAACTGACTTGGGTCAATGTTTTACCTGCACTTGGATTTCATTTAATTAACTCAGTTTCAATGGTAGTCACTGACCTTTTCTCCCCAGCTTCTATTATGTTTAATTTGACTTTCATTTAGTAAAAAACACAACCTGATAAAGCATTTGCTGATCCAATGTCTTATATAGGCAGCCATGAAGTAGACTTGTATGAATTTCTGTCAAGTAGCCATGTGACCAGTCACTTTTCCAGAGCATTATGCACCAACCTCCTCTGAGCAGTAGAGGGGGCAAGGATGTAGGCACTCAGCAGTCGGCCTTCTGGAATCCACTTCCGCATTGAAAGTATGGTTGTGCAATTTCACCACAATGGTCTTTATTCTCCTTTTTCACCAGAGGAGGGTGCTAACTGTAATATAATAGCTCCTTTGTATGATCATGGAAGCTGCATGCCTGGCACATGGTTAACACAGTGGAGTGCTATCACATCTCATCATCTTTTTCTTTAATCACATATTAAGTAAAATAATTGTTTCATGCAATAAGGATACTGCAGATATACGATCTGTCCCTGCTCTTGGACTTGAGAATGTCATCTTCCTCTGTGCTGAACCTGCCAAAAACACATGGTCAAGGATAGCAAGTGAAACACAAGGCAGTTGTCAAGGTGTACTGCAGGTTACTCACTTCAGTATAAATAAAAGTCATAAGCAGTCACATGTTTGTTCAATATCTTTATTTGAATAAACTTGTCACTTACACACACTTACGGGGAAAAAAAGATGGTTTCAATGTTACAAGATCAGAAAAACAATCCCTCACTGGATCATACATCAGGAATTTCATAGCATGACAGCATGTCAACATAAGGCTGTACCCTAGAATGTGTTTACATCCCTAGTACACGAAATAAATGTTACACGGTCATGCAACAGTAATAGGCTGCAATTCGAAAATGGCCCCTGTCTAAGTCTTAACCTACCCCCCCAACCCCCCCTCCCCCCTTTTTCCCCTTCTCTTGTACATATTTTCTCTCTTCATACCAGTAACCTATAAGCTGATTGTATGACGTTCTGTATAGTAGTGTGTATATCTGTCTGTCTCTTATATGTCATCATGATTTGTGTGCATGGGGATCTCATCTTAAACAAGCTCAGTGCTTAATGAGTCATCCAGTTTAGTAGACCTTGTATTGTTGTTCTCATGTCTTACTAAATAAAGTACATCAATCAATATGCAAGATAGGATAGGAAGTCCACTGGACTTTTTTGTGTGATCCTTTTACACTAAGTGTAGGACTGTACTTTTGCTGTTTGCATTTCTGTCTAATAAAATCATCAATCAATCCTTTAACAGCTGATACATTCTTGGAAGGAAAAACAATACTCTTCTTGTCAAAGACCTCATAGTAGAAAGGTGTAGGTTCCTGCTTGAGAACAGTCAGTCAACACTGTCTAGCTTCTTGTCCCCAAGGACAGGGAACAAACCCAACAGGATTAATGTGCAGCATTGTGTAAAGGGCCGTTTTCCAGTCCCTCAAAACAATATGAATGCTAAGACATGTCCTTTTACAGATCAAGCTGCCAGAAGTCAAGTAAGTAGGCTATGTATGAAGTGATCTATCCTGCCTACTTTTTGTAATCATGTTGGAAATGGCCCGATCTTGATAGAGTGCTTCTTCCTATATACACATGTATAAAGAGGCTTGATTGTGCATTGTGTTCAAGCTAGCTGGCAAAATGGCTTCACCACAGACGAATATTCAGCAGTGTTGCCATATTTTGTGAGAGAAATAAGCAACCAGGTCTATGAAAACAAGCCCAAAAGAAGCAACTTTAAACGTCGGCTATTTGAAAATAGCCGATCTACAAGCTCGCGATGCACGCGTTGTGAGTCGCGTCCAAATAAGAAAGGACACTTTAGAAACAATCCCCAAATACCACAACCACTAATTTTTACAAGCAACTTTGCAGAAAACTAAGCCAAAGTCGCTCATGATAAGCCGACATGGCAACACCGATACTCAGAAGAACCTTAGCTAATGAGATCCCTGACAACTTAAAAAACGTAATTTATGTATTTACTGTTAACTGGGGGGGCATAGCATTTCTAATCAAACGTGTTCTCATTCAGCCCAAAGGGTTAAAGAGGCTGGGATATCAGGTCGAGTGGCCAAGTTAACCAACAAGACGGTCCAGACTCCATTTGTCTGCTTCACAACAGCCTACGGAGCAACACACCGCCGCCATATTGGAAACATTACGGAACCAACACTATTAGTTAGCCACAAGCTAACGAACATAATTTGAAATATATCCTCGGGCGAATAGACATATCAATAAACCCACAAGTGTGCTATCCATTAAGTAACATTTTCACCATGACTGTACCATTCAAACAACCAAAACAAAACATTATCCTGCTGGAGACAAAACAGACACGGCTAACAAAAATCGGGAGCTAGCTAGCTAAAAGACTACAGTAGAACAGTACACACCACCACCGACACAACTCGTATTATAAAACATGGCCAGAGGGCCTAACGTTGCGTTAGCATGCATTTACCATGTTTTAAAACAAGAGGCAAAGGGTCTAAACACAGTGATACAAACGTAAATACATTGCTAACGTTGTATCCTCATTACTAAGAAAGGTCTAGAAGTGAAGACATTCCACTTGTTCATGGTAAACAAAAAATCCTTAAGCTAAATTGTGGGGCTATGTTAGGTTTGTTTACGTTGGTCAAATGTGCAAACACTGGAGTAAAACAGCCCTATATTTTGATGATGGGGTAAGATAGTAACACATTTACCATTTACAATTCAACCCGTTAAAGAATGTATGTATCCCTAATCTATGTTAAAACATCTCAAATTGGGCCTTTAACCAATGTATGCTGCCACACCAAGTCAAATGTATGAAAATAAATAAATAAATAAATAAAGACTTACTAGCAGGCAGAAACAAAACCAAGAAATAAAAAATACAAGGTAACTTGGACTACTGTCTAGCTGGGGTAAAGAAAGTTGTAAAGCAAAATGCATATAGGAGTAAACCCTTCAGAGTTAGCTTAATGGCCATTAGGTTGATGTACTACAATATCAGTTCTACACTTTGTATCTTAACTGCCAAAAGGTTTAACTGAAGAAATTATACATTTTGTGATGTGTCAACGTCTTACCGCCAAAGCCCAAGGCGTTCAGACTGCTCCGAAAAACCGTGGCCTGCAATCAAACTTAACATTTGAACAAAGAAACGATAGTTAAATGCAATTTTTGTTAAATAAAATGAGGTCTAAGATACATTCACAGCCAGTCTATACAGATTAGACAACATTCTTTTCTAAAATGCACTTAATTCAACATTGTAGGCTTCCCCCGGACTTTCCAGATAACGGTGCGGGTAAATGCAGTCCTTTAACCAGGCATGGTTCGCACGCAAGTCCGAGGATTGAGGCAAAGTCCCGTAGATACAAAAATCTCGTCGTCAAAATACAGATACTTCGACGTGTACTGAAGACAGTTGTAAAAATAACCACTGTGAAAATAGTTTGAGTTGAAAATGTTTGGAAAATATATGTTTTTCCTATGGTTTCATCAAGCACATTGGTAGGCCTGAGCCCTGAGCTTCTTTTCTTAGAGCAGAGGCTGATCCAGAGCGAGACGAACGAGACAGCACAGATTTTTTTTATTTTAGCTCTGAGGGAAGAAATTCACATCGGACACGTTCGGCAACTCTCGGAAACAAGGCGGGTTTTCGCCTAAATTATTCATAGCATTCATATACCAGCAGCAATTGGTCCGCGTTTCCTCTGTTGCTACATATTAATGAGCCTAACGGCAAATTATGCGAAAGACGTACATATTCTACGCTTCATTAAGATAGTACCGCCTTCTTGCTCTAAATCTAGCCAATGAGACAACATTTCAACTAAAATTGATGCCCTCCTCCAGTTTTCATTCGTGGGGGATATAAACGTGCGCCCTCACTGGCTGTGCGTACAATCACATTCATTATTAATACGGCTATCTGCTAAAGCCAATGAGCTTGTTACTACATGGGTCGATGGCCCGCCTTCTGAGCGCTCTGGCCCTGCTTTTCCGAGTGGGCGACCCCGTGGTACGCGTTCGGTCTATATAAGCGGGCGTTGGGCATTTTCTCACTCAGAAGCGCTTGGAGAGCGCCACAGTGTAGACCATAAAAAGGGAAGGGGACAGCCGTTAGACAGAGCAGTTGGGGATAAAACGTAAATAATTCGGTTGTTAGGGGCAACAAACATCTAGGGTCTTGGGATATCGCCTTCGGAGACATTCCGGTCACCGTTGGCAGCCTGGCCAGAGCTCTGGTGGCAGTTTTAAGGCTGTTCCTTTCTCACAAAGCGGCGTGCCGAGGGAGGACGCGTCTCTTTGAATAGACAGGATGCATGGACCGCCCTCCGGCGACAGCGCATGCCCACTGCGCCTCATCAGGAGGGTACAATTCGGCATCATCAGCCCAGATGAGCTTGTAGGTTTTCTTTTGGGGAGCGGGCCTTTTCTGTGTATTCTGCAAACATTCACACATTAATATTAAATGCAATATATATGACTATTCTCATAGATACACTATTGATGGTAATTGACTACATGGGTCTGTTTTTTACCAAGACAATGCTTTGCAGTTAGCTTAGCTAGCACATGCTAAGCTAGTGGGAGCTTGGGCTAACTAGCAAGTGCATGTTGCAGGAAGTTTGGGAAAACTTTCAGTGAGCACAACAGTTACGAAACTGATCATCTAGGACGTCACACATGAAATAAACGCCCTGTTATATCGAAAAAGTTACATGTAAATTCACACACAACTAGTACTGGTTATTGTTTTAAGGACATGGTTTGTTAGATGTATGTTTTTACGTAGTTCACATAATGCCTTGCAAGTAGCAACAGTAGTCTCCGTTGATGAATCCAGTTTGCGTTAAATAAAAATACATACATTGAATCACGGTGTGTTTATCTCCAAAACGGTGGCACAAACTGAAAGTGAATCATTTAAATCCACGTACATGTCATTAGTTAGTATCCTGTGTACGTGTGACTCATGTAGGGAAATTGTTATATTATTTGAATGTTTATGTAATGAATTATTGACTACTAAAATGAAGACTAATTAACGTTACTTTGGGAGCTGCAAGGCGTTATGGTCTATGTAAAAATACTGTTTTTGTTTGAAGTTGTGCTTGCATCTATTGTGAAATAAATAAATTAAAATACATTTTAATATCAACAGTCAGTGTTTTGTTTTTTTAAACCGTGTATATTACTTGGTGAGCATCTCCATACTTGGCAAACTTTATAACTTTAGTTTTTTACGTCTTATCTAGTAGCACACATTCTTTTGTTGCATGATTTTCCTACATTTCCCATCTGAAGGGGTGATCATTTATCATAGTTTATGTCCACTTACATGGTAACTGTTTCCCCAGAAACGGATGTCTGTCACAGAAGGGGGAATCAAATACCCCGAAACCACAGAAGGAGGGCGTCCGAAACTTGGTGGCCTTATGGACCCAAGGCAAGGGGTTATCGAACGATCTGGAAGGTGTCAAACATGTGCAGGTACAGCATCATATTGGCATTTTATGAAGATATATAGCACTTGCCCTAGCCTTGACGACATTTCAGGCTTATGCAAAGGCTAAAATGAAATTTAGATGGCATGTTATGTAGACAGATGCCAGGTCATTTGTAGACCTGACTTCCTATAATGTGTGTGTGCATAGTTTCAATGTACAGAAATAATATTATACTTTTTAGACTGCTGATTGGTTCTTGGTTTACCCATGATCCTAGATTACTATTTCTATGGATTTGATGTATTACCTTGTGTTTTCCTTGTTTACTGTTAATCGCTCTGCATTAAGAGCGTCTCCTAAATTGTAAATTGTAAGATGTACCAGTCAGTGACAGTTCTACTTGGTGTCAATCCCATCAGTGTCCACATGCAGTTAACATGGCTTTTCTTCACTCTCTCAGGTAACATGACAGAATGTCCAGGCCATTTTGGACATATAGAGCTGGCAAAGCCAGTCTTCCATGTGGGCTTCATAACAAAGATCATGAAGGTTCTCCGATGTGTGTGCTTTTTTTGCTCCAAGCTGTTAGTGGATTCGGTCAGTACCGCCAACGTATAGTCTTGCATATGCTTAGATCCCACCAATGTTGCTCATGGGATTAACTGTTTTTTGAATCATGCTCATTACTTGGTATTAACTTTGTATTCTGTTGTCTTGTTGTCTAGAATAATCCAAAGATCAAAGACATCCTGTGCAAATCTAAAGGGCAGCCCAGAAAGCGCTTGACACATGTATACGAGTTGTGTAAAGGCAAAAATATCTGTGAAGGAGGAGAGGAGATGGACAACAAATTTGGAGTCGAGGAGCGGGAGGTAGACTCGGAAGACATTACTAAGGAGAAGGTACTTGGGCAAATCAGCTATGTCAACCATTTGTTAATGTACTGTAATCATTATATTTGTACATCAGACTTATGGAGAACAAGTTTCTCTTCAACATCTCCCTTCAGTTTCGATATCTTTCTAAAAACAACCCCCCCCCCCCCCCCCCCATCATCTTTTCTCTCCAACCCACTCAGGGTCATGGTGGCTGCGGGCGCTACCAGCCCCGTATCCGCCGCTCCGGCCTGGAGCTGTACGCCGAGTGGAAGCACGTCAATGAGGATTCTCAGGAGAAGAAGATCCTGTTGAGCCCTGAGCGTGTGCATGAAATCTTTAAGCGCATCTCGGACGAGGAGGACAATATTCTGGGCATGGACCCCAAGTTCGCCCGGCCGGAGTGGATGATTGTCACTGTTTTGCCAGTGCCTCCACTGGCCGTCAGGCCAGCTGTTGTCATGCAGGGCTCTGCCCGCAACCAGGTGAGCCTATATGGTCCATGATTACCTATTGTATTCGGTTTCCCTTTGTTCAACAGCCATTTCAATCTGTTGCTGAGTTGTACTGAATTTCCATATTGTTAATGTTATTATTCAATAGCATTAGCAGCAGTAATAAATAATGTGTTCTTTATGTAGGATGACTTGACCCACAAACTGGCTGATATAGTCAAGATTAACAACCAACTGAGAAGAAATGAGCAGAGTGGTGCTGCGGCTCACGTTATTGCTGAAGACGTCAAGCTCCTTCAGTTCCATGTAGCCACAATGATAGACAATGAGCTGCCAGGCCTGCCCAGGGTAACTATGCAATTCCTTACTGTCTGCTCTAGATAATTAATTGGTAACTGTGATTTATTGTGTGTTGACTGGATAGATTGCACCCCAGCCTCTGTTTTTGAATGGTCATCTAAATTGAAATAAAACATCAATTTTATCCTCCGATGCTTTCATAAAATTGTCAATTTGGTCACACATCTTTTGACATGCACTAACTTGGCATCTCTTCCATTTCTCAGGCAATGCAAAAGTCTGGCCGCCCACTCAAATCTCTCAAACAGCGTCTAAAGGGGAAGGAAGGGCGTGTTCGTGGTAACCTGATGGGGAAGCGTGTGGACTTCTCTGCTCGAACTGTCATCACCCCTGACCCCAATCTGCAAATTGACCAAGTGGGCGTCCCACGATCCATCGCAGCCAACATGACCTTCCCAGAAATAGTCACACCATTTAATATTGACAGGTACAATTATCAGCAACATCATGGGCTGCTTAACATACTTTTAAACAAACCAGTGGTGATGTGTGCTTTTACTTGCAAGTGAGCACATGTGTGGGCTTGCTTGTGAGTGAGTATTTGTGTATGGTTGAGTAGTATAGTTCATTGTTGAGTGTTTGAATTGTCTTCTGCTTATTTTTATTTCATGCTTTCTTGATGGCTTAATGTGCAGTATACTTAATGTGTAGTACATTGCGCGAAAAGCTTAACAAAAGCATTTTGATGGCCTTTCCAGGTTACAAGAGTTGGTACGGCGAGGCAACAGCCAGTACCCAGGAGCCAAATATATTATCCGTGATAATGGGGACAGAATTGACCTGCGATTCCACCCCAAACCAAGTGATCTTCATCTACAGATTGGCTACAAGGTAAGATTCTCTGGATAAAAATGTCCTAAAGAGCAAAGGAATACTGCCAGAAATGTATATAATTGAATGCCTTCATGCAATTTATTCTTGCATATCCTTTTCTCCTGTTAGGTGGAAAGACACATGTACGACGGTGACATTATCATCTTCAACCGACAGCCCACACTACATAAAATGTCCATGATGGGGCACAGAGTTCGGATCCTTCCGTGGTCCACCTTCCGACTTAATCTCAGGTGCCAAATAAATTCCCATTTGAATTACTACATGCCGCATACTTTACATTTACTAATTACTATAATACGGTGTGTAAAGGCCTGTTAAAATGAGTCTCTCGTATGATTTGCAGTGTGACCACCCCGTACAACGCTGACTTTGATGGCGACGAGATGAACCTCCATCTGCCCCAGTCCCTCGAGACCAAGGCAGAAATTCAGGAGTTGGCCATGGTACCACGTATGATCGTCACACCCCAGTCCAACAGGCCTGTCATGGGAATTGTGCAGGATACGCTCACAGCCGTGCGCAAATTCACCAAAAGAGACGTTTTCTTAGAGAGGGTAAGTTCGAGTTTACATGACAAACCAGTACAGTAGAGGTCAGTGGTGACACAGGGACTACATAAGGGACATGGAATTTATGTAATAATTTGGATAAAAGGGGAAAGAAATGGATGTTGAAGTGAAAAAGTATGGTTCTTGATAATTCAGTTTCCAACTGCATACTCGTACAACAATGCACAGACCAATCACTTAAGACAATTTCCGCTCACCATATTTCTCCCACCCCAGGGTGAGGTGATGAACCTGCTCATGTTCCTCTCCACGTGGGACGGGAAGGTGCCCCAGCCAGCCATTATCAAGCCCCGCCCCCTATGGACAGGCAAGCAGATATTCAGCCTCATCATTCCCGGGCACATCAATGTCATACGAACGCACAGCACCCATCCCGACGAGGAGGACAGTGGACCTTACAAACACATCTCCCCAGGAGACACCAAGGTACTACAGAACTCTGCACTACTTGATGTTCCCAGGCTTAAACTTGACATGGTGGTTTATAGACAAAATAATAATGTCACTTCACTGTTAGGTTGCCCTGTGGCGGAGCCAGTTAATGCGGTACCCTCATCTCCCCGCCTTAGTGCCCTTCTTTACTTTCCCTGTGTAATTAAAACAGAAATGGTGTATGCATAAAAAGATTGCCAAAGCTGTAATACTTTTGAACTCTTTTCATCCAGGTTATAGTGGAGAATGGTGAGCTGATCATGGGCATCTTGTGTAAGAAGTCTCTTGGAACATCAGCTGGCTCCCTGGTCCACATCTCCTACTTGGAGATGGGCCACGACATCACCAGACTCTTCTACTCCAACATTCAGACTGTGATTAACAACTGGCTGCTCATTGAGGGTAAGGAGCCGATAGCATTAATTAACAGTTGCTATCACTGGTTTACCATTGATTCAACTCGACAGTACTCATTTATCACAGCCTTGTGTTTGTGGGCCCACTAGCGGTGGGGCTCAGAGGATGGCTCAAAATGTTGCCATGCTTCAGCTGGCATGTGTCAGGCATACAACTATTGGCTAAACCCAATGTTTTGAATGAGAAATGGTTCATCTGTATGATTTGTGCAGATCCATTGAGAAAATGTATGGTTTGTGTGTGTGTGTGTGTGTGTGTGGGGGGGGGGGGGGTACTGTTCATAGCATGATCTACGGGCACAGTCAACAAAGTGTGCATATCATGTCAAAAGAATAATTGTCAGTGGAAATAAAGAGTTGTAGTACCATCAGTAGACTATAGGATGTCCCGTGTTTCCACAAAAATAGTAATGGACAACAAGCTCACTTTTCACTAAATTGTCACTTAAGAGCATCTTGACAGTGTTTGGGGATGGTCCTGAGGTAGATTGATTTGCAGTTTACGATGTACTTAAAGTAAAAGCTTTTGAAAATGTGGATATCCAAAGCTTGAAAGAAGTTATTGTCGATGGTCCCTGCATTTATGTTTATGGCTATGCTGTTGCACTTTCGTCTAGGTCACTCCATCGGTATTGGTGACTCTATTGCTGATGCAAAGACGTACCTTGACATCCAGAATACCATCAAGAAGGCTAAACAGGATGTGATAGAAGTAAGCACATGTTTATCAGTAATGCTCTTAAAATTACACATTCATTCTGTTGTGTTCATTTGTTGTTTTCAAAAACACATATTTTTTTAATGAAAACAGACTGAACTCTGTTCCTTGCAAATCTGCCTGACACTGTGTGCGCGTACTCCCCCAGGTCATCGAGAAGGCCCACAACAATGAGTTGGAGCCAACCCCGGGTAACACACTGAGGCAGACCTTTGAGAACCAGGTCAACCGTATCCTCAATGACGCCCGTGACAAGACAGGATCCTCTGCTCAGAAGTCCCTGTCAGAATACAACAACTTTAAGTCCATGGTGGTGGCCGGGTCCAAGGGATCCAAGATCAACATATCACAGGTGGGCTGCAGGCCTCAAGAGAAAGGGTTGGGGCTCAGGTTAAAAGCCTTGTAAAATATATTGTTACTTGGCTATACGTTTCTTAATATATTGATTCTATTTGATAGAATTATCGATTTTATATATATATATACATGCATACATGCATTCAATTTACACCACTCATCCCTTAGGGGAAATACATGGCATAACCTAACCATTATAATAAAGTAACCATGACTCACCATTACTTATCTCCATTGTGCTCTAAAGGTTATTGCAGTGGTGGGGCAGCAGAACGTTGAGGGTAAGCGAATCCCTTTTGGCTTCA
The DNA here is from genome assembly GCF_963454915.1 of Gymnoscopelus microlampas. NCBI lineage: Eukaryota > Metazoa > Chordata > Actinopteri > Myctophiformes > Myctophidae > Gymnoscopelus > Gymnoscopelus microlampas. The sequence goes on from NC_139956.1 coordinate 9,599,157, forward strand.
AGCATCGCACGTTGCCCCACTTCATTAAGGATGATTATGGCCCTGAGAGTAGAGGCTTCGTAGAGAACTCCTACCTGGCCGGCCTGACGCCCACAGAGTTCTTTTTCCATGCCATGGGAGGCAGAGAGGGTCTTATCGACACAGCTGTCAAGACAGCTGAGACTGGTAAGTGTTTACAGATTACATCAGTATAGTGGGCACACAGTATAAATAAACCTACAAAATCATCAGTTATGAAGTTGGAAATGAGCAGATGTAGCAGGTGTATGGATAACACTGATTTCACCATGGGAACCTTTTTGCCTCCCTTCAATGTCAGGTTACATCCAGCGCCGTCTGATCAAATCCATGGAGTCGGTGATGGTGAAGTATGACGCCACGGTGCGTAACTCCATAAACCAGGTGGTCCAGCTGCGCTACGGTGAGGACGGCCTGGCCGGAGAAGCTGTGGAGTTCCAAAACATGGCCACGCTCAAACCCTCAAACAAGGCCTTCGAAAAGAAGTGAGGAACACCAAAATCGCTTTCCATCAGGCTTTTAAAAGATACACCAACATAAAAAGATTGTAGTACTTTATTACTGGACCATCCATAAAGTAAATGAATATAACATTCTATAATCTTAAATGTATTACTGGACCATACATGAAGCAAATAAATATAATCTAAAATGTTTGAAACTCAAACATTGCACACTTGCAAAATGTGTTCACTTTTGTGGCAGGGAGGGGGAGGCCGCTTTCTTTTTCCTGTCTTTTTTTGTATTGGTTGTTGCTGCCCATGTAACTGCAGTGTAAATGTTTTGGCATGGTTGGCTGTTTTTATTAAAGGATTATTCCTCTGTATTGGGCTACCACATCCAGCTCACCCTGGAATTTTCATGATCTTGTTAACTGCAGTTGACTGTAAGTGAACTCTAGCTCAGTGGCTTAACTGTGTCTTATCCCCCTGTGTAATCTTTCTAGGTTTAAGTTTGACTACACCAATGACAGGGCACTGCGGCGCACCCTGCAGGAGGATGTGGTGAAAGATGTGATCACAAACGCTCATGTACAGGGCTCCTTAGAGAAGGAATTTGATAAGATGAAGGAAGACAGAGAAATCCTCAGGGCCATCTTCCCCACTGGTGATAGCAAGGTGTGTGTGGGGTCACTTGCACCCACATTTTATTCATAAATGCAAATACGCATGCCAATCAGTCTTAACAGTGATGCAATGCTTTTCCCGTACTCTAGGTGGTGCTGCCATGTAACCTGGCCAGAATGATCTGGAATGCCCAGAAGATCTTCAGAATTAACATTCGCACCCCCACAGATCTCAATCCTTTTCGAGTGGTCGAAGGTATGCCTCAAACTGCACCCTAAATAGCTTGAAAGAACAATTAGATAGCAGTCACAATTACCTTAACCTGATTCACAAAACCATAGGGCTAATGATATGATGGGATTCACTGACTGACTATAGGGATTACTACTGGGTGGTGATACCCTGGCCTCAAGCACTGCTTATATGGCTATATAAAGCCTGTTGGTCTATCTATACCCTGTCTGGTTGAGAGTTGCAAGGATCACACGTAAACATCACAGCATTGTGGACCAAGTGTACTCACATACTGTTAATAGAGTTGTGAATTAAACTCGACAGACCTTTTGTTGTCATGTGGTTGACTGTAATGGCATAATAAATTACCACATTAATTAGAATAAAATGTACCTTAAAAGTCAAGGTTCCATTGCAAGCCATGGTGTATTATTTTCTTAGGTCCTTAAAATGCCAACTTTGAGGATACTTAACATGAATGCTATTCTATTATGAGGACATTAAAACCTGACATGACGCATCCCAATGAGCTCGCTCTACATGCATAAAAAGTATGTATTTGTGTTGAGATTTGAGTATGTTGTTGGCGGTTTTGTTGATCATAGATTGCACTAGGTGAAAAACGTTAATTTCACCGACGTGCACAACGTAATGTTGAATAATGCATTTCCTTCTGACCCATTAGGTGTTCAGGAGCTGAGTAAGAAGCTGGTGATTGTGAACGGTGAAGACCCACTGAGCAAACAGGCACAGCAGAACGCCACACTGCTCTTCAACATCCACCTGCGCTCCACCCTCTGCTCCAGACGCATGACGGAGGAGTTCCGCCTCTCCACAGAAGCTTTCGACTGGCTCCTAGGAGAGATTGAAACCAAGTTCAACCAATCCATTGTAAGTGTGGCATACCTGTACGCTGCAGTATGCAAGTGTGCAGTGTTGGTATACAAATGTACAGTGGCCTATGGGGCAAAATTACTAAACTTTAAGTCATAAATGACTTATCGCTTAAGTTGTAGCTTGCATCCAAGATAAATCAACTGCAGCCAGTAAGTTTCTCCCATTCACTCCTTATTAATCTCCCTGCTCTAGACCCACCCAGGTGAGATGGTGGGGGCCCTGGCTGCCCAGTCGCTGGGAGAGCCCGCCACCCAGATGACGCTCAACACCTTCCATTACGCCGGTGTGTCGGCCAAGAACGTCACACTGGGAGTGCCGCGTCTCAAGGAGCTGATCAACATCTCCAAGAGGCCCAAGACACCCTCGCTGACGGTCTTCCTCTTGGGCCAGGCGGCACGTGATGCAGAGAGGGCCAAGGACATCTTGTGTCGACTGGAGCACACCACCTTGCGCAAGGTTAGGATGGGGGTAGAGGGGACTACTAGAGTACAAGGAATGAAACTTATCCACAAGTTTCCTGGGGCATGGTGGGCATCACTTCCTGTTGATTTTATCCCTGATACCTGATCAAATCGACAGGTGATGCCCACCATGCCCTAGGAAACTTGTGGATAGGCTTTAAAACTATTGGAAATGTAAAACAATCTGTTGGAAAAGACAGAAGAGCTCCCCCTTGTGTCTATGTTGTAGAACTGTAGTCACACTTTCAGAATATCTACAATCCTTGACATCCCTACAACGTGAATGTACATTTTCCTCTTTTGACTGATCAGCCAACCTAAAGAATGTTTACATACAATGACAAAAAAAACTCCCTTTTCTGTTCTAGGTGACGGCCAATACTGCCATCTACTATGACCCCAACCCCCAGAGCACAGTGGTGACTGAGGACCAGGAGTGGGTGAACGTCTACTATGAAATGCCTGACTTCGATGTGACGCGCATCTCTCCCTGGCTGCTGCGTATCGAACTGGACCGCAAGCACATGACCGATCGCAAGCTCACCATGGAGCAGATCGCTGAGAAGATAAATGCCGGTGAGTGGCTCATATAGACCAGATTATTCAATACTTAGACATTGGGAATAACCCTCTCACACACACACACACACACAGTCCCCAGTAACATAAGCATCATGTTTCTCCCACCAGGTTTCGGTGATGACCTCAACTGTATCTTCAATGACGATAACGCAGAGAAGCTGGTTCTGCGAATCCGTATCATGAACAGTGACGAGAACAAGTTCCAGGAGGTGAGAGAGGGCAGCCGTGTTTTAAATCCTACTCGGTACAACACTAACCTCATTCCCGGTTTTATCTTTCTCACGAGGAGATAGAGCCTGGTAAATAACTATTGCCAAAGTGTCTAACCGGAAGGTTAGACGGGAGTTTACAGGTCTACATATTGTCCAGCCTACCAGGAAACGTCCTTTAGCCCTTTATTTACTGTACTTCCAGTTACACACTTAGAGCAGTAGTTTACAATAGGCTTTTTTGTTTTCTATATTTATGACTTTTGACCAATTTTCTTTGTCTAGGACGAGGAGGTGGTGGACAAGATGGATGATGATGTTTTCCTGAGATGCATTGAATCCAACATGTTGACAGACATGACACTACAGGGCATCGAGCAGATCAGCAAGGTACTGGACGGAAAAAGAAACATGGCCCCCAAAAAGTGAAAATAGTAGCTCTACAGGCTCACGTGTCGCGATGTGAGCTTGTAGATAGGCTATTTGCATTATTAAATGGGGCTTAAGTGGTTCATTCATAAATTTAAGTTTGAGTTCCGCCGAGACACCAAATTTCTATTTTGGGTCTCAAGTTAAAAGGCTTAGGAACTGCTGGTCAAACCCGTCTCCTTCTCCTTCAGGTGTACATGCACTTGCCCCAGACGGATAACAAGAAAAAGATTATCATTACGGAGGAAGGAGAGTTCAAAGCCCTGCAGGAGTGGATCCTTGAAACAGACGGAGTGGGCCTCATGAGGGTCCTCAGCGAGAAAGACGTGGACCCTGTCAGGACCACCTCCAACGACATTGTGGAGATCTTCACGGTACGCCATGAACACGAGTAGATGCCCTCACATGCATTTTGGTCTTAAATACTATTATTAGAGAGGCTTTCAGTGCTATGTCATATTGTGCTGCATTAAATATTAAATATTTGTGGTTTAAATGTCTAAATTAGAAATTGAGAATGTGATGAAATAATAACTATAATAATCATCTTTGACCTTTTTTGAAGGGTTTAGCCAAGTTTTCCTTGTTGAGGAAATGTGAGGTCATATTGAGGGGGTAAAAGGAGGGTAGAAATGTGGATTCTCTAATGAAGTCTTTCAAGAAAGAACAATTAAAGACCCTGCTCTCTACAATGCAGGTGCTGGGTATCGAGGCTGTGCGCAAGGCTCTGGAGCGTGAGTTGTACCATGTCATCTCATTCGACGGTTCCTACGTCAACTACCGTCACTTGTCCTTGCTTTGTGACACCATGACATGCAGAGGACATCTGATGGCCATCACACGTCACGGCATCAACCGGCAAGACACGGGGCCTCTCATGAAGTGCTCCTTTGAGGAGACGGTGAGAAGCGAGCCATCACGTATTATGCAAACATTAGCCGATACAGTATAACTCCATTAATAAATACAGGTTTTGTGATCGGTGATACAATTAGTTGGAACTGCTTGTGTAATCGGATACATGTTTCACCAAATAAAATCATTAATTCCATACTGATTATTGATATTCCCATCTCACATTTCCCTTGCCGTTCCAGGTGGACGTGCTGATGGAAGCGTCATCCCACGGAGAGAGTGACCCAATGAAGGGTGTGTCCGAGAACATCATGCTTGGTCAGCTGGCTCCAGCTGGGACAGGATGCTTCGACCTGTTGCTGGATGCCGAGAAGTGTAAATATGGCATGGAGATCCCCACAAACATGCCTGGCATCAGTGTGGCAGGACGTAAGTCGGGGGGGGGGGGGGGGGGGGGACTTTCTGCACATGTATTCTATTAAACTTGTTTTTTTTTTTACAATGTGAATGCAGAGGGTAGAGCATTGATATTGACTTTTCTGCATCCATCCTACTTGCAGCCACTGGAATGTTCTTTGGTTCAGCACCCAGCCCCATGAGCGGCATGTCCCCTGCCATGACCCCATGGAACAATGGAGCGACTCCAGCATACGGTGCATGGTCCCCTAGCATTGGTGAGTTACAAGCCTTGGATTCGCATTGCTCATCTTTTCTTTTTTTTCTTATGTCTGTGTATTGACTCTTCTGCTTTTTAACCTCCAGGAAGCGGCATGACTCCAGGAGCAGCAGGCTTTTCACCCAGCGCAGCGTCCGATGCGAGCGGCTTCTCTCCAGGCTACTCACCGGCATGGTCCCCGACCCCTGGGTCTCCTGGGTCACCTGGCCCAGCCAGCCCATACATCCCCTCTCCAGGTTAGACAGCGGAGTGTGAAAATGTGTCTTAAATGTTCCTACAGAAATATAATGCTAATCTTCAGTTACACAATGCAATGACAGAATTTAGAACTTAACTAAAGACAGCATACCATACAAATGTTACCGACAGGTGTATAGGATAATGGGAAAATCCAACAGTAAAAAGGCGTATGTGTGATCCAGCATACTGTCTGGAACTTGCTAAATATACTTTATTCAATAACATTTTCGGCCTTAGACCTTCATAAGGACAAACAAGAGAATTTAGAACTTGGTTGATAGTTGAACTATAGCTGAGTTAAAAAAAAAAAACTGAGGGCAACCGGGTGCTCCAAAAAGTCTAAAAAGCTATACTGAAGGTGCTTCTAAGATCAGCAGGAATGCAGGCTTAAAAAGTCGAGATCGGATCTCTCGAAAATGTGAAGTAAAAAATATAAAAAATGCCAGAATTCTTTTGACCAGTTAATGTCTTCATTAGGGTGAGAGTTTGTTTTGTTATAACATTTTCCTGTTTGTGTGACTTCAGGTGGAGCCATGTCCCCCAACTACTCGCCCACCTCCCCGGCATACGAGCCTCGTTCTCCTGGTGGCTACACTCCGCAGAGCCCAGGTTACTCCCCGACATCGCCTTCCTACTCGCCGACCTCCCCCTCTTACTCCCCCACCAGCCCCAACTACAGCCCCACGTCTCCCTCCTACTCTCCTACCTCGCCCAGTTACTCGCCCACCTCCCCCTCCTACTCTCCTACGTCCCCCTCCTATTCGCCCACGTCGCCATCTTACTCGCCTACATCCCCCTCGTACTCCCCCACCTCCCCATCCTACTCTCCCACCTCTCCCAGTTACAGTCCCACGTCACCAAGCTACAGCCCGACATCACCCAGCTACTCGCCCACCTCTCCCTCCTACTCTCCCACATCCCCCTCTTACTCGCCCACGTCACCGTCCTATTCTCCCACCTCCCCCTCATACTCCCCGACCTCCCCCTCCTACTCGCCTACTAGCCCGAGCTACAGTCCCACTTCGCCCAACTACACACCCACCTCCCCGAGTTACTCCCCTACCTCCCCCTCCTACTCTCCTACGTCTCCCTCCTACTCCCCCACCTCGCCCAACTACACCCCCACCAGCCCCAACTACTCTCCCACCTCTCCATCTTACTCTCCGACCTCTCCATCCTACTCCCCCTCCAGCCCACGTTACACCCCCCAGTCACCCACCTATACGCCGAGCTCCCCCTCCTACAGCCCCAGCTCGCCCTCCTACTCCCCCACCTCTCCCAAATACACCCCCACCTCCCCCTCCTACAGTCCAAGCTCCCCGGAGTATACCCCAACCTCGCCCAAGTACTCCCCCACTTCACCCAAGTATTCCCCGACATCACCCAAGTACTCGCCCACCTCTCCAACTTACTCCCCCACAACTCCAAAGTACAGTCCCACTTCACCCACTTACTCCCCTACGTCCCCTACCTACACCCCAACCAGCCCCAAATACTCTCCAACCTCGCCCACCTACTCCCCCACCTCACCCAAGTACTCGCCCACTTCCCCCACATACTCGCCCACTAGTCCTAAAGGCTCCACTTACAGCCCCACCTCCCCCGGCTACAGCCCGACTTCACCTACATACAGCCTCACCAGCCCAGCTATCAGCCCCGACGACAGCGATGAGGAGAACAACTGAGCTGCTACGAAGACGGGGTGGCAGCAGCTGAGGAGAGGCCACCTACTGCCTCCCCAACCACCATGACCACCACCACCCGTTCACCTAAGGGGACAACTGAAGGATCGCACCCCCAACCCTGCTGGATGACGCTTTTAGTCACAGCTAAGCAAAGCCACAGGGGCTCCAATTGTGAATTTCTTTTTTTACTTCAGGGAATCCCCTTTTATTGGATACCTGTGACCCCAGGCCTGACCATCTTAGGGAGGGGGTTCCCCAAAAACACATTTACTATTTTATTTGATAGACTTGAACCAGGAGAAAAAGCCTGCCTTTTGAAATTAGCAATTGTTTTTAACTATCACACACGGGGTATTGAAGCAGAATTTAAAGTCTGTGAACTGAGAGGGAGATGTGGACACATTGGGGATGGGGTCCATTTTACCCTCCATTTCACTGCATCCAGTCGCTCTCTCTCTGAATTTCAATGTTGGCTGTATTGCCAAAAGCCTTTGAAACCCTATAAACGGATTGTATTTATCACCTAAAGCATAAGCTTAAAAAAGCAAACATGTAGGATGTTGCGCTATAGGGTTGCGCTGATCTTTATTTCATATTGCAGAGGCAAATCTTCATAAACTTTTTTTTCTCCTTTCGTATATGTGTAGTTGCTGCCAACTATTTGGGGTGTTTGTGTGAGGAAGAATGACTGAGGTTGTCTCTGCAATTCAAAGTTGATATTTAAATTAATTCAATAGTTCAATGATGTGGCCCCTGGGCAAGTCTAGCATAGGGCTGTTCTGTAGTGGAAGAGGGGGCTCAAGTCAGATTGACATACATCTAAGATGGAGAGAGAGAGAAACTGGAATGCAGGGGAAAAAAACATATTTAATTCCCCTTCTGATGTTCCCGGCCACCTCCACAGCATCCTGCCAACACATCCACATGTATCACCACCTTCCCCTCTTGTCCCTCAATGCCCTAAAGAGACAAACCTAAACGATGTCATTAAACATCCACCAGCATCCCTTTGTCCTCAACCATGTGGAGTCGACGAAAGCAAAAAACAAAACATTTTTCTTCAGAAAGTATCCTTGGACACTCCTGGGAAGTTAAATATTTATATAAAAAATCTTAATGATATCATGATGAGAGTTCTGTGCTTGATTTTAATTATTTTTCCTAGGAGGAAGTCGGCATAGAAGGTTGAGGGATTCTAGTTTGGCATTGCTGCTTTTGTCACTGTTTGCTTGAGTAGCACATGTTTAAACATTTTAAACCAGCTTTAGGTTGACTCATGGGTCCCTCCCATTCTAAAGTAATTCTATGCCCATTTCTGATGTGTTTTCACCTCATTTGGACTCGCTCAATTTATTCAATTTATTTAAGTAAAAGTTAACTATTCTGTGTGAATAAGAATAGAGTAAAAAATAAGACTTACTTATTGCTTTTCTTTATTTGCTTCTGGTGATGTAAAACAGTTTGCAGCATCCTGTTTTCAGACATTGTGGATGAAGGGGCTGTGGACGGAGGGGAGTAGAGAGCATCATCTCAGAATCCACTATCCTTTTCCCTAATAGTCAAAGTTCTGCTTCCATGGCTCTCTTAATTAAAGCAAGATGAGTTATAGTTTATTCAGCAGTTGTACAAAATGTTGCATGCTGTCATTCTTGAGGCTTCATTCTGTAATGGTATTACCACATTGTGGCGTCTCTTCAGTTCAGGTAGAAGCGCTCACTCAAGTGTTTGTTTGTTTTTTGGACACAGGAAGGCGGCTTGCCTTCTCTGGAAGCCAATTCACACGTCCCTAAAGAGTAACAGTATCAGTTCAGTCACACTTGGTTAGTTATGTCTGAGACTGTCCAATGAAAGAGCACTTTTTGCCTCTATTATGTTCTCTACCCACTACATTAGTGTAATTAGTTTTGGATCTGACAGACTGTTTTCAAAGTGCTTTCACGTTAGAACTAAGTCTGTTTGATGAATTTAGGGAGCAGCGATGAGTCCATGTGCCTGACTGACAATGGAACATACTTTTTCTTCCCCATGTTCTGTATGGTCAGTAACGCAGGAAATACAAATTGACTTGATTCCCGATTAACGACTAGTTGGGTCTCCTCCCTCTCCCCTCTTCATCCACAATGGATCCTGGTCGTTTCTGAAATGTTTGTCTTTTTTTCTACCAGTGTATGTACCTATGATTGAGGTAAGCTTGGAGCGGGGAAGGAGAGGGAACACTGGATCCGACTGGGAGTCTGCAGGAAGTGAAATTTTGACCCCAGAATGGACCACATCCATAAAAGCTTTGTTTACTGTCTGAAAACTTCAACCAATCAACCTAACTTTATGACAAAATTATCAGGGATTGAAATGATTGTGCATCTTTGGCCTTTTAAATTCACACAGGTTTGGCTTGGTCATTGCATGTTTGCAAGCATTGTGGTGGACCCCCAGGCTAGTAGCTCTGGTCATTTTGCCCACCACCGTAACATCCGGTCCTATTGTCTTAATTGTGCCGTCCATTCAGTTCAGGTTGTCGGGACTCCCAGTTGTATCAATGTGAGTGAAAGTGAGTGTGTGCGTTTTTGAGACTGGGTTGAGTGTATGTCAAAGGCGACACAGGGTTTCCTCAAAGTTGGAGAAGAGACAAGTCAAGTTGTCTTGGGAAAGGAAGGTTTAAATTAAAGAAATTGCCACTGTATAGAAATCAATCCAATATCTCATTCTCTGTATCTTTGTTTTGTTTGTTTTTTGACTTGATGAAAAAGAATAAAAGTTTTACTATATATTGTCTGTGTTTGTACTTTATTTGAGTCGCCGAGGTTAAACGAGTACATCAAGCTGGAATGTGTTCAGTTTGACGACTGGTGCACATTAAAGGCAGTGGTGTAAAGTAACTCAAGTACTGTACTAGAGTACAATTTTGAGGTACTTTTACTGGAGTATTTCCAATTTCCAACACTTCTACACCTGATCTCAGAAGCAAATATTGTACTTTTACTCCACTACTATTTGAAAACTTTAGTTACTAGTTAACTTTGCAGATATGAATGATAAAAATAATAATAGCTTGAATTTATATAGCGCCTTTCATAAACCCAAGGACGCTTAAATGATTACATTATAAAACGCATAACCACTTTAGCCCTATTTTATACATTGGCTATTTTCAAATAGCCTATCTACAAGCTCACATCGCACGTGAGGTGGTGCTTGTAGATCTGCTATTTTCAAATATTTTAGTGCTTTTACTTTTGGTACTTTAAGTATATTTTGATGCCAATACTTTTGTACTTTTACTCAAGTAACATTTCGAACAGGCCTTTTACTTGCCTTTTACCTTTAACAGAGGATTTCTACATTGCAGTATTGATACTTTTATTTAAGTAAAATATCTGAGTACTTAACTTCTTCCACCACTGATTAGAGGTATGGAAAGGTGTAGGCTAGAAAAAGATGACAGTGGGCTCAGTGAGGAGGAGGGGCCAACCAGCTGCTCTGAACAGCACAGAGAGGACACCTCAGGACAGCCGTCACACTGCCAGAATACTAGAGCTCTCAGCGAGACAAACATCTGCTTACACAAAGACCTTTTCACATTGCTTTTCTACAGACTACTATGGACCACTTATCAGGGCAAACTCATCTCGGCTGCCTCATTCTTTTTCCTCTACTGATGTCAATCCATGCCGATGGTAATGGTAGGTATAGGTTATCATTATTAATAGTGATAGTGATGGAACACTCGTTGATATAGTTAGATTATATATATTTGGGCTCTTAAATGTAGCCGCTATTTTAGAACACCAAATGCACTTTTAAAACCCGTCATAATGTTGTTTAGCGGGGTAGTGGGCTGCCTGAATAAACGGGTTATGTCCTGTAAAATGGTAGCCTTAAAGGGCTACACAACAAGAACGATGCCTATACGATAACTATACATATATAACAATCTTCACAACTATATTCACCACAACTATGGTGAATATATACAACCGTGGTGAACGATGTTGTTGGGATCACTTTCAGATCGTTTTCATGAACAATAGATCTGGTACACTGACAGCCAATCAACACCCACCAGAGTAACACCTGGGATGCAATGGGTGTCGTCCTCAGAATCGGTGGTAGATGAACGGTGATGAACGGGCATAGGGAGACTATTTAGCTCTGGTCCATAGCGTTAGGAGGAGTTCTCCTTAATTCTATGTTACTTCTTCAGCCGTTGCCCGGCTTGCCCTCATACCCCCGGTAGCGCAAGCCTCTCGTCTGTACGTAGTAAAAAATAAAAAAAATGTACTTTCGCTACTCACCAAAACAAAGACGTTTTTTTAAGATGTTGAAAGCCTACTTTCTTTAGTGGGACCACTCAGACCCCCCCCACCCCCACCTCACGCCTAAAACAAACTTTTTGGCCAGAAAAGAAAATATTCCACCGGATGGAAAAAGCTTTTAGTTACCATTGACCAAAGTGTGCATACTCCTGTCATAACTGTCAAGCCAAAAAATCCTAAATAAATAAAACAAACCAAATGGACCACATACTACTACACCATACATCTCCACCTGACCTGTGACATGATTGGCTCTCTTCCTACATCAATTCCTGGAACGGTTTGTTGGTCTTGCCCACTAGGTCTAAATTAAGCATGGGGTAACAGCCCTCCATGGGTAACAGGTGTTGCCCATTCCCTTGTTGTTCTCAGTTCCTCCAGAAGATGGCGTCAGATAATCTGTTTTTTCAAATGGCTGTCAATAAAAATACATTTGAACCTCAGAATGCCACTGTTCAATAATCAGTTTGTCAAGCAACCACATTTAATGAAAACATTATTTTACAAAACATTATTTTTACAATGGTTTTGTTTAAAGATATTTACTTAAAATGTTTAAATAGATTAACTAGAAAAGTGTGCTCCTCAGAAAGCAGATCCCCGCCAGGCCGGGTTGCCTTGCCTACCCATGCAGGGCTGTGTCAATTGTGGGTTGCAGCTGCCCGGACTCAGGGAAGCTGCAGGGAAAATGGAGTTCACTGTACGCGTTTGTGGTGGTCAGAAGTGAATGCGGTTTTGGAGGTGGGTATGATTGGATGGTGCATTCATGATATGATGTTTTTTTGTGAAGGCAAGTACAAGAAAATGGTATGGAGTATCAAAACCCTTTTTGATGATCATTGTCACATGACCCATGAGACAATTTGCGGCTACTTTGATGGAAAAGGAATCATGTTTTGGCAACAAACAGTGACATTTGTAGTGTGGTAGACAGTAATCTCTCAAGAACAGATTCTGCACGAACAGCAGAGGTCGCTGTTTTTCCTTTTCAGTTGTCTCTGGGCTCCGAGATTGGGCAGACAGTGGCACCCGCTATGGGTGTAAGTACAATCGCTTATGGCTCTGCATTTAGAGGCTCCTAAATGTGGGATTCATATTCGGGGCAGAAGGGGCATAATTTGCAGCATTTGTTTTTGCAAAAGGGGCCCCTCATGCAAAATATGGAAGCCAATCACAACTAATTGTAATGTGGCGAGACGGAGATGAGCAGGGCCTATTTTTGATTTGTACGCCCTAAGGTTCAGGGTTTATAGGTAAACGTGTGTCAGTTATAGCACCACCATGAGGCAGATTAAATATTTTTTTCTCTGATTTTTTTTATTTTATATTTAATTATATGATATACTATATTTAATAAATACCCTTTGTTTTGCCATTTTTCAAAAAAAAAAAATCACAGAATCAAACATTTTATCGTCATGATTCACCAGGACCCTGGATGGCTTGATTCTAGGCTTAAAATAATTGATATCAATATTTTTGGAAATGTCAATGGGGAAAAATGCATTGAGTATTTTGCAGTGGAACCCGGAAGTGGCCGCAACTGCGATGCCCTATAGAGAATTGCAGTAATCTAATCTGGATGAAATGAAGGCGTGGATAGCCATCTCCAGTTGGTGGCGAGGGAGGTAGGGCTTAATCTTGGCCTGAAGCCTTAACTGGTTCTTCCTTGGCCTACTGGGAGTGTGCGCGTAAAGTTTCACACCATCAGTCCAGCGGTGCCCGAGCTGCTCACAGACAGACAAATAATCCCTCGCCTTCGGGTGTTCCGGCCTTGGCGGGGATCCTACTATAATTCTAGTAACCTCTGTCTGTAGTGGTGTCTGTAGTGGTGAGTAGGTGAGTACGTGAAGCTACCCGGTTCTCCTCAGTGGCTGGAGCAATTGCTCTGATTTTGCACACAGCCATTGACCATTACCATCTGAACTTAACTGTGAAGCCCGTTTTTCAATTTCATCAAATCTCAGCTTCTTATTAGCGTTTATGTGTCAAACAATGTCGCCATGGTTACGGGCCTGCCCAGCTATGGGACGAACTGCCTCCCGGGTTGCCAGATCATGTGCGCATATCCCCCCACGGATGCGCTGCGCCGACCGGGTATGGTCTAGTAATTAAAACACATTTAACCAGGGCTGCTGTGGGACATGGTGCACTGGTGACCAGGATTCAGAGGGAGGACTCAAACAGTGGATTACATAACAGAAGGTTGCAGCTGTCACTTCAAATCATCACACCTAAGTGTTTACACACACCCCAGCAATTTTTCGCACCGCTCCAGTTCTCTTCACAAATAATATATGCATGCATGCATACACACAGACACACACACACACACACACACACACACACACACACACACACACACACACACACACACACACACACACACACACACACACACACACACACACACACACACACACACACACACACACACACACACACACACACACACACACACCTGTTTCTAGGAGCTGCTGAGCCCATACATTTATATTTGGTTGTGCCGCGGAAATAGTTGATACAAGTTAGGTCTGCTATTTCCAGACGCCAGCACACAAGCATTGTGTGACCGGCATGGGTGTGTTTCAATGGGTCTGGGTTTCACCACAGTTTGGACTTGGTCTAAACCAACCGACTGTTTCAAGAAGCACCTACAAACATATTCATTATTTATTTTAGCCTTTTTAAATGCTTGGCTTTGTACACTGTATATATTTTTAATATATATATATTAATTATAACTTTTTGTTATCTTTTTACATGTAGGCTACTTCAGCTTGTATTTCGCTTCTGCTATGTGAAGCACTTTTCATACTTAAACTTTAAAGTTTCCATTCCATTAATGTTTTCAACAGGTGAGGTTTCTGTCATCTGTCCCTCTCAACCAATTGTCATAAGTCCTGGAGAAGATGCAACTCTGTCCTGTCACCTGGAGCCTGAACTCAATGTTGAGAACATGACTGTGGCATGGACAAAACTGAACCAGGTGGAAGATGGACCCAAGAATGAGAAGCAACACAAACCCTACCTCCATATACACCAACATGACGGCACATTTCCTCAGAAGGATCTGTCTTACAAGGGACGGACGTCACTGTTTGTTGACGAGCTGAAGAATGGGAACGTGTGGCTGAAACTCTCCAGGGTGACACTGTCGGACACAGGGAGATACAGACTCTTCATCCCTAAACTGAACAGCCAGGTCAAGGATGCTGTTGTAGAGCTTGTTGTAGGTGCGGCTCTTTAGCTTATGTACATAGTACATAGTGAAGTTGATTCAAATCATTTGCTCCAGGTCAGATCATGTAAAATATGGTCTATGGTCCTTCAACCATTACACAACATTGAAACAATATTCACTGTGGTTTACAGAAGAATCTGTCAACACAACAGCTGAAAGTGGAATAACAGAGCAGGGACAGAAGAATGTAACTCATTTGGAAGGTAAAGATGAACGTTTTGAATGCTTACATTACTGTCATGTTTCCCCTCACAGTTATGATGAATACATATTTTGACTTGACTAATTGCATGTTGACACTGGAATTAATAATTTCAATAGATCCCACTTTTATGTATAAATAATAATAATACGTTTGATTTATATTGCACTTTACATTTGAAACAAACCTTAAAGTGCTACAGTACAGAATAAAAAAACATTTGCCTAAAACAAATTTAAAAAGTAGGGTTAAAAAAAAGCAAGGGGGGCAAAGGAAAAGTCCTCTCTTAAAAGCATCGACAGTCTGTGGAGCTCTTGGCTGGTCCGGGAAACACAGACATAAGATCCATTTACTCTGGACCAATGTAGAAATCATTTCAATTATAGACATAATCAATTTCAGTGCAGCTGTAAGGTGTTCCAGTTACACTGAATGTTGAGATCAGATTTAAGTCTTCCTTTTTTCACTCTTCAAACATGGTGGCCAATCCCCTCATATCCAGTGGTAATCAGTCTCTAAACCTTTCCATGACATCATAGATTGTCTTATCTGTGTTTTCAGCGGACATCTCTTACTTAGCAAATCCTTATAAGACTGAGGTTACTACCTTGGACATCGTGGCTGTTTGTTGTGCGGGATTGTTTCTACTTTGTTCATTGATCTACACCTGTTGCAGTAAGTCAAATGAACAGATAAATAGTTAATTATGGGCATGTGTACACTACAATACCACTGTGAAACAAGGGATTCTATTATCTGCCTTACAGAATACTACATGTCTGAGCAGACCCCAGATTCACCACCTCCCGACTTTACTCTTCTTCACATGGACCGGACACAACAGCTTTCTGGTAAATAGGCGGGGGGGGGGGGGGGGGGTGTTAAGATAAACATCCTATTGTAGGAATAAACCCTGAAAACTCTTTGCTTGTCTGATCTGGACAACTAGGCTTTATAATGCTAATGTGGTGTCCGTTAATCTCCCAAGAGAGTTTACTGTAGTCATTTCTTCTGTTGTTTACATTCACCCTCGAGCCAACACAGACATGGCATTAAATTAATTGCACTGGATTATCAGTGAGCAGGAGAGCTTAATAATAAGGGTAACCTTAAGAACGTTCTCCCAAAATTTGATCAACACATTACAAAGCATTACACATTCAATCCGGGAACGCTTCTGTGTCATTTTAGATTTTAGCTATAACCATTATTTTATACTTTGGCAGATATACAAGCTCATAGCACGGCAACGAGTACCGCGCTATGCAAATCTATGATTATATATATTTTTAAAGGGAACCTTTTTACTCAAATAATTTGCTTTTGGGGTCCAACTAAATATTTTCAGATGCTGGTCCGCGGTCAAATACATATTATTTTGGAGGTCCTTGACATGAAAAAGTTTGAGAACCACTGATATAGCAACATACGTTTTTCCAGAAAACTGTTAGGATTTAGAAGACATTTGTAGACTTCTTTGGATTGAATGGGTTAAGCCTACAAATCCCTCCTTCACCCATTTGTTTTTAATTTTTTTATTCGCACAATAAAAACAGTACAAAGGTAACATTATTAAAAGACAAAGGGCAGGTGAGAAAGGAAACCCATAGGGCCTGTACAAGGTTCTCGCCTAAAATAATAAACAAGTAGTAAGTTAAACATAGTAATCAAACATAAGACATGACAAACAACAAGTATCTTCTGTGCAGTTGAATGTGTGTGTGGGTGCGTGTGTGTGTGTGTGTGTGTGTGTGTGTGTGTGTGTGTGTGTGTGTGTGTGTGTGTGTGTGTGTGTGTGTGTGTGTGTGTGTGTGTGTGTGTGTGTGTGTGTGTGTGTGTGTGTGTGTGTGTGTGTGTGTGTGTGTGTGTGTGTGTGTGTGTGTGTGTGTGCGTGTCTGCATGTGTGTCTGTGTAAGTGTAGGGAGAAGTAGGGCTACATTATATGGTAGAAGCAAGTGGAGAGGCTTGATTCATCAGGCCGGCCCTCCACCCATCATTCGTCTATCCCAGTGATTCTCAACCTTTTCATGGCTCTTCATGGCTTATAGCTCCAGTAGTACCTAGTAGAAAGCCATGAGCCATGGCTTAACAA
This sequence comes from Gymnoscopelus microlampas, assembly GCF_963454915.1. Taxonomy (NCBI): domain Eukaryota; kingdom Metazoa; phylum Chordata; class Actinopteri; order Myctophiformes; family Myctophidae; genus Gymnoscopelus; species Gymnoscopelus microlampas. The sequence goes on from NC_139956.1 coordinate 9,616,361, forward strand.
TATAAATTAAAGTAGGCTTTATTACTGACATGTTTTTCTAAATGTACCCGGACATGTTTCATTATTCTGTTTCTATGCTATTTCAACTGCCTCACTCCATTGTATATATTTTTTTAAATTATGTTTTACCTTGCACTGTAGCCCTATGTATCATATTTTTTACACTGCTCATAATGAGGAATATTTGATACATCTGACCTGTTATCCTTGTTCTTTCTATCTCTATTCATTTCCCCTTGATGTAAACCGATGATGTGACAATACAGTTGAATCTGTATGATGACATTGATGACATACTTATTTTTGTCTCAGAAGAAGAGTTTCAAGCTTTATGTTGAGACTGCTGCACATCCCCCATAGTATACAACTATATTTTATGAAATGATGTTTATCTTTTCTTGTTTTATTGATTGACCAGAAACAGAAGATTTGACGAATTCAGTGGTTGGACATTATCCGGACCCGGTGTCTTCGTACTGTTACAAGAACGGCCTTTTTACGTATCCATCTTCCCTACCTGGCCCTGCCCCGCATATCAGCTAAAGGGAGCACTGCAAACATTTATCCGTGGGCTTTTGCCTGTCAGCCAAGCCCAGTGAGGAGGTGTCCTACAGGTACCAATGTAATATCAGCCAATGGCCAACGGCTTGGTGGCATGGTGACTCTGATTATAGGAGGTGTCTCCTTTGATTATATACTGTAGCGTTCAATCACCTTTTCCCTCACAATATAATTAGGATTGCCACGTGTCCTGGTGCACCCCCCTCGCAAAAAAAACCAAAACACAATGTTTTGGATAAGTCAGAGATCCTTCTGTCCACAGTCACATTTAGGTATATTACAATTAGCTATAGAAACTGGTACTCATGAGGACAAAAGTGTGACTTGAAAGAAATTGAAAACTAAAAATATTTTCTATTTATGTTATTATTATTTATTGTACAATTTATTTTATTTATGTATTTATTGTTAACCTCTTTTTGGTTAGATGATCATGAAAGACTTTAATCATGTATTAGGAAACATACATATTTTATATTTAATGAATACGTGGAGTAGCTACAATAAACAAATATATTATTAGCATCTTTTAAACCAGAGGTTCCCAAACCTTTTAGCTGCGGTAAGTAGTGAAAGTAGCAGATCTACAAGCTCACAATGCGTCACATCGTAAGCTTGTAGATCTGCTATTTTCACTACCGGGTGAACGGAACGCTCGTCCCAAAAACACACTGCCCCATCTTTTTTGCCCATTTTACATAATTGCTTGCAGGAGGATTTTACATGAAGCAGGGGAGCAGTTGAGAGACACACTGCCATAATCGGGTCTCTTGAACCATGTCGAATCCTGGATTCGAACTAGGAATCTTCTGGTTGCCGGCCCTGTAGCTTAACCACTGTATCACTGTGGTTTATACTTGTTGTGTTCAATTGCGTGCTCTTCATTGAAAGACAAGATAAAGGTAAAAGAGACAGGTAAATGTTGGAAAATTTACATGCTGGAATTGAACTTGAAATCTTCTGGTTTCAAGCCCTGTATCTTAACCACTGCACCACTGTGGTTTATACTTGTTGTGTTCACTGAGATGAGTAAACCATCTGTTCTATTATGCAGGTTTCATTGAAAGATTAGGTTACAACAGCCAGGTAAAACGTGGAAAAATGTAAAATAATTAAATAAATAAAAAAGGTTCTGCTTGTGGTAATGCTTTCTGGCGCACTCTTCATTGAAAAAAATAGAAAAAGATGCAAGAGTCAGGTAAAAGTTGGGAAATATCCATGCTGGACTTGGAATCTTCTGGTTGCAAGCCCTGTATCTTAACCACTGCACATGGGGAGCTTAAAGTTAAATATCTCCATAACTACAAATGATTAAAAAAAAAGGTTTCTCAAGCATGCATGTCCACAGTAAGGTGGAATTTTTTAACTGTGAATGGAGTTTCTAGGTGAAAGTGTTTTTTAAGGTCCCAAAACCTTCCATCCGCCTCCATTCTAAATCTCTGAACATTTAAAGGAGTACAATTCTAAAACTATGCAACATTTCAAAGATTCCTTTTCAGGCAAACATGTCCACAGTAAGATGAACATTTTAAAGTATGAATGAGGTTACTAGGCGTAAGTATGTAGTTGTAAGCCTGCCTTTAAATGTCCATTGCCGCATCGACAATACATGGGGCGCTTAAAGTTAAATATCTCCAAAACTACAAATTATTTAAAAAAAAAAAATCTCAAGCATGCATGTCCACAGTAAGGTGGAATTTTTGAACTGTGAATGTCCTGAGCTCCAGAGCTCGATGAATGTTAGGGACCAAAAAAAGTGTCACTACAAAGTACTACCAATCAACTCTAAATTGCCTGAAACGTACTCCTAACAGGTTTTCGGGGGGACGATTTTGGCCTCCACACTTAGTGATTTTTTCCGATTTAACTTTCGTTTCGGTTTCGTTTCGGTAGTGACCCAATGGTGAAAAAATAAATGTACTAAGTCCAGAGCTCGATGAATGTTAGGGACCAAAAAAAGTGTCACTACAAAGTACTACCAATCAACTCTAAATTGCCTGAAACGTACTCCTAACAGGTTTTCGGGGGGACGATTTTGGCCTCCACACTTAGTGATTTTTTCCGATTTAACTTTCGTTTCGGTTTCGTTTCGGTAGTGACCCAATGGTGAAAAAATAAATTTACTAAGTCCAGAGCTCGATGAATGTTAGGGACCAAAAAAAGTGTCACTACAAAGTACTACCAATCAACTCTAAATTGCCTGAAACGTACTCCTAACAGGTTTTCGGGGGGACGATTTTGGCCTCCACACTTAGTGATTTTTTCGGATTTAACTTTCGTTTCGTTTTCTTTTCGGTAGTGACCCAATGGTGAAAAAATAAATGTACCAAGTCCAGAGCTCGATGAATGTTAGGGACCAAAAAAAGTGTCACTACAAAGTACTACCAATCAACTCTAAATTGCCTGAAACATACTCCTAAAAGGTTTTCGGGGGGACGATTTTGGCCTCCACACTTTTTCGGAAATATCTCCCGAACTATAAATGATTTCAAAGAAAAAATCTCAAGCAGGCATGTCCACAGTAAGGTGGAATTTTTGAACTGTGAATGGAGTTTCTAGGTGAAAGTGTTTTTTAAGGTCCCAAAACCTTCCATCCGCCTCCATTCTAAATCTCTGAACTTTTAAAGGAGTACAATTCTAAAACTATACAACATTTCAAAGATTCCTTTTCAGGCAAACATGTCCACAGTAAGATGAACATTTTAAAGTATGAATGAGGTTACTAGGCGTAAGTATGTAGTTGTAAGCCTGCCTTTAAATGTCCATTGCCGCATCGACAATACATGGGGCGCTTAAAGTTAAATATCTCCCAAACTATAAATGATTTCAAAGAAAACATTTCAAGCATGCATGTCCACAGTAAGGTGGAATTTTTGAACTGTGAATGGAGTTTCTAGGTGAAAGTGTTTTTTTTAGGTCCCAAAACCTTCCATCCGCCTCCATTATAAATCTCTGAACTTTTAAAGGAGTACAATTCTAAAACTATGCAACATTTCAAAGATTCCTTTTCAGGCAAACATGTGATAACTATTTTGAACTCGAAAATAAAGTGTAAACTATTAACTCAACTTGTTATTGAATTATAAAACATGTATTTGCATTATTAATATATATTTTTTTCAAAGTTAGTATGGAGTGTAAAAGTTATGAAATATCGAAATGGCAAAAAAGTGAAATTGTCCACAGGGTGGTGCTAGACAACACAGATATTCCTCAGTAAACTGATAATGAGATCTGGGGTGTGTCCAGGGACAGCCAGGGGCAGTGGTGTAAAATAACTGAGTATTTCCAATTTTCAATACTTTTACTTCTACTCCACAACATCTCAGAGGAAAATATCGTACTTTTTCTCCACTACAATTATATTACTACACTACACTACAATTACTAGTTACTTTGTAGATTTAGATTATTATTATAAAACATACATTAACCACTTCAGCCCTATATATATATATATATATATATATATATATATATATATATATATATATATAAATAGCAGATCGACAAGCCCACAATGTGGCATGATGCGACGCATTGTGAGCTTGTAGATTGGCTATTTTCAAAAGATTCTTTATACATTTTGAAATACATTCTGCACAATGAATACTTTTACTTCTGGTACTTTAAGTATATTTTGATGCCGATACTTTTGTACTTTTACTAAAGTACATTTTGAATACAGGACATACTTGTAACAGCGTATATTATTACATTGCAGTATTGATACTTTTACCTAAGTAAAACGTGTGAGTACTTCTTCCATCACTGGGCACCAGGCCATACCTGAAGTGGTAGCTAGGGAGAGCAGCCAGTAATCTACAATTCATGCTGTTTTCTTGCATTGTAACGGAGTGTGAAATAAGCTAATAAAGCACCAACAAAAGATTTTTTTTCTGATACTGTATAATAATTTGACACAAAATAGATTTTAAAATGTTTTTATTAGCTTATAGATTTTCACTACTATAGTAACATAAACAGAGGTGGAGTTTGAATTCACTTCCATCTATGGACACAACCCTTAAGTGGTGTGTGTGTGTGTGTGTGTGTGTGTGTGCGCGCGCGCGCGCGCACGTGCTGGTGTGTGTGCTTGGACATATTGTGCCACTAATGAATGCACTAATGAATCACTCTGACTATGTGCAGTGAATAAGTTTATATGAAGGCTGCGTGATTCCCATAGGTGTGTCTCAGTGATGACTAAAGTCTAATATATACTTTGCGTTCAGTTGTTAAAAATCTATTACAACAGAAATATGAACTAGGCTGTGTTGGAGCTTCTTGTTTGTTGGGGTTGATGTCTGGTGACTATTACTGTAAGCCTAAAAGCACAGTAATCAGTTGAGGAGGTAATGATTAAAGGGACAATCCATCATATTGTCATCATTTTTCTTAGTTCAGTAAAACAACTGAACTAAGTAGTGGTATTAAGTACCAACCAATCAGATGAATTGTGTGCATGTGACTGATAACCTGGCACTGCTTTGAGGTGTCTGCTTGAACTAGCTCTACAGGCTTTGTATCATTCCATTCAAAAGGCACTTTAATCATTATATAATTGTGTTAGCAATGCTATGTAGGTCACCAAAGCTGCAAACAATTACTTAGAATAAGAATCTTTCTCAACCCTTTCTATGAAACAAAAATAGGAACTGAATGCCCTTTATTTCATGTCAAGGACCCCCATCTCAAAATATTTTGTTCCAGGGACCCCCAGAAGCAAAGATTTGAGTTACAAATGTTCGCTTTAAAGAATATATATTCAAAGATTTACAAAAATGTTCAAGATTGTTCAAAAATAGCAGATCTACAAGCTCATAGCGCGGCACTCTGTGCCACGCTATGAGCTTGTTGATCTGCTATGTTTGAATAGCCAAAATATAAAATATGGATAAAGGGGTTCAAATGATTGTGACGCTTTATTAACGAATTTTGCTGGGGACCCCCTGGTACCCCCCCAAGGACCCCTGGGGGTCCCCGGACCCCACTTTGAGAACCACTGCTTTATAGAACTAAAAGTACTTGAATTTGTTCCAAATCATGTAGACCTCTTAAAAACACCAGCCATTCCATTCATATTAAAGAGAACTGTCAAACTATCATAGCTTGTATTTCTTTTAGTTTTAGCTTTTAAGCCTAATCTATTTCTGTAAAGTGTTCAACTTTTTTTCCCTTCTTCTTTTTGTATGTGGTTGAGTGACTGAGTCAGGGGCCGGGCTACAGTATGATTGCAAGAGACGAGGGCAGGAAAAAATGTCTTTGTTTTTTTTGTGTGTGTGGGGGAGAGAGTTTGCGTAAAGAACGTGCCTGTCCTTGCCTTGACTGCACTTCCCTTCTTTCTCTCCATCGGCGTGCAGTTTGCTTCCACCACCAATATTTGCAAGGTAAGTCTCACCAGGAAACTCTTGGCTGAATATTCTTTATAATATTGTTACTGTTAGGATAGCTGTTTTGACACTTTTCTGTGTCCTTTTTTCATTCTCATATGATCTTTTTGCCAAAAGCTCACCAAAAAAAGAAACCGCTTTGTTTGTTTTCTTCCTGTCACTGCATTCCAAATCTGTTCATCAGACATTCCTTCCTGGAAATAACAGAAGAATCTGCAGGGTGGAACAATAAAATCTCAGTTACTCTCCCATAATTTCCCTCCCTTTTTCTCTCTTTCTCTTTCTCACTCTCTACTTCCTTCTCCTGTTCCTCCTTTCTACTACAGTATTTTAAGGTGAGTGTTGTAACTTAGTTGAGTAGATTTATAGGTAGGTTATGTTAAAAATAAGTTATTAGTATAAAATATCATACACATGACAATAACTTTAACTATTGAAATATAATGTGTTTTAAAACAGCAGTAATATACACATCCATAGTGACTGTGCCAACTGCCCTTTCCGCATCCAGTTATTCTCTAATCAGATAGTCATAGTTACCATCTCATAACAATTTTTGTATCTTTAGCTTTGTATTTGCCGTTGAGCTGTTCGTATTTGGATTGGCTTTTTCATTTAATTGCTTCAGTCTCCCCTCTCATTATCCAATCCCTTTATCTCCCAGACGTAGAGTGGCTACACCCTGCCCTACACAGTACACGCACATACTGTACGCGCGTGACACGCACAGGTACACACAAACGCACACACAGGCATGCATGCATGAGCAGTCGCGCACACACACACACACACACACACACACACACACACACACACACACAGAGTCAATCGACAGATTGGGCTCATATCTCTCTTCGCCTCCTGCTCCGTCTGCCTGCATATTGTCAGCTCTCATATTTCTGTCTGGTTACTAACGCATGAATGACTGATTTGTTCAGTGACCCCTGTAGCCTATCTCTGACCTTACATCTCCATTCGCCTCTCTCGCTCCAGCCCTCTGTCAACTCTCTTGATCCTCTCTCTCTCTCTCTCTCTCTCTCGCTAACTCCATCTGACCAGATACTACGAGCCTAGGATGTGTTTCTGTCTTACACCTCTGTCTACCTCTCTGTTTTTTTCATTAGCCACATCCCAAAGCAAGACTTACGTTAGCATCCTGCTTCATTCCTTCCTTTGTCCCATATCATGTAAAGTTGTCAGATTGCAGATGATTGGTCTCTGAAAATCAGTGCTTGCTAAAGAGAGTATTAGAAGGAACAGTCGTTGATTCCTCTTCACCTCACTATCTGACGCAAGGCCCTCATAGGTGCAAGACCCTGTGCGACTGCCCCATTCGACCCCCCTGGATTCTGAAAAGTTGCCCAAATGTACACATTAAGAGACAGTACATAATGAATGGCAAAACAATATGAATGATAATTTTTCATTTTGGGCAAATTGTGCCAATATGGGACAGGCCAAAAGGTCACCAAAGTCGTTAAGTGTCATTCTCAAGGGAGCATGAAGATAGATAGTAATAAGTGATTTGCTTAACAGCGCAGCAAAGACATCTCCCCCATGCTTTGTCACTTTCTCTGATAAAATATGGAGCCGCACCAGGGGGGACAGGGCGGCAATGGGCATACAAGCCATGCCGAGGCAGAGGAAAGGAAACAGCAGAGGGACAAAATGAAGTAGCTGGGAAGCTTGAAAAACTAGCAGCTGTAGCTCTCCCAGTAATTATCAGCTTGGCGTTTAGCTTTAGCAACCAGGAACCAGGAACCCGACTCCCCCCCCCCACGGTGCCCTATCCACGGGCCGCGGGTATCATCATCCCAGCTCCTGTTACCACCAGCATATAAGCTAACCAGGCCAGGTGAGCGCAAACACTCCTCCTTGCCGGCACCCCGTGATCCCTTACACACATATACACACACCAGCACGTTCGCACACACGCCAGTGGACAGGCAGAATGGAGCCGGAGTCAGGCAGCGTACCTGGGGAGATCATACAGTTAAGTGGATCGGGGCATTTTCTCTCTCTGCTTACTTACTCTTCAAGTAGCTTGTCCAAGCAATGTAACCCTAACCTGCCCGGGCCCTTGTGTGTTCTGTGGAAGGGCCCTCTCTCTTCCGCTCTTTGCTCATGCCCTTCCTAGCTTTTATGTGTTCAAATATTTACTCTCCTGCTCTGTCATTCTCTCTTTCTGCCAACACTTTTACTAACTTGTTTTCCTGTTAGGAAGTGATGCAATGATGATGGGTGACTCTGCTTTAGGGTTGCAATAAATACAGATATACTGTAGCCTAGGCTTACAGTGCAACATCATAAATGACACATACTGTATATACAGTATATCACTGATGATATCAGAATGCAGGAATTATGATTCAGGAGTTCCAGCTTCACTAAGCTGCTCTCTTACAGCGACTTGTAAGAGGTGGTAGCATCAGGGCAGGGTCGAGCTGGCGTTGGCTTCCTGTGTATGTCAGATGCAGCTGTTTGCTGACCTCCCACAACAGCCCACAATTAACCCAAACAAGTTTCCTTTTCCCCCAGTATTTCTGGGCATCATTCCATGAGAATACATCTTATCTGAAATCAGGAGATAAATGTGTAGTTTGTATGCAAAACATGCATCTCTGAGGATGGTTCAGAAAATGCATCAGATTTGCAGACACAACCTTAAATATAATCACACACATGTGCATACATGCACGCACACGCACGCACACGCACACGCACACACACACACACACACACACACACACACACACACACACACAAAATGATAGATCAGTGGTCAGTTATTTTATCCTCTACTGACTTCAATCGCTATAATCAACTGAGGCCAATTAGATTGAGCACTCTATTTAATCGACCCTGTTGGGCCAAGTTGTAATTGAGCCATATTAGTGTCAATCATGTCCTATGTTTATTCTACGCAATAAAATCCTCAGTGGACCACTTTTAGAGTTAAATTAACATTGAGGATTTTGCTGTGTATCAGTATTGTTTGCTCCTTGGTGCCTAACTCGAAGCTGAAATTAAATTAAAACTGATTGACATTTACATTTGTCAGAGACAGATTGTGCCTACTTTGTATAGTATTTACATGTACAATTATTTAAGAAATGAGACCACAACAGTGTTGCAGCAATCGTTTTACAGCGTTTTTTTCCAGAATTATAGCAGTTTTCACTGAAAGTCATGTGTGTGTGTGTGTGTGTGTGTGTGTGTGTGTGTGTGTGTGTGTGTGTCTTAAACACTGTTATGAGTCTCAATCTGCATTATAATCAAAATTTGAATGGAAATTGTGTGCTCTTGTGTGTAGTTAGGTATACTGCAGCTTTACACTTTCATCCAGTGAAAGATTTCTGAATTTCTACCAAAGCACAGAGTAGTTTGGGAAACATGTAAATGAATGCATTGTACAACTACAGCTGTAGAATGGATTTCATTGCAAGGCCTGTCTATAATGTGTAGATTGTTGTTCTTTCTATTCACCACTATTTTATACTTCGCAGTATGACGGTGTCGCACAGCGATCTTTGACCACTATAAGTCAGGCATCCCTATTTTGGGCATGTCATGACATGCCCAAAAAAACACTGTTTGGGAAACAGTGCTCTAATGGAGTCCCACAACAATATACAGGCCTCAGTCTCACGTCACATGTGACATGATCCAACTTGAGTAAAGACACACCCTACTTGTATGGGTGTGTCTGTATTCAAGTGTTCTGTTCTCAACTCAACATTTACCAACAGCCTACTGTGAATCTTCGGAGCGACACGGTTGTACAATGCTGTTTAAATGGCTTGCCTTTACTCTATCTCTTTTGTTAGATTAGAATGTGGGAGAAGTGGTTAAACACCTTTCTAGAGTAATTTTCAGCCAAAAGTGTTTCACCACAAAGATTTAGTGACACCTGACACCCCCCACACTACCACACAACTGCTCTGTCCTTGGGCAATACTTTATTAAGGAAGTACAAGAAATAAATACTTCCTCCTATGGTGACCAGTAAACCACTTCCTTCAGAAGAACAATTGTCCATTTGCACCCTAGCTCACTATAGAACCCACAACCTCACCCCTCCTCCATTCAACCAGAGCGTACATACATCTGTTTTTCTTTCCGCAGCCTTATCATCTCTCCATACCTGCCATTCCTCCCAATTTTAAATGACTTATTTTGAATTGTTACTTTTTCTTCTCGATGTATGTGGATCTTTCATCTTTATATGATGACTGTATTTTGATCTGCATTTCCTTTGTATTAAAAGTGCTATAAAAATGATAATTGAATGTGTCTATTGAAATGTTGTATTTTATTGGCTGCTTTAAAAAGCTTTTCTGTACCTTATGTTCTTTTAATGCTGAATACTGCTGCAGAAAAATCCAATAAACAAAGTAAAAAAAAAAAAAGTGCTATAAAAATATCATTATACTCAGAAGATAAATTCTCACACTCATGAAATCATACCTACCGTAAATAAAGATGATGATGATTATGAATATTATCAGTATTATTATTATTATTATTATTATTATTATTATTATTATTACCCTTATTATTACTATTATATACAGTAGGGGAAACATTTTCATATAATTAACATGATCAGTTTTCTGACTACAAGTTATTTCTTCTCCTCTCTCCTTGCAGAATGCTCCCGTTCCAGGCAGCACCAGGGCAGTTTGGACCAGATGTCCGGGAGCCAGGGGTCAAGGTGTGGAGGGTGGAGAAGTTGAAGGCAGTGCTGCTGGATCCCTTGGAGGTGGGGGCCTTTTTCAACGGAGACTCGTACCTGGTACTGGATAACCGTGGATTCATGGGGGCCGACGTCCACATGTGGATAGGTGAGAGTCTACTAGTAGTGAGCAACAGAAGTGGACATAATGGACCGGTTTTGTGCCCAGTGGAAACTAAGCGCAGACAATTCGATTAAACTGACTTTATGAATATATTTATAATGAGTACACAGAACGAAAGTTCAGTTATAACGGCGTGTCCTGTTGAACACAGAACAGTGTATCAAGTGGTATCTTGATAGATCCTCAGGCTGATAACAGGACATATTTTGGCCAGGTAAAGCACCACTCTATCAAGATGAACTGCTAGCCAATGGCCTGTATAACGCACCTAATTACGGCTGTGGCTGTAATGTGGCTGTTAATAATTAACTTTTAAGAGCAATTGTGTCTGAAAAGCTACGAACCCTTCAGCTAATGTGATGATGACATTTGAGACAGGACACTGACCCTAGGCTACGCATAATTATGCGAGGAGGGCAGAGATGGATGGGACAATGATGCCGGGGAGGGGGGGGGGGCGGGCAGAATTCAAAATTGACTTGAGTAAAAGTACAAAAGTATTGGTATCAAAATGTACTTAAGGTACCAAAAGTAGAAAGTATTCATTTTGCAGAATGTCCCATTTCGCAACTTTTCAAATTGTGAGCTTGTAGATCAGCTAATTTCAAAAGGCCTATAGGGCATAGGGCTGAAGTGGTTAATGCATGTTTTGTAATAATAATCAAACTCTACAAAGTAACTAGTAACTGAAGGTTTCAAATAATTATAGTGGAGTAAAAGTATAATATTTGCCTCTGAGATGTAGTGGAGTAGAAGTAAAAGTACTGAAAATTGGAAATACTCTAGTAAAGTAAAAAATACCTCAGAATTGTACTTAAGTACAGTACTTAACTAAATGTACTTGGTTACTTTCCACCACTGGGGACGTGGTATGGGGGGTGGGGCTATGGGTTGTGTAGGGATTAGGGAGATACAACAGTGGGACAGAACCCCCGATGGGATGGGCACGTTCCTGTGCCGGGCCCATTAAAAATGCAGGGGGACTCTTACAGTACTCAAATGTGCTTGTTGTTTCCAGCATGTATCCGGTGCTTAGGTAACACTGAGCTGGTTGTCACAGCTGGGAGAGGCCTGTCACCCTGCTCAAACATGGATCTCCGACCCCACTCTCCCTCGTATGACCCATTGACCTGTGTGGTGTTATTGTTTACCTGTCGCTCGCCTGCCCCATTAATGCAGGCTTCGTTTGTTTCTATTCCCTTTGTCAGGGATCCCTTTGTTTTCCCTTTACATCCCGCTATGACGACTTAATCTCGTTTTGCATCATTTACTGTTTCCAATTTCCCCTGCTCTCTCTCTCTCTCTCTCTCTCTCTCTCTCTCTCTCTCTCTCTCTCTCTCTCTCTCTCTCTCTCTCTCTCTCTCTCTCTCTCTCTCTCTCTCTCTCTCTCTCTCTCTCTCTCTCTCTCTCTCTCTCATTAAAGGAGTCACTTGCAGCCCAAAAACTTTACTTGCCAAGTAGCCTCAATAATTTAAAGCAAGAGGAAAGAAGACATTTAAAAGTTGAAGCTAGCATGGACCATATTCACATGGAGGCCATTTTGCTCTTATGTCATGTTTGAGGGGGAAAACTGACATAATCATGCAGTGTAAATGTTCTGAACTTGTCTCTCTAACACTTCAAGCCCCCCTCTCTCTCTCTCTCTCTCTCTCTCTCTCTCTCTCTCCCCCCCCCCCCCCCCTTCCTGACAGGTGAGAAGTCATCCCGTGATGAGCAGGTGGCATGTGCCATGCTGGGCACCCAGCTGGACAACTTCCTGGGTGGTGACCCCATCCAACACCGGCATGTCCAGGGCTACGAGTCTCCAGAGTTCATGAACCTCTTTCCCAGAGGGGTCAGCTACAAGGTGGGGATGGGCCAAGCGAGAGAACCTTACTTCTATTTGCATGACAGCTGCTTGTTTGATTCTTGCATGGGTCACACAAACAAACCCAACATTAACAAAAACCCTTCTGTAGAATCTTGCGAGGTCAAAGCTTTGGGGATGATGGTTGTTTGAATTGGTGAGCTATTTTAGTGATTGGGAAAAATACAATTGATAAGGAAAGGCTTCAAATGTCATGCAGCAATTCATTCTAATTATGTTATGTTATTATATGCTACTATTATTAGTAGCCCAAAGAGTCAGATAAAATGACTGAGGTTTTATTCAAAAGCAGCTATTGTCGATTAAACACAAATGCAGTGTTAAAACATGCTGATCGTTTCACAATATCCATCATCAGCAAAGAGCATGCATGTGTATCTCTATGAGTTTCCTGCCACATGGCTACTTCTGTAAGTGGCATGTGTAGAAACTTCTTGTTTCTTGCCACTTCTACTTCTTCCTTCTGCTTCTTTCTTTCCACATGACTTGCCACAGGCTAACTACCATATGACAACTCTGGCATTTCCCGATAAGAAAACAAGTAAAGGATCTAAATCAACCCCCTGTATAGACAGTAACTGAAAAGAGAATCCTATCATACATGTTGCTGTAATTGTGATGTTATCTTAACATTCTAAAGACATGACAAACTTACAGTATGTAAACACACTTAGTAGCTGGCAAAAAAATAATAATTTTGTTTTACTTCCAGGAGGGGGGCGTGGAGTCAGGATTCAGGAGGGCCCAGGGTTCCGGACCAGTCCACAGGTTATACCAGATCAAAGGCAAACGAAACATCCGTGGCAAGGAGGTGGAGCTGTCGTGGGAGAGCTTCAATAAAGGAGATTGCTTTATCCTGGACCTTGGGCAGGTGAAGGGAACTTTTCATTGACTATGTCATTGTAGATGCAAGCTGGGACAGAAATGCCCATGATTTTCATGCTTACAATATGGAATGGTGTGGCTCAAATATGGATCTCGGACTTCTTATGGATTAAGGATTATGCATCCAATTCCATTTTCAAATGTAATTAAAATTTTACAAATTTCGTCCAATCAAGAGAGAGAAGCCTACAAAGATCAGTTATCAGCTTCCAGTTCCAATTTGTCATTCATTTGTTTCATGATTTCAAACTTTATTTAAATGTTTATTCTGTATCCTGGCCTTGATAAAAAAAAAAATTATACATATTGTACAGAGCCATCAGCATAATCCACTTCCCTATGCTCCTCAGACTATCGTGTCATGGACTGGTTCCCAGGCCAATATGTTTGAGAAGCAGAAAGTGCGTGAGATCGCCTCGCTGATTCGTGACACAGACAGGCATGGTAAAGCCCACATCATTGACATCAGCGAGGGGGAGGAGCCAACGGAGATGCTCAAGGTAAACAGGAAAACACTGCAAAGAATAATGGCCTTTCTGTGTGGAGTTTGCATGTTTTCCCCATGTCCCCTAGAGTAGATCACAAAAAACATGCTGTAATCCTGGTCTCTATACTGCCTCCCCCTGGTCAGCCGGGGCACCTGATGGAGGGGAAAGGAACTGATTGGAATAACATGTTCCTTCCACGCCCTACGTCAATAGGGGAAACTCCCCCCTGTGATAAGAAGCGGCCTGCTCACTCCTCATGCATTGAAGGAAGCATGAGCTCAGTTCTGGGCCCTCCCCAGACTGGCATAGCCATAGGGAGTGTAGCGCCCAGGATTAATGCTTAGGAAATTGGTGAAAAAATGGGTTACAAAATCATGGGATAACATAAAAAAAAAGAATAATGCCCTTAATGATTAAATTAAGAACAATATGGTAAGTCATTAAGGGGGAATTACAGAGTAATCATTTTTCATATTGAGGCCATTTGTGTATAGAAGGTATGAAGGGAGTATATCCAAAATAGTTCTCTCAGTCTAGACTACAGTCTAGGGTAACCAAGACTAAAGGCTAAACCTCATCCAAAACAACCCATTTCTCTCGAGTGACAGGTGCTGGGACCAATGCCAGAGCTTGCAGTGAGCACCCCAGAGGAGGATAGCAAAGCAGATGCTTCCAACTCAGCCTCTCTCTTCAAGGTAACCTCAGGTGCAAAAGGGGTTTATAATATCAGTAGGCCAAACTATAAGTATGCTAGTGTCTAAAAATGTTATATTATTCTTTGAATTCTGTTTCCCATCTAAGATTCATGGATCCAAGGTGAAAAGTTGTATTTTTATTTTCATTTGAAAAATGACAACATCTGTGTATCACAGGTGTCAGACGCGACAGGTTCGATGACAATGACCAAAGTGTCAGAGAAGAGTCCATTTGCCAAGGAGCTGCTGTTACGAGACGACTGCTTTATTCTGGACAACGGGGCCAATGGAAAGATCTTCGTCTGGAAAGGTCAGGAATTTTCGAACCTTGACCAACCAAAGAAATGCACACAGAGGATAACGATAGTTTTCTGATGCTGGTGATAGATAGTATATCATTGAATCACTTTATCTTCATGTTTCTTATGAACTGTTTTGATGTTTTTTGCATTGTCACTCCAGTGTAGTCTTTGCCAATTCGTCCCTTGTTTGTACAGGTATAGTCCCTGTCACTGCCAAGTGCCAACCCAATCTGGGAACCCATTCAGTTAAAAATCTCTCAAAACAGAATCTGTCTTGAGAGATTACTTCCAACCTTTACTGTTTTTGGTCAGGGGAGGATTGACAGCATGTCTCCTCTTATACACAGGAGTTGACGAGTTGTCAGTCTCTTCCTTTCACTTTACAGTGAGGAATTTCACCGGGAGGGTATAATGCGTGCGGAATCAGTCCAGTCTCCGGGGTGGTGGGCAGGATCTTTACCCCTGCACCACTGATGCACTAATTGAATGAAATTGTAATACTTTTAATACATTTTGAGATGAACTCTCTTCTGTCTCTGAAGCTGACGGACTATTTTCAGACAAAAGTAGCATTGAAATGTATTACTAGCACTACTAAACTAGTTCATTGATTGACAGGTAGTGGAGCCAATGCCGAGGAGAAGAGAGAAGCTCTAAAGATGGCAGATGAATTTATCCAAAAGATGAACTATCCCAGGATGAAAACACAGGTGTGGCTCACAAACTGTCCAGACTCTTTCTATATTATGTCTATAGCTATATAACATGAATGCACTGTTTGTTGCGCAAACTTGCAGTCACAAGAAGTCCAGTGACTGCAATCTGTATACTACCGAAAGTGAATGTGTTCCATGAGCTCAACAACTGTAACAACCACACAATTCTGGATATTTTTGATCACGCTGGACATTTACTAGCTCTATTCAGTGAATATTTATTACTTTTTTTTAATTATTATTTTTTACAAGCTTACATAGAAAGCCAAATTAACCTCCATTGTGATTTCCCCTCTATCTTCTGTTATTATTTTGCAGGTGGAGATTTTGCCACAAGGGAGAGAAACCGTCATTTTCAAACAGTTCTTCAAGAACTGGAACTAAACATTTTCATGTGGCATTCAATGTTCTCATATCTTGCACTCATAATTCTTCCTCAAATACACTAGTTAGTCTCATGACCAGAAAAGGCAACATTTGCATTTATATATATATATAATTTCAGTACTTTACAAATATACTGTATTAATATGATTATTATACATTTATATAATTGTATGGTACTGTACTAAGAAAACATTGCTGGCATTAGACATGGGTAGACACAGTGATATGATGTCATCTGTACAAAGCTAAATTTGCCAGACATTTTTAATTATCACTCATCAGGCCTGTCACAGCGATCCATATGTATGGCTTTGTTCTCTCTGGTAATCACTCTATAGAGCCAACAACAGTACCTCCTATCCCTGTGTCTCCCTTAAAGCTGCACTATGTAACTTTCCTCTTCTACCCCGGATATGAACCCAAGAACAAGTGCTAAACGTTTTACCATTGAGGTAATAGAGCACGCCTGCTTGCTCAGGGGAGAAATGTAATTTTGACCATCAGGTCAAAATCCTGTCTAGGTGAGACATGACCTTTGACACGATCTAAATGTATCTATAAAAGAGTGGGGGGACCAAATACAACCACCCCAATATGTATAAGTTATATTGTATTAACATATTCTACCATACAGATTGGACAAAATTACATTTTATTCATTAAAAAAAGTTACATACTGCCGCTTTAAATGAAATAGGAAAAATTGGTAAATTGTTGCGAGAGAGTAAAAAGATATTGTATTTTGAGAGAGAGTGCAAAGATATTGGAGTATTTCAAATGCATTTCAGAATGTGTCTTAATTTAAAGAAAAGATGCAATATTGAGGATGACCACCCACTGTTGTTCAATATTTTAAACGGTCTAGTTGTGTAGTTAACAGTTTTTAAAGCCAAGATTCCATGAAGCTAAAATTAAATTAGTTTGGTTCTGTCTTTTTTTATATTTGTTTAAGAATAACATAGATGTATTTTCCTGCATTTGAAAATAAGAAAAATAAATCATAAAACAGGACAACTTGTACAATAAGTGGTTTGTAATTGTTTTATCCTTTGCCTATCGTTATGTTGCATGGACATTGAGAATATGACCTACTCCTGTAGGCAGAGTCCTATCTGATTATTAACCTTATGAGTGCGCTTGAGGTGACTCAGTGTTTTCCAGCTACAGGCGATTTTTTGGACGGTTTCACCTCATGCTCTGGGTAGAGCCACGCCTCCATCCATAATGATGGGACAGCCAGGTGTTATTTATACAACCTGCACTTAAACTCTGGCCCTGCTGCTGTGCGGCTACATAAACACTATAAACTCTGCCTCCTGTCTACAAACTGGACACACATAGAAAAAAACACCCAAAAAACAAATAAAATCTTGTGTTCAGCGAATAGCATTAGCAATAGCAAGTCATTTTGTAATCATAGTGGGATGGATTAATTGATCATACATTTGTGACCAAATGTTATATCTAATATCTATAGATTTTTTTGTTTGTTTTGGGGGGTAAGCCTAGGCTTAAGTACTGGTCATAATGTATTATAAGCTCAGTGAAACAGCATGTTAAACTACCACAACTAGTCAGTTATAAAGGCACATATAGACAAGTGCTGTAATGTATCATAATGCATTATAAGTTACTGTATATGTTTATGAAATGGAATAATGTCTTATAAACATTAATAATACGCTATAGTATGACTTTGAGACCTTTAAGTAAAGTGACCACATTTCATATATTATTAGCAATTGTATCATACTATAATACCCTGGCCTAAAGCATGACTTTGTGACCTTTAAGTAAAGTGAAAACATTGTAAAATGGTCATTGTCTCCGCCAGGCCGAAAGGCATGGCGAGAGAGTATGTTTTACCCCCTGTCCGTCCGTCCGTCCGTCCGTCCGTCATTCGATCTGTCTGTGTACAGCTAATCTATGGCACCGTTGGCTTGCTCGCAGCGAAACTGTGCACACACACTCCCTGAATACCAGAGCAGAACCTCTGCCCCAAATTTTTCACAGGGGCCTGTTATAGCGCCACCAGGAGGCCGATTGGTGCAAAACACATTTCTTGACAGTACTCCTACAGATTTTGTCCAAACAGCACGCAAATCGGTACACAGTATCTCTATAGTCATTAAACGAAACGGGTCTTTCAGATTTTTCATATTCCTTTCTGATTGACTAAAATTGCCTTCCAAAGTTTGCAGGAGTGCTCCGTTTTGAACAAAATGCCTCAAATCATGAACACAGCATGCAATTTCCGTGAAATTTTGCAAGCACATTCCCACTACGTCAAGGAAGAAATGCTACTTGAAAATTTTAAAATCAGCCTCATGGTGGCGCTATAACAGGCCGATTTGTGTTTTTGCCTATAACTGTGTAAAACCGATCTGTGTAAAACTTTGTATGCACACTCTCTAGAGGCCAAAGAAAAACCTTTGCCCTGCATTTTTCACATCTGCCTTTTATAGCGCCACCAGGTGGCCGACTTATGTAAAACAAATTTTTTGATTATAAGCCTTCAGATTTTATCCAAATTTCACGCAAATCGGTACACATGATCTCTATAGTCATGTGATCAAGAAGGATCTGTTAGATGTTTCATAGTCCATCCTGATTGACTAAAATGTACATCTAAAGTTTGCGGGAGTGGCCCAAATCATGAACGCAGCGTCCGATTGCAGTGAAACTTTGCTCGCACATTCGCACTACATTGAGGAACAAATGCCACCATTTTAACATTATAGCGCCACCTTGAGGCCAATTTTTGCAACAGTTTTCTTTTTTATATTACTCCTACAAATTTGTCCAAACATCATGCAAATCGGTACCCATTATCTCTATAGCCAAGTGGTCAAGATGGTTCCTTCCGATTTTTTATATTACATCCTGATTGCCGAATTCCGAACATTGCTGCCCCACAATAACCTACCTGAGCTGGCGGAGACCTGTGTTTTGACCTTATTTAACTTTGCAACCAAAGCACTTGGATTTTGCCATCTCAGGTATTACTGAAGAGCACAAACTAACTTTGAGAACGCTTATTGTGTATATCTATTGTCATTAAACGGAAATGTGTCTTTCAGATTTTTCATATTCCATCCTGATTGGCTAAAAATGGCTTCCAGCGTTTGCAGGAGTGTCCTGTTTTGAACAAAATGCCTCAAATCAAGAACACAGCATGCAGTTTCCATGAGATTTTGCACGCACATTCCCACTAGGCCGAGGAAGAAATGCCATTTGAATTTTCAAATCAGCCTCATGGTGGCGCTAAAACAGGCCGATTCGTGTTTTTACCTATAAATGCACCGATCTGTGTAAAACTTTGTATGCGCACTCATTAAAGGTCATTGGCCTGCATTTTTCCTTTTATAGCGCCACCAGGAGGCCGACTTATGTAAAACTCTTTTTTTTATATGACTCCGATTTTATCCAAATTTCACGCAAATCGGTACACATGATCTCTAAAGTCATGTGATCAAGACGGATCTGTTTGATTTTTCTGATTCCATCCTGATTGGCTGAGATTCACATCCAAAGTTTGCAGTAGTGGCTTGTTTTGAACAAAATGCCGCAAATCATGAACACAGCGTCCGATTGAGGATAAACTTTGCATGCACATTCACACTATGTTGAGGAACAAATGCCATCCTTTTAACATTGGCCTGTTATAGTGCCACCAGCAGGTCTAATTTAGCAAAACACATTTTTGGAACAAAATGCCTCAAATCATTAATGCAGAGTACGATTGCCATGCAAGGCCTAAGAAGAAATGGCACCCTTTTCACATTTAGCGCCACCAGGAGGCCACAATAACCTACCTGACCTGGCGGAAAGCACTTTTTCTAGTTTGTTGTGTGTTTTGTTTCTGGCCTAAAACTATTTCCCAGACATCGTGATAAGTGATGTCCAGCGTTGTCAAATCAATCATCTTCTCACTGAAGACTGAAGAAATCATTCAAAATGTGCTTTTCGTTGACTCATTTCAGGTATGTTGGAACACATCGACATGTTCTTGATCTTCTTCGGGCAAGAAATTAAACTTTTAAATTAAAAATGTGGCTCGTCATTGATTAAAATGTAGCAGCGTCATGTGATTAGTGTGAACGCCCGCCTGCCACCCCCCCCCCAAATTACCAGGTTCATGCCCGGATTTACAGAGGCCTATGTCTAAAAACATATTGAATGCAAAATATCTCTCTCACACACACTAACTAACAGCCACAAAATAACAGCCACAACACTACACTGCCAACATAGTCGTAGATTCAACGTCGGCGTTTGATTCCACAACCTGAAAAAAATACCTGGGAAAAAAGCATTAGAGCAACATCTTTAACCACATCAGCACGCATACGACACAATCAGCATCCAACACCAACACCACAAGCAGCATCCAACAGACTGCAGCATGAAGCAGCTGCAGCATCCAGCAAAGGAAAAGGAAAAGAGGTTCCTACTTAGAGTCGTCTTCAGAGGAAACCCCTGGCTGGCCGAGGTCTTCGGTGGAGGCCGACGGCGGAGACCACCGAAGACACATACACACTGTCGTGGAATTCTGCATCAATGAAGACACATCATACACACTGTCGTGGAATTTTGCGTCAATCAGCAATCAATCCACGGTGGAGACCACCGAAGACCAGGGCCGTTGGCGCGGAGGAATCCCCCATGCAAACAAATCCATGGATAGAGAGATCTCCATCTCTAAGGGCATCCTTGGGTTGAGCCTTTCAACGGTACAGTCTGTCTCCACTCTAAGAAAGAAAGAAAGAAAGAAAGAAAGAAAGAAAGAAAGAAAGAAAGAAGGACAAACAAACATTAATTAAAGTGAGCAAATCTATAAGCTCGGCACATGAGCTTGTAGATCTGCTATTTCTTGAAATATCATTGAAAAATCATTCTGAAATGTACAGGGAGCCAGTGAATTGAGGCAATATGTTTACTGTATACGTATACTGTATCCTGTCACAACTGTCACAATAATCGTATCGCAGAGATTTTAATTTATTGTGAAATTGTCCTCCGTCATACACTAGGATGAATAAGCTTTTGTTAGGATGCAAATTCAGGACCACTTAAACGCTCTATACTTGATAAAAACTGACCTGTAAAGAGTGCATTTGGTATGCTCTTCTTTCGCTCTACACAAATCGATTCGCCAAAAATAGCAAATCTACAAGCTCACAACGCGCTGTGAGCTTGTAGATCGGCTATTTTTGCTGAACGTTCCCCCCAGAATAGGGATGCTGAGGGTTCAAGTGGTTAACAAAAGTGGCATTAAGTCTTGAGCTTTTGATCATCTTGGAGAGCTGACAGATATTCAAGCACAGTGCCCCTAGGGGGCATCAACAAAGTATAGGCTACGCAACATCATTTGTATTTTCAATTGCTTCTAAAAGCAGATGAGATATTGACTAAAAAAACGCCATTTAGATTTATCAAAATATTTTCAACATTGCATTTTTACATTTTCTTAAAGGTAGGGTAAGTGATATTTTTGGGTTGAAAAAGTGTTTTGTTAAAAGGCTAAAGCACTATATTCTGATAGTGTGTTTGTTCAGTAACAGGAGTCTCCCAGTCTCTCCAGCTCTTTAATAAACAGAACATACATTTTATTTCAGGTAGGTGACAAAGTTTCAGCCAATCAGGAGATAGTGCCCATTTATTTAATTTGTATAGTGTTCTAGTTCCAATTGTGTCTGCTCATTTCTTTGTGTCATCACTTCCAATTTCACTTGTTTAATCTGTATCCTGTCTGAGTTCTCTATCCTGATTGGATAAAATTGGTATCTTGACCTGAAAATTCATTTTCTGTAGAGACATGGAGACTCCTGTTACTGAACAAACAAGCAATGATTACTATCAGAATATAGAGCTATCTAACACTTATTTTAACCAAAGAAAATCACTTACCCTACCTTTAAACGTTTGTATTACTGTAAATGATGCCATACTACTGCCATAAAAGTAGAACAGCAGTTACACAATACAATGATAATGCCTAGATTGAGCATTGAGTAGTAGAACAATGGTTCCCAAACTGGGGGTCGGGACCCAAATTATTTTGGGGGTCCCCAGATGATTAGCTTATTGTGTAACATTATTTTCTCACTCAACAGTAAACAAACCAACATACAGTATAAGTGAATACAGGGTATTTGCACATTTTCTAAAGTTACAATTTAAGGACTTTTAAGACCTTTTTAATACCTCTAAAATGACAAATAAAAATAAACTAATAAACCATTACTGCGTCAGAAGTAGC
This sequence comes from Gymnoscopelus microlampas, assembly GCF_963454915.1. Lineage (NCBI taxonomy): Eukaryota > Metazoa > Chordata > Actinopteri > Myctophiformes > Myctophidae > Gymnoscopelus > Gymnoscopelus microlampas. The sequence continues at coordinate 9,638,776 of NC_139956.1, forward strand.
CAACTATACTATAAAAAATGGTCAAACATTGGCTAAATTGTCAAATATTACAAGAAAGGCAACATTTTTTTAAAAAGCCGATCTAAAAGCTCACAACACCTTGCAGTGCGAAGCGTTGTGAGCTTGTAGTTGGGGCCTTGTAGCATGTGTTGGGGCCCCGAACCTAAGCTTTTCTTAGAGCCTAATCTTTTAGACCCCAAACCCAAACTTTTAATATATATTTGTTTTAAACCGAACATTTTTAACTCAAATCTTTTGCTTCTGGGGGATCCTACAAATGTATTCTAAATCCTAACAATTTTTTTTAAAAACGTATCCTGCTATAATATCAGTGGTTCTCAAACTTTTCTCATGTCAAAGGACCCCCATGTACTTGCCACCTGGCCATCAGCGCCCCATTATAACTTTCTGATTTTACTGTGTGTGCTGCTACTGTACCTCCAGCTGCTCGTCCAGCAGTAGTTGCATCACCAGCGTGCGGATGCGGCAGCACTTCGGACTGAGGAGGGTGTGAACACGTTGTAGAACACCATGATCTGCACGTAGGTCAGCACGGGGTAGCGGGCGTGCCACGACCTGTTGCTCGCCATCTAGAGAGAGCAGAGAGGGGGTTTTATGTGTCATTGCACCTTTATTTAACCCATTAAAACCAGGAACGCATCTGTGTAACCACTTAAACCATCAAATATTGTACTACAATTATTTGAAATCTTTAGTTACTTGTAACTTTGTAGATATACATCATTACATTATAAAACATGCATTAACCACTTTAGCCCCATTTTATACCTTGGCTATTTGAAAATAGCAGATCTACAAGCTCGCGACCGTTGTGAGCTTAGATCTGCTATTTTCTAACATTTTAGTACTTTTATTTGTGGTACTTTAAGTACATTTTGATACCAAATATGTTTGTACTTTTACTTAAGTACATTTGGAATTCCAGACTTTGAGTACTTTTTCCACTATTATGTGTCAATTTTGGGGTCCTATCATGAAAAAGTTTCAGAACCACTGAGCTAAGCCATTGGTTCTCATAGTGGGGTCCGTTGACCCCCAGGGGTCCTTGAGGGAGTTCTAGGGGGTCCCCAGCTACATGATGGATAGTTAGGAACCAAATGGGACCCTTATGGGTCTGCAACTCTGAGGGTGTACAAATGGAACCGGGTCCATTTAGGTTCCATTTTGTACACTCTCAAATTAACATTGACTTTACAATATAAATTACGGTCCCAGAGATAGAAATTTCATTAAATAGGGGTCCGTAGCCTAAATGCATGTCAAACTGGGGGGTCCTTGAAATTAAAATGGTTGAGAATCACTGCTAGAGCTGTAAACAATCTTCTCTTATGGGGGTCCTGGCATATCTTTTCAAATGAGTGTCCGCGGGCTAATAAGTGTCAATTTGGGGGTCCTTAATGGGAAAGGTTGACACTAAGCTAACACACACCTGCAGTAAAACTCACCTGTTTGATGGATGGAGAGATAATTCACTTCTCTTTCCACAGTCTGCTCACATAGTGTGTTTTAGCAGCTTTTTTTTCACCAGCAACAACTCTACTCGACGTCTATGTCCAGTAACGTTATATTAAGAGTTGTTTATTTCACTATAAGAGTCTTTTATTACTTAAAAAAAAAGCAGCGCTTGTTAACAAACCGTCGAGGGGGGGGGGGGGGCGCTAGCGCGGCAATTGGAGTACTCAAATCAGAGTGGAGAACAGCAACGTCACGCTTTGATGTCACCGCAAAGACGGTACCCGTGTTGCCATGTCTGCTTATAAATGAGCATTTTATTATTTTTTTTTTTTAAATTGTAGTCACTTCATTGGGCTTGCTTTCTAATGTTTTTTAAACCAGTGGTTCCCACATTTCTTTCATGGCAAGGACCCCCAGATTAATATGTATTTGTCGCAGACCCACATCTGAAAATATGTGGTGCCAGGGACCCCCATACAAGATTTGTGTTGATAAAATGTTTAAAAAAAAAACTGAATATTTAACTTTTTTCCAAATATTTTTTGAAAATAGCAGATCTACAAGCTCACAACGTGTCATGATGTGACACGTTGTGAGCTTGTTGATCTGCTATTTTCAAACAGCCGATGTAAAAGTGGAAATATAGTTGCTTCTTTTGGGCTTGTTTTTATCGACACGGCCGCTTGTTTCTTTTGCAAAATCTGGCAACTGATAACCTAAAACTGATACCTAAAAAGAAGGTACGAACATCTACGTCATGAGAGTCAATGAGAGCCAATGAGAGCCAGGTGGACCAGTTTAGAACAAACGTACTTTGGGCTTATTTTTGCTTGTAAAATTTGGTTGTGTGGGTTGTGGTTTCTTGGGCTTAGTTGCTCATTTGGGCTTGCTTCACAATTTTAAATTTAAATTGAAAATATTTTCATGTCATGGACCCCAAAATGTATATGTATTTGTCCCCTAACCCCCATCTGAAAATGTTTTGTGCCAGGGAGCCCCGTACTAGATTTGTGTTGTTAGAAGGTTTCAAAAATGATTTACATTTTTTATTATATTCTATACTATATTTAATAACTACCCTTTTTTGCGGTTTTCAAATATGTGTTTACACAGAATCAAATGTTTTATGGTCATGATTCACCAGGAGCCTGGATGGCTTGGTTCCAGGCTTAAAATAATGTATATAAATACATATTTTTTCGGAAACCTCTATGGGCTGAATGAATGGGCTTTCTATATGTGGAACCACAAAATGGGGCCTCTCAATGACCACAGCTAATGGATATTTTGTGTGTGGTACATATTTGACTTTTTTTTTCATTTATAGTTGTGTTCACTCTTGTGTTTCAGGTATTAAACAGGTGTGCAGTTACGTTGACATTTTAATACACCTGAATGAAAGAAGGAAACAGAATGTACATGGCAACACGGCCCGTTCTAGACCACACAAAACCCACCGTGGTGTGGCTGGATGTGGCGCTCAACGCCATTTTAGACGTGGTAAGTGAACGTTGTGTTTTCAAGGCATTAATTCTTCCCAATTGACACGGGACAATGAAGACAGAACAAAGTGATGGCAGAGAGAGTAAATGCCACACGTATCACCTGGTACTGGTACAGCCTGATGCAGATGCAGTTATGTGACTGTTGAGTTGATAATAATAATAATAATACCTGACATTATTTTAGGGCTTTTCTAAGTTGCCCACTCAAAGTCCCTTTAATTAACAAATTAAGCCATAACCCCTCTGATGATATTTTATGTTACTACTACAAATTTGGTCCAAACATCATGCAAATCGGTACACATTATTTCCATAGTCAAGTGATCAACAAGGTTGCGTCCGATTTTTCAAATTCCATCCTGCTTGGCGAATTCCGAACATTGCTGGCCCTCAATAACCTTCCTGACCTGGCGGAGACCTGTGCTCCGAGGAGCACTTTTTCTAGTTAATAATGTTATCATACTATATTGTATATTTCACAATAGATAAAAGGAAAGTGCATAGGAAGCACCATAGATGACAGGGATGCACCATAGGAAGCACCATAGATGACAGGGAGGCACCATAGGAAGCACCTTAGATGACAGGGAGACACCATAGGAAGCACCTAAGATGAAAGGGAGACACCGTAGGAAGCACCTTAGATGACAGGGAGACACCACCATAGGAAGCACCTTAGATGACAGGGAGACACCACCATAGGAAGCACCTTAGATGACAGGGAGACACCATAGGAAGCACCTAAGATGAAAGGGAGACACCGTAGGAAGCACCTTAGATGACAGGGAGACACCACCATAGGAAGCACCTTAGATGACAGGGAGACACCATAGGAAACACCATAGAAGACAGGGAAGCACCATAGGAAGCACCATATATGACAGCACCATAGGAAGCACTATGGGGGGAAAATAAGTAAAAAAGAAAATAGATGAGGAGGGATTCCTGAGGAGACATTATGAGGGGAGAGTGACATCTGCTGGACAGGAGGAGGAGGAGAGTGGAGGTTCACAAAATGAAATGTGAATCATTTTGAGCCATCCAACATTTCATGTCAACGCAAGGAAGCATTTGGATTGAGAATAAAATAGAGCAGAGAATAGACATGTGTGACACACTGTGTAATTTACTTACTTACTTATAATGATATATTTGGGTTAAAACAAAAATATTTTTGCTAAAAAGTTAAAGCTCTATATTCTGATAATAATCAGCCAATCAGGAGACAGAAGGCCTACCCATTTATCAGCTTAAATTTGTATAGTGTTCCAGTTCCAATTTTGTCTGCTCACTTCTTTGTGTCATAATGTCGTTATTACTTCCATTTTAACTTTCATCCTGAATGAGAGGCTAGCGATTCTAATTGTAAAAAAAAATCCCAACCTGAAAATTTCTTGTCTGTTTACTAAAGAGCTGGAGAGACAGGGAGACTTCTGTTACTGAACAAACCCCTCTATAGCAATGATTACATACAGAATAATGACAATTTAACACTTATTTTAACAAAAGAATAGATATACCCTACCTTTAAAAGTCATAAACTGACCAACAGCGTCATCATGATGCCAAGAAAGGCCAGTGTGTGCAGCAGGTGGATTATTTTATGGTTGTTTATTTTAGGGTGGAGAAAGATATGATTATTATTAAATCATATCAAACAGCTATCTCCTTTTATGACTGGGTGTTTCATGCCTCTAACCTAATGTTTTGCTGTATATTATTTTTGACTCATATCTCGCTTCTGATGCTGATGATGCTGGTCTATTTGTTATGACAACTGTCAGCTCTTAACAGATTGAGGGAAATGGTTGAATAAATCACAGTGTTGGATTTGAAGATGAGAAATTAGAGTTGACCTTTTATTCATGTTACAAATCAAGACCAATTATTCCTGCACTGGATGTGTCAATTCCAATGACTGTAAAGCATGTCTCAATAAATAAAATATTTAAAACATAATATGAATTAGTTTCATTCATAGCAAATCCAGGGCTAGCAACTCACATCCACTGAGCCCAAGATAAAACTAAGTAATACATAATAATAATAATTATTATTATTATTATAATTATACATAATAATACATTTTTACTCTCCGCCAGGAGAGTATTGTTATCACTGCGTTTTCACTTTCTAAACATGACACACCGATTGGTCAAGCCTCACGTGACACGTGAAATACTGTGATCTGATTGGCTAGTGACGCCACCGGGCCTATATATACATGGCATCACTCTGACAGTGTCTCTGCCACTGTCAGAGTGAGGTAAGATGGGAACCATGAAATGGCTGCATGGCTGATACATAATTGGCAGATAGGACAGATAGGACATTTATATAGACAGGAGGGATATGACATAGGACACTTATACAGACAGGAGGGATAGGACACTCACACAGACAGAACGGAAGAGGACACTTACCCAGACAGGTTGGATAGGACACTTACATATACAAGAGGGATAGCGACCTATAAATACATGTGTCACTGTGATAAGCCAGATTCCCATACCGAAAATCCGGCCACTAGCTCACTCCCAGACCTTCGAACCGGAAGTAGTCAAGTAGTCGCGGTCCAATTGTTCCTATCTGTCTTATTGGACAGATAGGACAGATAGGACACTTATATAGACAGGAGGGATATGACACTTACATAGACAGGACGGATAGGACAGGAGGGATAGGACACTTACACAGAATGAACGGAAGAGGACACTTACCCAGACAGGATGGATAGGACACTTACATATACAAGAGGGATAGCGACCTTCGCGACCTTCGAACCAACACAAGTCTTCTGGCGGAGAGTTGTGCTCCGAGGAGCACTTTTTCTAGTATTTATATTGCACTTTACATTTGAAACAAATCTCAAAGTGCTACAGTACAGAATAAAAACATTTGTAACTAGGAGTGCTTAACATTTAAGTGGGGTCACAAAATGATTATATCACTAGGCCTACTGTCACTGGTTTGTTTCCCGCTCCAATTAAGTGAGGTCTACTATAATAGCCTACGTCACAGAATATGGTTGATAGGGTGCAGACTGACCTGATAGCTGCTGCTGTAGCAGCTGTACACCGCGTCTCGTCATTTCACATAATATGTAATAAAACTACAGCGATTTCCAGGTAAGCCTGAAGGATCTCAAGCTGGAACTCTTAGCCATAAAAAGTCCAAAGTTCAGGGAGTAGTTCAGTAAATAGGGTTGAGTGAAGAACTGGCTGCCCAGTCTTCGAAAACTACCAGACCAACATACTGGCCCTCCCCCGAGGCACTGGGTAGGACTTTTGCTGATCATTATTATAGTAATTTATATTAATTGATGGTTGAAATTATTAATATCTGATGATATCGGCAATCTGATCAGCTGATATGTTAGCTAATATGTTTCAACATAAAAACATTTCTCATATTTCTACATTTTAGTACAGCAGCATATTCTGGGTCTCTTGGATCTGTGAATAGTGTATACATTTCACTCTCCTTTAATGCCATTTTCAGTATCCATAAAACTTGCATTTTAATTTAATTCAATTTATAAAGTTTGACATTTCCTCCCAATTTGTATTAACAGTTACAGTACATTACATGGCTGGAGCGACATTTGACAAATAATAATAACTTAATAGGAGTGAAACTAACAAGCATATGCAGACCAAATAATATCTTTATCAATGAAAGCAAGTTTTGTAAATGCTTCCTTTTCCATTTTTTTTATTAGCAAATGTAATGACATCAAATGTCCATTTCTATTTTCAAAGGAATATAATGTCTTTTGAGATGAAGAGCATTCTGAAGACTAAAACCACAAGTATGTACTTTCCTCACTCTGATCTAGATGACATATTGTTGCAACATCAGTGACTGATATGATTACATAACACCTTTGCCGCAGACAATATGGCACCCTGTTATTACATCCATGGTCATAAAATGTGTTACTAAAATCCAAACTGATATTTGATATGCTGCCATCCATTAACAACTGGTTATTGGTTGCAGACCATTACTGTCAGTCACCTACTTGAAAGTTTATATAAATGCCCATTTGGACGCTGATGTGACGAATCATAATCATTCATTTAAAACAATTTGTGGTCACCTAGCTTTAATATGCCAATAAAGAACAAGTAACCACCTGTTTCCTGCTAATTATAGGTGGAACTTATAGGCATTAACCCCATTACAGGCATCTTAGGTAACTGAATGTCCTCTAAACCAGTGGTTCTCAACCTTTTCAGGCTGTGACCCCCCAAAATGATCATATTTGAACTGGGGACCCCCCGCCCTGATAAGCACTGGAATGTATTAATTTGATAAATATTGTGAAAATAGTCAATCTACGAGCTTGTAGATCGGCTATTTTCACACTTTTTGCCTCTTTCTTATATTATTTGACAATTTGGCCAATGTTTGACCAGTTTTTATAGAATAGTTTGTTGATTACCTTTGATGCAGTAATGTTTTTTCTTTTTTTCAAAAAGGTCTTAAAGGTTCTTAAATTGTCACTTCACTCACTGTCATCCCCAAAAGAACTCCTGTGGGGACCCCCCTGGGGGTCCCGACCCACAGGTTGAGAACCACTCCTCTAAACATAAGTCTTTCCCCTCGCAGAGCTGGGGGGGGAGAGCACCACCCAAAGTAGCTCCATTGGGGCAGTGCGCTGGTCAGTACCTGAGGAGGACATCCAGGCCCACAGTTCAGCTCCCAGCTCACCCAACAGACCCAACAACAACAGCTCCATACACTTTCAGGTATAGATGACACATGCAAAACCCTGTGTAAAAATGGAAAAACAAATATTATACACACTCGCACACACGCATACACAGATACTGTATACTGCATAGACACACATGCACGCACACGCGCACTACTATGTATGCTATTTTGTAAGAAAGCATCCTGTCCCCACCAAAACAATCTCCTGACCATAAGAAAAACAACTTCTGGAAAATCTATTCTGATGGGAAAATGTATTTACATTTTTGGTTTAACATTTTCAGTGACTATTAAACCATTTATCTACTGTCATTTGGCATAAATGCTGTTTGTGTCTGGCAATTTCCATTTCCAAATCTGATTTCTTAAATCAGTATTTGATGAGTTTTTATTAGGTCAGGGCATGTGTTATTATAACCTGCTGATAACTTGACATGTTTCATACAGCCTCCAACTCGTCAGAATGGTCTGAAAGACCTGCGCAGCTTGCAAGAGTGTGTCCAATTCATCAATCACTGGAAGGAACAAGTGGACCAAGTCTGCAAGGTAGGAAGGAAAGAAAGACAGACAGACAGACAGACAGACAGACAGACAACAAGTCCAGAGCTATGATGCTAATAAAATAATGAGTTGAGGTCAAAGAAGCAAGTAACAAAGTCGACAGAAATGTGGCACTTCTACATTAGGTGCTTTAGGTATTAGGTATTTGGTGACGAGGACCAGGGACCATGTGTATTATTGATTGTATTGATATTATTTTCTTTCTTCAGACCAATAATATTGCTTCCTTCACAAATAAGAACATTAAATATCAGTTTGCCAGAGTTTATAACATGTGTTGTGCCCAGTGACTTCAAAGACCCCTTTTTCCATCAAACTTTGCTGGAAAAAACATGAGGTGTTCCTTTTACATTGTTAAAATTGACAGATAACGGTATAGATAAAGATGTAGATTGAAACACCTGTAAATACAGTTGAATGGCCATCCTGAAAGTTTTATGTTGGTCAAGATGAGTTCAAACTAGAATTTATGACAGCTCACAGAGATTGGATAAGCGTTGCCATGGGTCACACATAGGTTATTGATAGGATAAACCTGTAAACCTGGCATTCGTATTATGGATATCATTATGGGCAAAAATGTTCAAACGTGTCCAAAAATAGCACATCCACAGATCTCACACGTCATGATGTATTTTGAGCTTGTAGATAAAATATTTTCATATTTTATTATAATTCCTCCCTACAAAAAATCTGGGTGTTCAAACGTCAAGGTAAAATGCATTACAAGTTAGGAAATGTCATTTCTCAACTGGGTCCTTCATAGTCTGTGAGACAGACCCATTTGTCACCCCACCAAGCACCCTTTTAGACTGATAACCACATGTTCTGTACATGAGGTTATCAGTCTAATAGGTCAGAATTTGATAGATTTGACTGCATAGTGGTTAATTACCAGAAAAGCCTCTGAAGAAGAAATGATGTGAATGTTTAATGTGCTTGAGCTTATAGATTGGTTATTTTCGCTAGTGCAACAAAGTGTAGGGCTAGGGTGTTTTTTAGAGTTTGTGGATGCTGATAGATAGGTCAGTCATATACAAATAGTTTTATGACCCAGTTAGATCACCTACTGTCCTGTAGTACTGTACTGTAAATGGTTAGAACATCTAGGACAGGAGTAGGCAGTAACATATCTGATGGATGCTGACATGTACAAGTCCTCAGGTGTTGGGATAGGGTGTTCACTGTTTTCACAAGAGGGTGAGGTCGGGTGGTGTGGGTGGAGTAAGAATGTTTACTTGGACCTTTAGACTAGTTAACTGTACATACGGTAAGCAGCTTATACTTATAAAACAGCCATCGATAATAGACTTGACTACTAAGATTTGACCCTCAAACCAGTCAACTTAATGATCAGTTCATTTTACAGTCTGTATTTCTTCTAGTTAGTAAACCACAGTTCATGGCTATATCATATCAAAGAAAGCTGGATATTGATTCTGCTTTACTGTATGTGCTGTAATTTCTTCAGAAGGACAAGGCTGATGAGGGGGAAAGCAGCAGAAAGAGAGCGTCTCAGACTCGCACCGAACGCAGCATGGAGGAGAGCAGGAAGTTAATCTTAGAATGGTCCGGAGAACTCCATCATATTGACAAGGTACAGTACATAGTGCATTGTGTGTGTGTGTGTGTGTGTGTGTGTGTGTGTGTGTGTGTGTGTGTGTGTGTGTGTGTGTGTGTGTGTGTGTGTGTGTGTGTGTGTGTGTGTGTGTGTGTCTGTGTGTGTGTGTGTGTGTGTGTGGGTAACATAATTATGTTATGGGTAACATAATTTTCTATTATGTTACCCATATTTTAACAAAGGGAAAGTGTAGAAAAACCTTTGCACACCCAGATCGAAAGTTTAAAAGCAGGTGCGCAGGCAAAAACCAGTAGACAATATCAACAATAAGAGATAAGCTTGCACACTGCCACTTGCACGGTCAAGAGTGAAGTTTAATTCCCTCCTCAGAAAAATACACCTATTTTGGGGCGAACATTCTGCGAAAATAGCAGATGGGGGTACTCTGGTCAATTAAGTACACAGGATTTAAGTGGTGAATTGAACAGTGTAATTAATTAATCCATTAAAACCAGGAAAGAATCTGTGTCATTTTAGATTTTAACGTTATACAAGCTGTGCCACGCTGCGAGCTTGTAGGCTACATCTGCTATTTTTGAAAACAAATTTTAAATCTTTTAATTACGATAACGTTTGAGAACTACTGATTTAGAAGTCATTCGTAGAATCGGCTTCAGGTCTTAATGGGTTAAGGATGTTTTTAAAAGAAATAATTATGAAATGTCTATGATGTTTGCTTCCAGCTACTGAAAGACACACCCTGGAAGATAGCGGAATATGAACTGGAGGAGGAGAAGAGGAAACTGGAGGTGGATGCCAACGAGGAAGCTCAGATGAGGATTATGGAGTGGGCCAAGGAACTACAGATAGCTTCAGAGGTGAGGGCTCTGACATGAGGCCTGGGAGGGAACAATGGAAGACTTGTCACAGAGCACAGCACTGAATTAACCACTTCCTACAAACGCTATTTTTTAAAACGTTTCTTTTTACAAATTGTGTTTACAAATGTTCAAAATGTTAAATTAAAAAAAAAAGTAATACAAATAGCGTAATACAGTGTGTGTGTGTGTGTGTGTGTGTGTGTGTGTGTGTGTGTGTGTGTGTGTGTGTGTGTGTGTGTGTGTGTGTGTGTGTGTGTGTACTAGACATGTGGTGTGGAGAGTGAGGAGCTTGGTAAGCTACTGCGTTCGCTGGGCCTGAAGAAGAAACGGCTGGTCAACCTGCTGCCTCTGTTGGAGTTCATCACCTGGTCCATCCTGAAGGAAGACGGCAAGGTGCACATGCACACACCACACACGTATATATGCACACACACACGCACACACATATGATATGGACACACCCACACACATACAGTATGCACGCATGCACACACACACATATGCACGCACCCACACACATATGCACGCACGCACACACACACATGCACGCACACACATATGCAAGCACTTTAGCACGCACACACATATACACGCACGCACACATGTTTCAGATGTCCTTTTGACAAGCAAGGACAGAGTTTCATAGTTTTCCATTCCTGAACCTATAAAACCTTCCATGCTTGTGCGATTACAATCTTTTATCTTGGCATTAGATTCATGATAGGATTTCTGCCATTGAGTCGTTAAGTCGTTAAAACGTTAGCTTAGATTATTTTAGTTAACATAGCTGAATAAATGTGGGCTATAGATCACTGCACAAATAAGAAGTTTTAAGTCTGTTTGTAAATCAATCAAATCATGACACATGTAGCCTATCACACAGATATAGGCCTACAGCCATAGCCATAGTAGCCATGAAATGTCTTATGTTTCTTACGTAACTAGTGAACCTTTGTATGGAGGTTAAATCATCATACTGTTAATAAAGGAGCATTGTGATAATGTTTATACAACAGTGTTCCACTCTCGGGCTGATAACCCTCTCACTTGGCAGTATGTCACTGTACTGATATATTGTATGAAGATTCAACAGATAAAACATCTCTCTGTTCATAGTTGATATGGTGGTGCTGTTATCAGAATCAAATTGTAACTTTACAACCCTTCATACAAAGTACAAAATAAAATAATGCAATCTTTGTCCCTACTCTCACCTATGGGCATGAAGTGTGGGTCATGACCGAAAGAATAAGATGCAGGGGCCGAAATGAGTTTTCTCAGGCCTCTCCCTTAGAGACAGGGTGAGAAGTTCAGTCATCCGTGAGAGACTCAGAGTAAAACCGCTGCTCTTTGACTTGGAAAGGAGCCAGCTTAGGTGGTTCGGGCATCTAGTACGGATGCCTCCCGAGTGTCTCCCTAGGGAAATCCTCGCTGAAGTCCCACTGGGAAGAGACCCTGTGGCGCCTCGGTATCCCCAGGAGGAAGTTGCTAATGTTGCTCTGGAAAGACAAGACAGGAAATCTCTGTTGGAACTGTTACCCCCGCAATTCCCGGGCGCGGTGGTCCGGTGGACCTTTGCTGCATTTAGCTTCCTGACTCTCTCTCCCTGTTTTCTGTCTCTCTACACTGTGGACAATCATTAAAAACAAGAGAGAAATAACTCTAACTTGTTTTTTTCCTCCTTAGAGAATGATTCCACAGTTGTGGTTGCTGGCGAAGCAGCGCACCTGGAAAGCAGGCATTCCACGATACATCCCCAACTCAGGTGGGTGTTTACATTTTACATATTACGGTATGTACACAGTCTGAGCCTAAATGTATTGACATTAAATATATGTTTTCTATTTTCAGTGTGGAGCTGGATTTGTAGTGCATCAGGTAAGATCAACGCTACTGTGTGCGATTATGTAGTTCAGTTGCCGCCACATTTTTATATACTGTATATTCATGAATCAGTTACACTAAGATACCAACATGACTTTCACAAATTCTGAGCTGATTCCGCTATCAGCTTACAGTATTGTATTTACGTCAACCATCTCTAACCGTCCAAACAGCTGACGTGAGTCTTGACCCCACAACCAACCACCCATGGTTGCAGCTGTCTGATGACCACCGGAAGGTCCAGGAAGGCATTTCTGCGGCAGACCTCCCTTACAGCCCTCAGCGCTTTGACGGCTGGCCCTGTGTGCTGGCCTGGGAAGGCTATGGTAGTGGCCGCCACTACTGGGAGGTCGAAGTAGTCAACAACGGTTACTGGCGCATAGGAATGACCACCGCAAGCTCCAAGCGCCATGGCCGTTTCCCAATGACCCCACGGCAGGGCTACTGGGCCCTGTGGCGCAGCACACACCAGTTCTTCGCCTGCACCAAGCCGGAGACGCCCCTGCCTGTGGGTCTTGTGCCCCATCGCATGGGCATATACGTGGATTATGAAGAAGGCCAGATCTCCTTCTACAACGCTGAGACCAAGTCCCACATCTACTCCTTCAACGGAACCTTCAAGGAGAAGCTCTACCCAATGTTTGCTCCACTGGATGGACGCACGCTCATGACCATCATTCCACCACACCAGATCTCATTGTGAGAGGAAGCTGTTTTTCCCAAGCAGGTTAGGGTTGCCCCACAAAAATAAGTAATATGCAACAATGTTGCGCCGATGCTTGTACTGTTTGAAAATAGTGTATTTTTGTTGACTGACAAACGCCGTCCATAGAAACTTGTCTTAGGACTTTAAAGTCACACGCAAATTGTGAGTGCCGTGAGCTTGTACAGTAGGTTGGCTATTTTTGACGTGAGCTTGTAGGTCGGCTATTTTGGCACAGAGTTTGCAGTCGGTCGGTTCAATATATGCACATGACCATATATGGGCATAACGGTCGGATCTGTGGCTCTGGACAACCGGATCTCTGTTTCTGTCAGTCCTTGTCCCTTGTATGCCCGTATATGGAGATCGCGGCTGGTGTCATCAGTATATGCATGCCCCATATATGGAGCTGCTCAAAATAATGACACTACAGTAGGTTCAAAGTGTTTTTTAACATCATCCTCTGCTAGCTGTCTTTTGCCACTGTCCTATCAACTAATGAAATTAAGCTGATTATTATTATCTTAAGATACGTATACCCCGGCTCTTCCTGACTTTGCGTCAAAGTGTTCTTGAGCAAGACACTGAACCCCCAGTTTTTTGTTTTTTTTTCCTCTGGGGACAAGCTTGCTTCAATGCATGAATAATAGGAAATCAGACTTGGCCACTTCAATTGATGCTAATTTGCTTGCTTCCCAACTGCTTCCAATAAGCAGGATGGTATCTTGCATAGTTGCTTCCACCAACGGTGTTAGAATGTGTGTGTGTGAATGAATGATTGGATAAAGCGCCTAGAGAAATTCAGACCATTCACCATCTAAACACACAGTAGCACTCATAACTTCAAGAGAATGTACTATAACGAAACTACGTTATGGTAGACCTTAAAGCAAATACAAATTTGCTGTTGAAAGAACTAGATTATTAAACTTGACTGGTCAGACCAGACAAACAATGCTAAAAGTCTAACATGTATTGTAGAAAATATAATTTATTTTATTGATGTTTATAGATAGATAATAACTATCAATATTCATCATTTCTTTCGCATTCATGTATTTCTGTCTGTATGTGTATGAACTTTATACTACATTTTCATAATCTGTACTGTACATAATAAATTTCATTATATGTACCTTGTTGACTCTGCTTAATTTCATTAGGTGAGATCTTATCACTCTCCCTCAACTATTGTTTGAGTTAAAGTACTGGAGATAAAAGTACTGGAGTACTTGATTTTTTCTTTTTAAGTATTCAAAAGTACAAATTCCTTTTATGCATTGCTGTATTGAAAATTTTCCCGAACTGTTCATAAAATATTAATAATAGCAGATCTGCAAGCTCACAGCGCGTCACGTTGCAGAAAAGCCCCTAAAAATATCTTTAAAAAAAAATAAAAACATTTGTGGAGTCAAAAGTACAATATTTGTCTTATATCCTAAGTATCCAAAATACAAATACTCAAGTAAAGTACAGATTCATTTTAAACTAAATTAACTAAGTAAATGTACTTAGTTACCACCACCACTGCACGTGTTTAGTTCATGAAACAAGGGTTGATAACTGAACACGTTGTAGGCAAACATTTAAGTATCACTACCACTGTGTAAAGTATCCTGTGTGGACTGGAGCAGAAGTGTCGGTAGAATAAACCGCTAAACAATAACTACATGGCATGTTAGACTATAATTGAATAAGAGAAAGGTAAAAGGTGATTGCAATTTGTTACATTGCCTTATGATTGTCAAAAAGTTTCAATAATCTGATATTGAGGGAGAGACAATGTATAACTTTATTTATCTAGTCCAACACAGGGTTCAAAAAGTGTTTTATGAAATAAAAGAACACTGTTAAGGCAGTGAAACAGCACAAGAGATAATAAAAACAAATCAAGAAATGAAAATAAAAGGCAATAGAATTAGGAGTCAAAATAGTAAGAATCACTATTTTGACTCTATTTTGACTTTTTAATGTAGGAGAGACTTAAAAAAAAGAAATTGACTTTGCCAATCTGACCGTAGGTCAGTCATACCCAAGAGTAGTTGCCCTGATGGCAAAGGCTCCATCACCTTGGTTGGAACAGCCAGAAAGGAAGCATTTGAGGATCACAGGAAGTGAAGCAGCTTACAGGAACTTAAAAGGTCAGAAATATAACTGGGAGCTAAGCCCTTCTGAGTTTTAAAAGTGATCAGTAAGATCTTACAATCATTTTCTTTTGTGCTTTTTACACCTTTTTCTCCCCAATGTTGTCGTTTTGCCAATTGCTTACTCCCCACACATATTTGTGTGTTGTCACTGCTGTTGTCTCCTACTCACTCACCTGCCAGTGAGGAGCCCCCACCGGGAGGACGTGGAGCCTTCGTGCTACTGATAGTGATATCATCCTCCCCACCTGGCTTCCCTCCCCCAAAACATGGGCGGCCAATAGTGTTATACAGATGTATAGACGCTCGTCAAAGGTCTGGCACCGCTCCGTTGTGAATCCATTTCATGCTCCCGAAGTCTGGGGTGACCAATCAGGGCCCAGTATTAAAATATGGGAGACTGTAATTGGTAGTTGGTTGTAGGTCTAACCAATTGCGTCCAGAGCCATATTTTTGATAGTTTTTTTTTCCCAAAGGGCGGGAGCCCTTTGGGAAAAAAAACTTCCTCATAGAAGCACCAGACTCATATCCACGCAGTGATATAGTCTGGCTACGCGAGGCTAGCATTCGAAACCCATAACCTCCTCGGTGGTGGGCAGGCACTGTTACCACTGCACCACCCGAGCGCCCTTAACATCAGTTAAGGGCGCTTAAATCAAATTAAATAAAAGGTATAACCAAAACTGAAAGTGGTGCAATATGTAGGAATGCAACAGTTTATCAAACTAATCGATTTAATCATTTTAACCAAATAATCCATTTTCAAAAACAAAAAATTGCAGATCTACAAGCTCACAATGCATAGCGATGCGATTCATTGTGAGCTTGTTGATTGGCTATTTTCTATATTAGCGTGACACAGTTTTACTAAAGTATAAAATAGGGCTAATCGATTTAATAGATGATTTTAAAAAATCTATTAGAGGAAAATGTGCTTCTTGATTATTCGATTAATTTAAAAAAAGCATTTGATAGAATAATCAATAGTTGCAGTCCAAGAAATGTGTTTTAAGTTTAGTGCTGGTTAAACTCTTGCAACTGCATTCTAGACAATCTCCTCATTCCATTTGATCCTCCAAAACACTTCATCTTTCAATAGTTTCTTGAAATGTTCTTCCAGCTGCAACAAAACACAGACACAACCAATGAGCAAAACTCTCTAAAATCAACCATCTTGTATTCACCTTGCACAAGTCATGATCATTCCATGATACATGTCACACTGCCCTGCCAAATATGTTAAAATAAATAAACTCAGCTTCTTTTTTTGGTTGACCAATATGAAACATAAGAATTTTTAATAGAATGAACAACACCCATTCTGACATACCTTTTTGAGTACTTCTTCCCTTGTAGTGTCTTTATCACAGGAGAGCGCTATCTGGGACGAACACACCATGGACAGAGTGATCTTCTTCTTCTCTGGAGCTGAAAGAGAGAGAGAGAGAGAGAGAGAGAGAGAGAGAGAGAGAGAGAGAGAGAGAGAGAGAGAGAGAGAGAGAGAGAGTAACCACTTAAGACCTATTTTATACTTCACACACAACATGCTGTGATCGGCTATTTTAGAACAAAACAAAACAAACTAGAAAAAGTGCTTCTCGGAGCAATGTTCTAAATTCGCCAAATAGGATGGAATATGAAAAATCGGACAGATCCGTCTTGATCACATGACTATAGAGATAATGTGAACCGATTTGCGGGATGTTTGGACAAAATCTGTAGGAGTAATATCAAAAATCTTTTTTTTGCAAAGATCAGCCTCCTGGTGGCGTTATAACATTTGTGGCAGAGGTTCTGCTCTGGCATCCAGGGAGTGTGTGTGCACAGTTTCATGTCGATCGGGCCAATGGTGCCGGAGATTAGCTGTCAACAGACGGACGGACACACAGACACACGGACGGACGGACGGACGGGTGGGTGGGTGCAAAACATAGTCTCTACAAACAAACAAACAAACAAACAAGAAAACACCGGGTTGGAAGTTGTTAAAAGAAGACTCCCATTTGACATTACAATTTGGACTTCTATGATATTATACAACAGAGAAGTGAGTTCCTGCAACTGATAAGACCTTTTCAAAATCGCTAAAAACACTCCATGGAAACAGAGCTGCATTCGGTCCATTATCACACTTTCATAGTTGCAGAGTGTGCAAAAACATCTTTAGAGTTAATCAAAACACAGCCAACAATGCACGTAGAGCAGAATTAGAGCTATACCCATTTATATTCCAAATTCAGTTGAAATTCATTTGAACAAAGAAAAGAGCCCTCTATGCCAGCTTGTTCTTATGAATACCTTCTGTTCATAACCACACAACCATGCAGCAGGGCCTCAAAAGAGTACAACCAAATTATTACCAAACTAAATTTAAATGGCATGATATTGGAAAGAACAAATCATTTGTCTTTTTTAGTAGTCGACTAGTCACATATGATGTTCCCGCCAGGTCTAGTTTTAGAACACCAATATAAATACAGTACATCCAACAAGAACCGTTGGAGAGCATTTTATTATGGATGCAGGTGAGAAACCAGTGCTCTACTGCAGTGTTTCCCAACACGACAAATAACACCCATCTGCTATAGTAAAAGCAGTTTAAATGAAAATCTAAAATGCTTTGTCTGCAAATATCATTTGACGAGGTCTGAATGTCTCACCTGTGCAGCGTGATACAGTGGTTGGATCGCTCAACAGGTCCCCCGCCATCGTTCGCACTTCAAAGTCATACTTGGTCCCTGAATGCAAGCCGTCAAACGTATAGCTGGTCTGGTTGTCAAACTCTTTTTTCAATGAGTGATTCCAGAAACTGGCATTGTATTTGACCTGGTATTTGACTGACACTGTGTTTATCGGTTCGGTCCACTCTAGAGTGATGTGGCTCTTATTAGAGTATGTGACTCTGGCATCTCTAGGCTTCACAGGCTCTAAAAGTAGAAAGAGGGCGAAGGGTGCAATGGAGACGAGAAGCAGACAAAGAGACAAGGAAGTAAAAATTAACATTTGCATCTAAGAGATGTTTCATTTCCACCACAACTGATAGTGATGCCGATCAGGGCATACATTAGAAAGCTGCTCACTGGTGTATATGGAGCCAGACACTGTGGTGCTGTTGAGATGTCCACTGAAGGCGGTGACTGACAAAGTGTAGTTGGCTGCAGACTTGATCTGGTCCTTAAAGGTGATATCAGTGTTTGTAGTATTTTTTGGGTCTCTGATGGTGTCACCCAGCTGGAGCCAAACGGTGAAACCTTCATAGCTACCGTCAGGCCTGTCCCAAGTGGCAGTGATGTGGACGGATGTTGTGGACAAGCTTGTTGTGGACAAGCTTAAGTTCTTTATTGGTCCAGGAGCTGTGGGAAGAGTGGAGAGAATTAAGTTGAAGGTGGGGTCGGTGGAGTGAAAGAGACAGGGATATCTTTTAGAAATGTGATTCTCTACCGTTGTCATTTCAAGGACCCCCAGTTCGACATACATTACACCACGTTGCCATTTGATATGATTTTAATCTCTGGCACCCCAATCTACACTGTAAAATCCTCAATGTTAATGTAACTCGGAGAGTGCACAAATGAATGTACATTCATACACTCTCCGAGTTACAGACCTCTAAGGGCCCATTTGGTTCCTAACTATGAATCATTTAGTTGGAGACCCCCTGGAGTCCTAGCACCTGGTGAACTGGTACAGACCCACATCAGTGCAAACATTAAGCACAAACTCTACAAGGAGTGCATCAGTTAATTCAACCAATCGATTTTAATCTATTATAAAAAATAATCCATAATTGGATAAAATAATCGATTAATAATCAATCCCTATTTTATGCATGTCATAGCGAAATGGTTGCATTTTCTTCCAAAAATAGTGAAGGAGTGAAAAGCTCATGTGTCGCTTTGCAACATGTTGTGAGCTTGTAGATCTGATACTGTAACATGAAACCGTTGTGCAAAAAGCATAACATACAGCATAAGTACTTAATTGATATGTTAATATATAATATAAAATGTAATATATATGTTTATATAATAATCGATAATCACTAAAATAATATTTGATCAAATAAATATTATTCGATTAATCGAAAAAGAAATCTATAGCATAATTGCTAAAAAAATATGTATATTTGCAGCCCTAAACTCTACTTACTGGTGAGTCCTTCGAGGGAGGCAATCTCCCCTTCCAGAGTCCCATTGCCCAGTGCTACCACACTGAGCTGAACCTTGGTGCCCGCGGGCAGACCACGCACAGTCACGTTCTGGCGCTTTTTATGTGTCTTATAAAGTGTCTCATTGAAAAGCATTGTTCTGGGAAAACAAAAAAACAAGATGGCGACGCATTTAGAATAACATTGAAATAAAACAGACTGTGGTTATGTCAAGCAATGGATATGCCAACTATATTATGAACTGATAGAAACTGAATACTGAATACTGAATACTGTAGAAAACATTGTAAAGCACTGGTTCTAAAGGTCGGGTCCATGCGGGGACCACCAGGGGGTTCACATGGACCCTTACAAGGTCTGTCACTCTGGGAATAATGCACAAATGATTTGGTTCCATTCCATTTGTACACTCTCAGAGTTACAGACCTGTAAGGGTCCATTTGGTACCCTGGTGGGCCCCGGACCAGACGTTGAGAAACAGGGTTGTAAAGTATCATATCAATTCATCCTTTCATCCAGCTTTCTATCTCCCCAGGCAGAGAGCCTCCACTAGACAGGTATACACAGGCTGAACCTACTCATTTTTCCTTGCCTCCACACGGTAGCCTCTGGTGTCTCCCTTTGGAGGATTCCAGTGAAGCACGAGGGAGAGTTTCTTATTGTCTGTCACTTTCAGTCCAGATACTTTACCAGGCCCTGGAGATATTAGAAAAATAACATGTATTTGATTAAATATAATACGAATACATGGAAATGAACACATCACCTTATTCACCGTCAGTCAGTGTCATTAATCAATTCAGATCTGCTGATTGGAATATTAATTCCTCATCCTTTTCAGCTGCAATGAAAAACTATTTGCCCGCAGGTGTCGCTGTTGAGGGATTTTGCCTGTCAATCATCACAATACAGATGCTGGGGTTCAAGTGGTTAAATTCTATACATGCCATCTTATGATAATTTGTTCACTGTGTACAATACATACATTATGTACATGTCGCATCCTTCCCAGGATTTTTGTCAAAGACTATATGAGATTCATAACAATATTAGAGTAAGGAATAAAGACAGCTTTGGCAAGGTATAGCCAGATGCAAGTAAAGTGTGGAATAAGTAACTAATTTTCAGTGTCAAAATGGTAGTGTTTGAGTCATTAACCCATTGAGACCTGTTGCTACCTATACGTTGTTATACCTTTCAATCCGGATGCCACCTCTGTGTCTCATTAGTTGTTGCTATAATATAGTAACATCATTTTTCATTTTTTTATTTTTAGTAAGAATTTGAATGTTTTCAGAAAACTATGGTTAGGTTTTAGAAGGCGTTTTTAGAATCGGCCTCAGGTCTAAATGGGTTAAATGGGAATCCTGCTTGTTGGGCTCTCTAACCCTTTTCTCCATTTTGGGCATGTCATTATTGGCAAAACATTTAAACATTCAAAAAAGGCAGGTCTACCGTTGTGAGCTTGTAGATCTGCTATTTTCGCTATACTATACTTCTTCACATGAAGAAGTATAGTATAGATAGAGCTTAAGTGGAGACATAATATTGCAGGGGACAAGACCGACATTCAAACTCACTGGTGTATGCTTTGATGCTGACTGAATCTCCAAGTGTGGACTCGCCGGATCCAGTGATGACATCCATGGTGTAAAGGCCTCCTGGTAGCAGATTGTTGACTTTGTGGTTCGTTGTGCTGGTATTCCTACGGTTGTCAGGATGATCCCTCACCTCTATGTAATAGTGGTCAGAGTTTCCAACCGGAGCATCCCAGGACAGGAAGATGGAACTCTCTGTTTCGTTGGTGACAGTAAGGTTTCCCACAGCCCCCGGCTCTAAGAACATTTGAAAGGTGATTGATTGGTTAAGTTTTTCTTTGCCTTTACTTTACTTACTCAAATCACTTTCAATCTGCCATCCCTATTTTGGGCATAGGCGAATAAAATAATAACAGAATAATAATAATAACAATAATAATAATTATCGAAAATAGCCAATCTACAAGATCACAACGAGTCGCAATGCCACGTTGTGAGCTTGTAGATCGACTATTTTCACTATTCATCAAACAAGTAGCCTATATAGGGCTTAAGTGGCAAGCTTTTATTCATAGGTTATTGAATTTTCTGTCATGATTAACAAATAAGTCTAAATGATAACAACGAATAATACAATAGACTCACTGGTATAAAATATGTCTTTCTTAGACGGGAGATCTCTGTCACACTTGACAGGGAACACCTGTACCGAGTAGCCAGAGCCTTCTATCAGTTTGTCAAGGTCATAGGTCAAATCAGTCTGATTCCTTGTCAGAGGTGGCCAGTCACCTCTGAGCGATCTGACCTCTAGCCGGTAATGGCTGATGTCACCAGGCCCAGCCTGCCAGCTCACTGTGGCGTTCTTGGAATGCACGTTGGTAAATGTGGCAATGCTGGTGAAACCCTCTGCAAGAGGAACACATAGGATGACAATTGTGCAGGGGTGAAGATAGAAATATAGTAAT
This sequence comes from Gymnoscopelus microlampas, assembly GCF_963454915.1. NCBI lineage: Eukaryota > Metazoa > Chordata > Actinopteri > Myctophiformes > Myctophidae > Gymnoscopelus > Gymnoscopelus microlampas. The sequence goes on from NC_139956.1 coordinate 9,660,884, forward strand.
TCTATTATTTAAAAAACTAAACTGACAAAAACACAGAAAAACTAGAAAGATTGCACTTCGTATCAATTCAGGTCAGAGCAGTCTACTGATCTTTCCCATCAAATCTCAAGAATATCCACCCGTCTAGTTTTATTTTGTATGTTAAAACTTTTCTATATATTGATGTCCGATCTTGCACAGCAGTATATGTGTCATCCATCTATTGTATTTACTGGCTATACATTAATAAATAGCTATAATTGTCAATGATTTGTTCTGGTTGAATGTGTTTTGGTTTTTGTAATATTTTTAAATACTTTAATAAAGTAGTTCTTCATTTTGACCCAAAAGTTAATGATTTCTTCAGGGCAGCCTATTGATTCTTTCCATATCATATCATCATAAATGAACAGTAACTAACATTACCAGTGCTATTAAAACGTATACTTTTTTGTGCCATGATAAATCTAATACACATAGCACATTTCAAATATGCCCTACCTTCATAACAAATGTAGGGAAGGTCTTCCCAGCAGTGCTTCTCAATCCAAGCCCCAAAGCTAAGCATAGAAACGCAAGAATCTTCAATGTACCCATCATCATCATCATCAACAACATCCTCTGTCCTATTAGAGCTTTCAGTGAAGTTGGCAGTGAAGCTGTCAGTGACACCAGTTACCGGTACCAGCCAAGTGGTTTCCATTGCCGTTGTCATTGTTGTCATTGTTGTCATCGTGGGCATGTCTGTTACGGTCTTGTTCTCGTATGAAATTGTTATATTCTCATCCTCATACTCGCTTGTTACTACTGTTACATCCTCATACTCGCTCGTTACTACTGTTACAGTTGTTGTTGTTGTTACGTCTAAGCAGCCACTGTAGCAGCAGCACTCGCACACTGGGCAAACACCTGACATGTTGAAGACGGGGGCTGCTGGCGGTTTCTTGGGCTTGGGTTTGGCTCTGGGCCAACCCGGGTACCAGTTCTGGAAGGTGAGAGGGGCTTTGTTGGCCCAGTGGGACCAGGGCATGGTGGAGTTGAAGGCAGTGGAGTTGAAGGTAGCGGAGTTGAAGGTCGTGGAGTTGAAGGTAGTGGAGTTGAAGGCAGTGGTGTTGGGGTTCTTGCGGAGTCCGATCCAGTAGTCAGAGGTGAGGTTCTGGACGATGCTCTGGATATTATCTGGAGTCAGGGTGACCAGCTCCTTGTAACAGACCTAAAGGCATGGATAGTTGCTTGAGCATTTGAACACACCACAGTGAAGTACAACTCAATAACGACTAAATTGGGGAGAAAAGGGGGTAATAAAAAATGTGGCTACTCTAAATTAAGAAAACGAAAGAAGCAGGCTTGAGGGCTGGCCTTGTGTGACTAGGGGTTTAGTGTCTTGCTCAAGGACACTTTGACACGCAGCCAGGGAGAGCCAGGGAGCCCCCTGGATACCTGTGATACCCCTATTACATAATTTGCTTTTAGATATGCTTACAGAGATAACAGTGTTTTTATGAAATAATATGAACCCAAGGTCAATATCCTTTTCATCTTGCATTAATTTAACAGACAACATATTTTTTGTATCGCTCATAAACAGAATTAGCTGTAAATATACAAACATTAATGTCACAAAAAAAAAAGCTTTAATCCCTACTTCATATTTTATGACTTCTTAACCACTTAAGCTCTATAAACTTAAAGAATTGCCACAGTTTTTGTCTACAATGCCAAAAAGGGGAGACCAGGATGAAAGTGGTAAAGGCAGTCAGTATGAACTAGAAGTAAGCTATACCTTGAAAGATTACACTTACAGCTTTTGACATTTGTTTTTGCTTTTCAGTAAAAGTAAGTACATTTCTACCTGGCAATGGATCCTGGCGCGATCCCAAGTGGACGCATTGTGGTGTAAGAAGTATTTCTGTTGTTCTGCAACACACATCAGCAGTGGAGCTACAGTAGGAACAGGTGCAGAGATCAAAGGGATCAAGAGATGTCGTTTATCACAGTGGTTCTCAAACTTTTTCGTGCCAAGGACCCCCAAATTGATATACATTTGGCAGCGGAACCCCCATCTGAAAAGACTATGTGCCAGGGACCCCCAGAAGAGAAGAGCTATTATTATAGTATAAACAATATACCATGACACAGCGATGGTAGCAGTCATGGATCATCATGGTGCTACCATTATCATACATAAATTATACCATGGTATAACCCAGTTTAAATATGGTACTTACTGTATATGGGTTTATACCTTATATCAGTTGTATATAGACAATACCATGGCAGTACAATTTTACCATAATAGTAGTCATACTATATACAGGCATACTATGTCATCCAATTCAAAAATGTTTTTACGTTAGTACCACGGCTAGACAAAATCAATACCATAGTACAAAATCATTCTTGTCTACATTTGTACAGTATGGAATTCTGGCAGTTTGGTACATCAAAAAAAAGGTATGTATGTAGGCTAGGCAAACTATGAATGATTAATTACCCTAGTATTTCTGGGCATGTCATAATAGGCAAACATTTGGCGAAAGATTGTGAACATTTGTAGAAAATCTACTGTTACGTATGTGTGCAGGCATTACTCCATAAAAATGACATTTGTATTTGTGCCTATTCTGGTAGTTTATTATTCTGACACTTTATCATTTTACTCCACAAAGGAAACAAAAGGTATTTCTCCCTTCTATAATCTTTCAAATTGATTTGCATTTATTGCTTTATGTAATGGTGCCTTTCCAGTAATACAAGGAAGTAATCCGAAACAGTAGGCCAGGCTACATCTTTGTTTGTATGGTACAGTATGTAATGACTGCACTGCATTAATACATCTTATTTATATTTAGTAAAGTTTAAGGTGTAATGCTTTTAAGTTTTTTGCAGGCAACATTATTCATGTTCATCATCAGAAATAAATTTGTAAATTCCTGTGACATGGTATGACCGCCACTTGCTACAATTTGTATTGTTTCTCTAATTTGGTAACTGGAACAATTATACCTACATAGTTGATGTACTGTATGGTACTGTTTTTACTATAGTAGTACAGTGCTGTTGTTTTGCAATGATGGTATAAATGTCTTGGTACGTTTATAATATGGTAGTGCAGTGGCATGGAAATGTGGACATTGCTACCATGTAGTCTTCAGACTACCTCACTGTACTGATACAGACTGTATCACTCTTAAGCCTATTTTTGATAGATGCTAGTTATACTATGCCGATGTATGTTGGTTACTTGTTTACATATGCTATGTATGTTATTTAGACATACAGTATAGCCTACTGTTTGCTTGACCACAAATACCTATGTTAGATAGCATGTTTAGACAGATGCTAGATTTGATGTTTACCTGGAATCCTAGTTACTTAAAATTCAATACTTTTTCTTTGCACTCTATTTATATGACCATTTACTCTGTTGTTTGTTGTTAGGGTTCAAGCCACTTCGATTGCGTCGCTCTGGATAAGACTGGATACACTAAAGGCCTAAATTGTAAATTGTACAGTCCTATTAGTTTTATGAGATGGAAGTAAAGTGGTCTGGTAATTTGGTCACTGAAAGTACAGTGAGTGAGTGGCATGGTAGTGACCAAATTAGCTCAAAACTATGTGTTTTATTTGAAAGACAAATAATTGGCTTAAACAGATTTCTTCCAATTTTCTGTGATACAACCTGAACTAATGTCAGCCATATCACCTTCAGATATTAGCTCAATATTTATAATATTACATGTCAGTGACATGACTGAAACTAGTACATATCTTATGCAATTCCAATATTCATATTTTTTAACTAATATTTTTACAGGTGAATTGTGTGTCATATCAAATTCAATTCAATTGTGATAAGCCCTTATTTGAAGTGTGAAATGTTGCCTTAAAAAAATAAGACTTACCCCAAAATATCAATAGAGAGATTTTATCCATAATGGTCACACTGAAGACCGACTCCTGTCTAAACATCAGAAATAGACAAGCAGTGCCTCTAGTAAACATACAAATGACGGGTCACCTGTGCTATGGACTCCTAATGTCCATCTCCATCCAAAGTAAAAGTGTGAATCTGCATGCAAGGTGTTTATGGGACACAATAATAACTTGTTTTACAGACCTGGCCATATAAAGTACTTATTTGACTTGCAAAAGATATGGGTAAATGTGAAGCCTTTTTTTCTGATTTGCATGACCTTTGCATATTAGCTGTAAATATACAGACCACTATGCAATGGGCCATAGGGACTGGCATATGTACAAACCACTATTGCTGCAACCGACAGCCAAATTATTGGTATTAATGTAGGCAAGTCTTGGGCATTTGAAAGGCTTGACCACATGAACCCTAGCATCCCTATTCCAGGCATAATAGGCAAGCATTTTTCAAAAATATGCAAACATTTTTCAAAAATAGATTATCTACTGGGCTACAAGATTTTGAAATCCTATATTTTGTGATGTTGTTCTATAATCATTGTTGGAATACACTGTTCTGGGAGGTAGGCAAGTAAGTATACACTGCAAATGTGACCAAAATAAATGAAAATGTTAAATCAACCATAAAGGCTACAAATAAGATAGTATTTACATTTACTGTAAAAGTTTCTTTTAAATGAAACATATTTAAATTAAGTGTGTAGTGCAATTTGCTGGTATTCCACTCTAAATCTACCCCTCCAGTGGGATCAAGGTAATCCTGATTTTTGGGATCAATCCTATGTTTTTGTTTTGAACTACCCATTTTGAAGATTTGATCAAGATTACAGATTGGATTTCCTGATCTGATATCAGTGATCCCAATCCTGATCTTTGGTTTTGAACTACCCAAAATCTGATCCAATCAGATATGGTAAAAAGTTTTGAACTTGTGGGCCCAGTAGATCATCTATTGTTGGAGAGATTTGTGTAGAGGTGAAAAAAGGATGAGACCAAGTATAGACCCCTGGGGAATTACGGTTCAAGTGGCTAAACCTAATTTAAACCATTGCTGTTCGACCATAGGAATGCATTTCAAACAAAAAATGTGATACTACTCCAGTTGTGGGAATAAGTAAAAAATAACAGTAACAGAACTCCTAGAATAGACAGTGATATACCGTACTTCCCAATAAAGCCAAAATGCATTATAACTAAGTTTTAGGATTAGTCTCAAAGATCACATTAGCTTTCATGATTGTGGGGGATAAACAATTACCTCAAGAACATATGTACAATTAGTGCAATATTTTTGAACTTATTGAACCACCTTTTTTCAGTTTAATTATTTGCACACTTACTTGTTTTCATTTTGTTTTCCTGTCTTGTTTTTTTTTTTTTTTATCATTTTCTGCACATAAATACAGTTTTGCATCGAGTCATTGTAGCCACTATACTGTGCAGATCCAGAAGGGGTGCATTTCTCCTTTCCGACATGTCGCCTTTCCGACGTTGACGAACCCTATACCTAACCCTAACCCTAACCTTAACCGCACGCGGAAGCCACTAGTCGGAGTGGTGAGATGTCGGAATGGAGAGTGAACACCATCCAGAAGTATAAAATAAAGGATATTGTATGACTGATTAATCAGGCAAACAAGTTTACAGTTTATTCAGCATGAAACATTTATTTTGGCTTGGAAGACACATTCAACAAACCTAAATAGCACCTCCTTTCACAAGTAAAAAAATACAAAATACAAAAGAAACATGACAAAAATAAAAATTAAACTCAGAAAAGATAAACTTCTTATACAAAACAATATATGCACAAAACAATTCTATAGAGAAACTGTATGCTTAAATGCCTTTATCAGAATGTGGCAGTATAAAAAAAAGAAGTGGTCTTCCTACAGTAATTGGTCCTATACTTCAAGCACTGCTGCTGAACAGACCAATTTGTTGAGGCCCAAGGCTTAGTCTGGACAGCACACTACAGAGATAGGAACCAGGGAGGGGGGAAGACAAGACACAGTAATCCAGACACACTTTAAGCTTGCACATAGCAAACAGTATCTGGTCAACTACTGGCATGCCCCCATCCCATCTGAACTATCTCAGCATAATTGAGAACTGGGTCCAAAAGGGTGAATGCAATGTAGAACACAAAGCTGGCAGTGATCAAACACCCCAAGACCCAAGTTAAAAGGGATAGCTCCATTGTTTCTCTTCTACTTACATAAAGTCAGACAAAGTGATGTTTTTTGTTTTTTTTCTCAAAACAAAAAAAAAGGTTTAAAGCAAAATCAGTCAGTGTCACTTTTATCACTTTTGACCAGAAGGCGCTTTCCATTGGCTGGCATCGGTGCTTCTTGTTTCACTTTCTTTGTTTTACTGAAGGAACACAAATGAAAGTATGTTTTACAAGGTATGACATAAGGCAAATGAACCTTGTGATAGAATAATTAGCAAAGCAAACTACAAACTACAGGTTATTCCTTTCCCTGTCTCTCATAAAAAGGCCAGATAAAATTCTGTATGCCACTCCAATCAGTTGCAGTACACTGATCATAATGTTACAATGTATTTGAATGTGGTTTACTGAGCAATCACATAGCCAGACGATTGCATATGTCTTTCTCTGTCTACCAATTGTCTGGATACATCTAAATTCATTGCATGGGCTTAGACGGCCAGCAAAGGCGACAAAGCTTTTTTTTAAGGACACGCCTTTACCACACCGACTGAATGCCGCCGCCCAGATTAGGAAAGCCCACCCTCTGTCCTTCAAATTGGTGCAAAATTTCTTCTCAGAATTGTTACCACCCGGCCTGGGCCGTGGCGTCGAGGTCCAGGCACCCTGGTTGAAATCCCTTAACAGACAGCGTGCCGCGGGTTCGCGTCCCGTTCCCGACGGCCTTTGCTGCGTGTCTTCCCCCATCTCTCTCCCCATTTCCTGTCAGCCTACTTTCACTATCCCTCTCCCAATAAAGCTATAAAAAGCCACAAAAAAAATCTTTTAAAAAAAAAAAAGAATTGTTACCACCCAACTCTATTTAGCCCCACCAGACTTATCAGTAGGTGGAGATCTCTGAAAGTCTAGCTATGTGAGACTAATCAATCACAGAAATGCACAGCTTTAAAAGGGACTGCCCTACATTCAATACAAATCATTGTATCACTGCTTCAGCCGTATAGTATATCATACAAAAACATTGACCATTTTCCCATGAATGGCTTTAATTTTGGATTTCAACATTTCATGTTGCTTACATTTAAATAAATGAATGTGTGAAATATACTGATTTGGTATAGTTAGTAATCCGGGTTATTGGTGTGTATGTACTTAAGTGGTAGTGTTTGTGCCAGCTTACCCTTTCGATCTGTCTAATGCTTCATATGCTTCGTTGATTTCTTTCAACTTTTCGTAACGCTTGCGCCCACGTACCTGAGGGAGAGATCACAGGGTGAGATCAAATTCAGAGCGTTCCAGTTTGGAAATTCAGAGCGCACAACAGATATTCTAGCTGGATCAGTTTGAGTGCCAAGGGTGAAAACAATGGCATAACTCCTCATGGCAATTATGTTTGCCACATTGACCCGCCCCCTTATGTATACATCACTCACATGTATAGTAAACATCTCGTCCTCTTCATCAGTACTGGAAGCCGGTTTCATCATCTTTGGTGCTGGTTGGGGTGCAGGCACGCTCTCTGAGAGTGAGAGAGTGAATCAGGTTAGGGAGGACATGCGGATAAAGTAATTCGAGAAATATTGCAATGACTTCAGACTTACTTCTTTTTTTGGTCTGCTTCGTGCCGTTCTCGGCCTTGTTGGCATTCTCTTCCTCGGTCTTGCGGTCTCTGCCTGGACAGGCACAAACACGCACCTCAAAACACCTGCGCCCCAAAACCTGAAAACTAGGATGGAATACAGATAAAGCCTATGAGTGACCACAAGGTCCATCAAGATTTCGATCAGATGTTGTTTTAAATGACAAAACCAAAAAGCAAAATGGTTGCAGTGCGAATGTGCTGTCAAAAAGAGTAAGTCCTCACACGGCAGACAGAAGAACGAAAAGCTTACTCAGGTGTCTCGAGGGTGAGGATGGTCAGGATGGGCCGGCGGTTCATCCCTCCCATGCAGGAACTGTTGCACATGAAGTTCAACAGGACAGTGGTGATCTCGGAGCCCAGCTGAAACCATGACCACAAAGTCAAGTCGCAAAATCATGGGAGAATGCAAAAGCGTTTTGTACATATGAGCTTTCTCTGCAGATCGCTAAAATTTAAATACTTTATCCGTTTTGTCATCACTTTCATCTGTGACCAAGAACACAAAATCTCGAGATTTGTGTGAGATTTGACTAGTTTTGCCAGGTGCATCCACTGTGGTTGCAACTGTAGAGTGGGGGAGCTCTGAGGTTGGGAGAGCAATACTAGAATAAAAGCAGGTCCCATTAATTGGTATTTTTCTGGTACATTAACCCATTAAGACAAGCATCCGTGTCATTTTAGATTTCTTTGGCAAACTTTGAATATATATAATCTTAGCTTCTGGGGGTTTAACAAAATATTCTGAGATGGGGGTCGGCGGCCAAATACACATCATTTTGGGGGTCCTTGACATGAAAACGTTTGAGCACCACTGATATAGCAACGTACGTTTTTCAGAAAACTGTTAAGATTTAGAAGATTTTTTTTTTAATCGGCCTCAGCTCTTAATGGGTTAAATACTAGCACAATTCAACCATGCGGCAGTTGTCCAGGAAGAGGCCCCCCCACGGGCCCTTCCAGGTGGGTAGGAGCGAGGAGATCGTACCTGTGGGGGCTCGTAGGGGATGGTCACACTGTGCCTCTTGGTATGGTGGTCCTCCAAGTAGCTGGCCCTCTGACTCCCCTCCACCCGGATCAAGTGGCTCCGGTACTCCACATCTAGGCAAGGAAAAGGAGGTGGGGAGACACTGGAAGTTAAGCTAAATTTATAGTCCAAAACACAAGAGGGAAGAACTGATCTTCACCAACAATACTAAAGCGTGCCGTTGACAAACTCAAAACTCAAGCGTTTAATGGGATATTTGTTGCCAAACAAAACCAACTTGATGGGGTTTTGTTTGGCAACAGAAACCAAGCGATAATACACCACATTTACATACACTTTTAGTTCAAGTCTAATTTGTATACTATCTGCAATTACCAGATCATTCCTTCCCACATTGCCATCTTCTTTAGAAACTCAAGATATGTTAGGCACTGAAAAAAACCTTTGGTGGTCGGTTTCCGTTTCCATGGCAAGGCTAATAACATTCAGTTATTTCATATTATATGGGGACAATTTTGTGCCCCGAGATACCAAACACCCCATGTTGAACTTTGACCTAACTGGAGCTGGGCGCATTGTGAACTCACTTAATTACCCTTCTTTGTTATTTCACTGTCACTCAATTTATTTTCTCACCGTCTGCGCTCTGGTGGTGTGGACAGCGGCGAACCACATCTGCAACGTGCTCCGTCTTCTTATACACGGCAGTGGCCCTGAGAATGGCACCTTGGGGTGGTTCCTGTGTCACCAACACCTCTATTGGGCACGTCTTAGCCAGCTGGCAGTATAGCTTATTCAGCTGGGCAGAGTACTAAAACACAAAACAGAAAGCAACAAAAAGGGAAGAATTTATATCTGCTCATCTTTGTTAACTATTTTCTAATACCTAATATAATCTGGTAATCCGTCATTGAATCAAATCGGTTAATTTCAATAACATAAATGATACCCAACTTAAGCGGATTAATTCCATTGTAAACTTCAAGTCCTCCATCAAGAGCTGGCTGAATAGCAGATGAACCCAACCATCAATTAGTTGTGTGCATTGTAATGGGTAACTTTTATAGTGCCCATGTTGTTCTTTATTGTCTAGCACTTTGAAAATGTATGCATTGATTTTAGCATTGATTATATTTTCCTGTATGTCTCTGCTCCCCCACAAACTCATTGCATCTCCGTTTACATACACATTTGCACTCAAAGGGCCACAATGGAAATAAGTTTGAGCTTTTTTGTCAGATATACAAATATATTTTTGTCAATAAAAACATCAATTAATCATTTTAACTTTTATATATGCAGAGAATGGGGGGAAAAGATAAAGTCATTTTTCAGTAAAATTACCCAAAGTCAAAAACATCGATCCATACCTCGCTTTCGTCCATTTTTAACCCTTTCTGTGCTGGAGGAAGAAGGCAAAGGAACATGCCCTGTCATGTCAGAGCAGGGGGTTGCAACCAGGCGGCAAAGCCACAGCAGTGAACCGAGGGGCAGGGGGGTGGGCGACCCACAGCACAGCCCTCTAACTTGTAACTTAGCTGACCAATTGCAGCGCACTGATCGGTGAGTCACCATGGAAATCTCCATGCTATTGGTTGTTCAAACAAAGCGAGACATCTAGACCGTAGCGAATCGTCACAATGAATAAGATTCCACTCGAATGCCACGGGAGGCACGAAAAAATAAACTTTTTTTAATGCGTCGCCAAGGTAAGAGGATTTTACGTTTTATCAAATAAATGCCTTACCCCCAAAATTATTTCTGAAAAGCCTTTTACCATGCCTTACACAGATCTATGTGGTCATCTAGTGGAATTTATTTGATATAAAGACTCAAACTATTTTTAAAAGGTATATTAAATAAATGTGAGATAAATTAAAGAAACATTTCTGTAATGTCCGAGTTGTGAAATTATTTGTTTTAAACTGATTAATGGAAACTAAAGCAACTCTTCCAAAACCCAGAGTATCAGATTTACAGTACGGCGGTCACTGAATGGCGGAGTGAGTGAGCGAACCTTTGTCTCCCTAAAGGATTTGCCAGCCGCAGTGTGTTCAAAACTACTCTGTGTTTTAGAATGGCATTTTAAAATGTATTAGGCCACAATAAATGTGTGCCATCTTATGCTGAGCATTAGCAAGGACCAATTGTATGAAGATAAGGTTGAAAATGGGTTACGTGCTCCTTTAAGATAATTTGCAGGACATTTCCGTTTCATTTGGATAGTATAGTGGAGAGAGACAGGAAGGAAAAGATAGAGAGGTAGTGGTGTTCAACAATGACCCCGTGTGGCTGACTGAGGTTACTCTACTCACAGTGGAGGTAACCGACTTGGCAGTGCCTGACTTCTGGAAACGGAGCTGGAATCCGTATTCCCCTGGGTAGTCAGTTGTCGTCGGTACGGTGGAGGCTGGGGGGGTCAGATTGTCCATTGAGGACCCCCCTTGGGGGGGTATTTCGTTGAACAAGTTTTCGTCAAAAGCATCACTGAGACTGGGGACTGTCAGACTGGGGACCATCACGAGCTGTGAGGGAAGGCAGAGAGACTCAGGAGGAAGAGGCCACATCTGATAAATTCATGGTAAATAAATGGTAAATGTTCATGTTCAGTTAAACAACAGCTTGACTAGAGAAATAGAAACAGACACAAAAACATATTTTTTTCTCCAGTTGCAAATAACCTTTTTTTTTGTTAAAGTATAAATTAACCTTAAAGCAGTACAGCTATAATCCAAGTTGTTTTCCTGCCAGATCTATTCAAAAACGTACTCAACAATGAATTATGATGGTATTTATTGTCATCAACAGAAGTTATAATTTACCTGTACATCCATGACAGATTGTTGCCCCATGTTAGGAATAGCTTCCACACTAGGATTAGGAAGCAGCTGCTCAATAGCACTAAAGGAAAAACATAAATGTATAATCTTATATTAATTTAGCATCATAATTCTGCCAGCACACTGACTGAAAAAAAAATGTCATTGCCCACCATCTGTATTAGACATCGCACTGTTAACCAAGCTCTGTTCAATGTTAGATCGCTAGCCATTAATGATCTTAAATCATGCATGTTTTTTTTATGAAAGCTGCTATCCAATAAAATGTGCTATTATTATTACAAGATTTCTTATATTTAGTATTATTTTCTAATGGGAAACTTAGTGAAATATTCTTAACTCTAATACAGCAATCTCTGAATTACTTTTTCACATAAAACTTTTGAAATAACTTACTAAGAATCCCACATGGCCTTAAAAGTGTCCTGGCTCATGTTGAACTCTTGACTCAAAGAAAAACCTTCAAAGGGAGGTACTTCCATCTTCTCTATCGCTCACTGGGTGAAGAGCAGCCCAGTGAGATGCAGGGTTGAAGTGGGGTCTCTATTGGAAAATAAGCAGAACCACTGGTTAGTGTAACTTATACTGGCATGATGCGACAGTAGTAACCATATCTGGCTGTTACATACACAATCTACTGCCTACAGGAGTGCATGTCACCCAAAAAATAGGGAGAAAGTCAACCTCCCAGGGAAACAAAGGGGTGCAGAAACAGCAACATGGTCAGGGGGAATGCAAGAGCAGAACATAATCCAGCATCTAGAAAAGATGATTAGAAACTTAAATGGAACTGTTTCTTTCACAAGAGGTGAGCTTCTGTATAATTGACAACATAGGTATACCTCAGCACTATAACTTTTACGTTTCCTAACTCTTATTTTTGTTTATATTCTGTATTAGCAATGTAACAGTAGAAACCCTTCAGAAAATGATTTATTTGTATTGTCTTGATTGTGGCAGTTTTTAAGCTCATAAACTGGATCAGAAGTAGCCCATTGTCTACTATGTCTAAGTAATCAGGCCCCAATTCTAGTCTTGTATAGTTACTATTAGGTTTTACCAGTGGCCATTAAAGTTACGAGTCATGCAGCAGTTCATCTACCAAACCCTCATGATCTTGTATCAACCTGCTTCAACACCACAAATATGTGGGGGTGTTGAAGAAACAAAACAACCTGCGAACATTCAATCACCAGGCCACACACCCGTCCATTTTCTATTGAACTCGGCCATGTTAATAACAATTGAATGAAATATAAATATGCGACGTTGGAACACCAAGTCCAACAATCACGGCATGATTATTGAAGTGCATTGCTAATCATGTTTGCGTTGATAAAAGTGAACACACACACATGAAAATCACAGCCATCTAGCTCGAGTTAGCGCGCGATGGTGCTAGCTAATTAGCTATGTTAGCTCTACGTTGTGGAATTCAGCCCTCGCCGATACAAAACTTTTTTCATAGGACGAAATGAGGTGTTGCGTTATTATAGTTCGAACGAACGACAAAGTAAACAAATGAAGCGTGTACCTCGTGTCCCGGTAAACGTAGTGAATCACGGATGATGCAATGGTATTTGGCAGGGGGGCTTGGGAGAGAAAAGCCAAAATATTATTGTGTTCAGCTGCTGAACGAGCACGTTGTCGCTGGATTTGATTTCCGTTCCGTCCGGGGGAAAAAATCCATCAATGGGGTGGGGGGAGGGGCGTGTGTGACGTCACGAGGAAATGCTCCTCCAATTGGAAACGCCGCGCGAGATTGACGCAAAACTGTCATGTGATTTAAAAAAGATAAATAATGGTAGAGTGTGAATATTAATGAAAACAAAGCGGGGGCTCGCAACTGAATGCTGCAAGCTTTTTAATTGCGACAAACAGCAGATACATAAATCACTGAAACGTATGTTTTATTTTTATTTTCTTATTTTATACATACAAGACAACAAGCACAAACAGATGCAGCTTTCTTATTTTCTTTTATTTTTATGGTTTTAATAGGATTGTTTCGTTTTCCAAAGCTATAACATTTAGGCATTTGAAGCCTTCCCTGGGAATAAAGACTATCATAGATGTATTTGATCGAGTCTGACTTTTACTTTCGTATCTAGACTTGGCCTTTACCCCCCTGATAGTACTGCGGTAGTGGAAGTTCCCTGTATTCCTCAATGGGTGGGCGGTAGTGGTGGGGCGCATCAGGTGAAGGTCGGTATTACACTCAATGTAAACAGTAAGTAAACGATGAAATAAAATGGCGTTCAGGCACAGACGGAATTAAAACACTTCTTTATTGAAAAAATAGGGATTGGTATATTGCACAAAGATTCCGAATAATGAGTTAACATCCGTCAATACCAGGTAAGCACTTTATATTTTGCATTTGTACATGTTCGGAGAAATACGGACTTTACGGGCAGCTGTCCAGTAACAACTGGGGGGGAAATGAATTACCCTGCGTTTTAACAGCGGGCAACTCCGGGCGATGCCGGGCGATATCGCCCAAAAAGATAAAGAAAATCCATCTTTCATCGCCCCCCCGCCCACTTCGCCCGATCGCCGGCTCTCATAGACTTTCATTATATTTTTGGGCGACGTCGCCCAGAGTTGCCCGCTGTTAAAACGCACCGTAAGAGTCTAGACTATCATAGATTTGAAAATGTCAGAATCGATCAATTACATCTACGATAGTCTTGATCCAAGGCTAGTCTACAGCCCTATATTTGAATTTCATATATATTTGTTGTAAAACCTTGATGGATGGGAGTTCTTTTCTGAGATCGAGATGGTGGTAAATTCATGGGTAATTGAATGTAAACTGAGACTATTGGTCGAAGAAGAGCGGAAGAAGACAGTCCACATGGTTTTGAAAGATGCCAGCAAAAATGTTAAAAAGAAAGAAAGAAAGAAATGTGTCTGACATTCATTCATTAATGTTCATTAAAACGTTATTATTATTATTATTATTATTATTTGTATTACTATCATGGAAGAAACATCTATTATTATGGCAAATGGAAAATAAATGACTGGAAAATGTTCATTCCAGTTATGCACATACTGCACCTGTTCCTCCATGATACCGGCACCTTGTAGACTGACAATGTCAGTCAAATCCAAAGAGAATACTTTCTGGGTCTTGGCCACTGAAAGCATAGCGGCTATCTGTGCTGCTTTACAGTAAGGTTAGCTGTTTGACCTTTGAGGCAATGTGCAGAGAGTGCCAACGGGTCCACCATGAACCTGATCCCATCAGTGCTGCACAAGATACAATGAATGGTAATAGTAAAGTGAAGTCAGTCATAAGCAAAGCATGGGGGCAGGATAATTTGTCAACCAGCTTGTTTGATTCAGATGTAAATAGAGTTATGAAAGACTATTATGTACTGATGATCGTTTTTCCAACCTGTCAGACATGACGGAATAGGCATCATGGATGAGGCTTAGGCTGGACAAGAACTGTGTTGTGTCTAACCGGAAGTACAGGGCTACAGGAAGTTCCGGTAGGCTGGACAGCACGTGACATAGCACTGTATTTCCTGTTGTAGATGGTGGGTGGCCATAGCTGAATGCGTAGAGAGGTCTGGGAAACAGAAGGTCCCAAGTTCAAAGTCTGACCACTTGGGCAGCTGATTGCTGCTGGGTGAGGCTGAAAACGGAATTTCCCCCACGGTATAAGTCTAATTATTATAGTACTTCATTAAGACACTTTCCGCAGTAGTTATTTTCCTTATGAGATGGAGATAAAAGTGGTAACGGGGTTAGATGAGGCTGCAGGACTATCTGTGTTGGACCCCATCCAACAGTTACACAAGGTCACATGTGTGATACCGTATGTGAATGCATGTTGCAGAGGTCTACTCATGGAAGATTTGAGTTGTTACATAATACATTTCCATGAAGGCTGAGATGGCTCAGAGATGAGCCAGCATCACCTGACTGCTGTCCGGCAACATATCTGAGAACAGGATTTTAAACCAGTTGGCCCACCACCACCGACCACTCGCCATCACACACACACACACACACACACACACACACACTACAAGGAGGTATTTACATCGCCTCATTTAGTCACCTGGGTGAGTTCTACTAGAGGGCAGTCACATGGTGTGTCGTGCGTAGGGTGGAATGACTTTTGCTTCTGATAACACGAACACACACTGTTATAATTGTTCGTTGGCATTTTCAAGTTTTCGGACAACACAGGTGACATTTGAACTGTTGAAAATGTGTTTTCCTTATGTATCTATAATATTTACCTGTGAATGAGCATCGATTATTACATTTGACCTTTTATATACACTACAGGCATACTTTGTATAGGACACTGTTGAACCGTGGTGGCATTCTTGTGGGCCTGAACTATTCTGTTGTGGGGAACCTAATACCTAATTTAAGCTCTATTGTACATCGGTGTTGCGCACCAAAGATAGCCAATCTACAAGCTCACATCTGCGACGCGCTGTGAGCTTGTAGATCGGCTATTTTCGGTGTGCAACTCTGTCGTATGACAAAGTATCATTTGGGCTTAAGCCACTGTTCTAATAGTGTACATGGCTTCTCGCCATTGGGTTTGAGTCATGCACATGACTTGCCTGTGTCACTCGCTCTGCCTGGGGGTGTCGGGTTGGTTCTGCTCGTCAACTCGTGCCCCGGACCATGAGTATGTGAGGGCACAGGTGGAAGGAGAAAAGGAGGGAGGGGAAGTCCAGAGAGAGTGGTGTTAGAAGTGGGTGTGTCTGTGAGGGGCGGGAGTGAAATGTTTTATCAAGACACGTAGAGCAGTTTTTTCCACAGCATTTTTTTATTATCGGATGCAAACTTGCCTGACCAATGACACCCCCCCACACACACACACACACACACACACACACACACACACACACCCAGCACACACACACACACACAGTAATCTCTGCCTAGCTTGCCCAAACCTAATCACCTAAAGAACCTAAAGTAGTGCTGAAAATACAATATAATAAATATTGTCATAGAAAATCTTCTAAATGGAGGGTAGCCTTTTTTTCTCCCAATTTCGTCTTTATGCCAATTAACCCTCCCCATACAATTTCTGTGCTGCCACTGCTATTGTAAAAACAGCAAAGAGTTGCCGAACACTCGTAGCATCTGATGCAAAAAAGGCTGCCTTCTTGCAGGGGCGCCGATTTGTGTCCGCGCTCCTGGGTGCGCGACGCACGCACACCCAGGTTTGTTACCTTTTTAGGTGTTTTTTTTTAATGCAGTTAATTTGGTACCAAAAACGTTTTTTTCTTTTTCTTTTTTTGTGATGAGTTTGTGATGGGTGCTCTTTATTTCCCCTGGGTGCTTTAGCCCCGAAGCACCCGCAGTATCGGCGCCCTTGCCTTCTTGGCCACTGCAATTGCCAGTGAGGAGCCCCCACAGGGAGGATGTACAGTAGCGCTTCCATGCTACACCCCCCATTCAACACCGCCCGCTGACAGCCGGCAGGCCCCGCACCCTAGCCCATGGGAGTCACTAGTGCAGCAACAAAGATAGCCCTCCGTGATTGCCTTCCATCCCCTGAATGCACCTAATTGTGTTCCTATATAGACGCTCGGACAAGCTGAATGCACCACAGTGGATTCGGACCCCGAGACTCCGCAGTGCTACCCGAGTGCTTACTGCTATTTGTTATTTTATTGACATTTATGCCATGTCAAGGAGCCGAAAACCAATAATTTTACTCTCTTATAGGCGTACTTGGATAATGAGATGTAACAATAAAAGAATCTTGAATCAGTGTCCTCAGTTTTCCCAGGCCACCCCTACACCACCAACTCAAGTGGAATGCTCCAAATTTAGGGCCCACCTGTTGCTTTGGGAAGGATTAATCTTTTTGTCTGCAAGGAGGGTTTGTGGATCAGGAGTGAGCTTGTGGTATACAGCGAGGGGCCATGATGACCCCTTTGGCATGTGTTCTAAAATAGAAATGGGATTTGTAACTGCAGTAGCTAAAGACAGACAATGGCAGGTTGGGTGACAGAGACGAGTCCCCTAGCTGTCAATGGTGGTACTCTACGACTGTAGTGGTGAATCAGAGCACCAGACTGTGGCACCACTGCTCCCAGTATTGGCTAGTAATACAGTCTCCGATATATTTCCCTTCTCAGCAGAGGAGGTCACATAAGTCCGTTCTTTTAATACATCTATAGTCACAGGTTGCTGTTAACAGCCCCTCCTGTGGTGCTCCACTCCGCCCACCAGTAGCCTATCCCCCTCCCAAAGAACATACTGACTGAGAGAGAGGCAGGTGTGTGTGTGCAGATGGCATTCTATCCCAGTTGAACAGGCTCGACACAAACTTCAAAGGAGACAGGACTAAGACAAGTTAAACCACTTTGGGGTCTTTTGATGTGGATTCTACTTTTCCAGTTCTCCCCTCCAGGAAGTTGCTAAATAACTTGGTCAAGGCTGCTTTTCTCTAGGGAAAAGTTTCACGTGGTCTTCAGTTTGCACTAAAGTGTACATCTGTCTCTGGCTACTCTTGGGTGTCTGACTGTCAAAGTCATGCCGGCCGGGTTTCACCAACTCGGAGGGGAGGTAATTTTCAAGATTCTCTTTTGACTTACTAGATGGAATATGTTTATTTTGTAGTAACAGAAGTGATGGTCTGAAGTGTAGCAAGTTCTTCAGTATTGCCATAAATCCGCTATGCATTTTCCAGAAAATTGTCCTGAAATTGATTTTATGCACCGGTTTGTGTTGAAGGAAGGTGGAATTAGATAGAGGCCTGCATGAATGCAAGCATTCAAAAGCACTACAAATTATTTGTAGCCTTGCTACAAATCATTTGTTAGCTCATTTAGCTAATATTCAGTAAAATCCGGGTATCAACTTGCCTCCATTCATCAGGTTTTCACCATTCACCCATCTGTATTTACAAGCATCATTTTATCTAGCTTAATTTAATGTCATATAATATATTTATATATAATATTCTGTAAAATAGCTTAAACAGAGCAACTGTGGTCCCAATAAGTAGCCTTCTATGGGTGACCTTGACCTACTTTATGGCTTACAGGACAGAGTAGTACTGTAGGCTACTAGAGTTGTTATAGGCCATCCGACCGGTTTCACGTCAGCTTGTCAACAATAGGTTACTCCCTCTCCATGTAGTACTGGGCTGGCATTAGTGTCGTCTTTTCCTGGTTTTAAAGGCTGCATTACAGTTAAGTGGTGTAATTTTCCAAACTTAACTGACAGTTCTACTATTTTCCTGTTCCCACTTACAGTTATTACATAGGCATTACTGATGAGAGCTTAACTGACAGCCTCTATCCTACCTTCCCTTTTGCAAGGACACATGCACACACAAACATTAGGCCTACATGCTCGCAAAAATGCATGCACACGCGCACACACACACACACACACACACACACACACACACACACACACACACACACACACACACACACACACACACACACACACACACACCCCACACACACACAAGCTCTTTTGTTTTGGTTTATGATTACCAAACAACGCTTATCTGGAGACTCAACACAGCACTCACAGCAAGGTCAAGACATACTTTTAAAAAGACACCTGTGACCTGAAACAAAAGACTGTGTACTGAGCCATACAGCTCAGTACACAGTCTTTTGTCACAGACATTCACAATAAATATAATAGAACAGAACTAAATTGCCAATTTTGCTTTTCTCACAAATAAAACATTGGGCATGGGCTGTACCTTTGACTTTTTGTTAGACAGATTACAAACCCCCCTCCTTGTTAACATTTTAGACAATAAAAAGGAACAATACACTTCCAGGGTGCTCAAAACGGTTTGACTAACTGCCCAAAAGTGGAAATGTCATCGCAGCAGTAGGTCAATCCCTACTGCAACCATGTTCCATCAGTGTGTCTATGAGCAAGGCACTGAGAGCTATTCCCTATAGTGCTCATAGTGTTTCTTAAAATGCATTGCTTAAAATGTAAATAGTAAGGTTCAAGGGGGTTGATCCTTGGTGTGAGATGCTGTCATCAACTGGTGCGATGGCAACCTGCAGTGTTTATTTGTTGCTGTGTATGATTCTGAGCGCAGCAAGAGCCAGCAGAGTGGTTTTGTTGAATGTAAACACACGAGGGAAGACCTCCTCTTCCCCATGTCTACTTGTCAGTCACTTTGAGGGCAGGTGTGTGTGTGTGTGTGTGTGTGTGTGTGTGTGTGTGTGTGTGTGTGTGTGTGTGTGTGTGTGTCGTGTGTGTGTGTGTGTGTGTGTGTGTGTGTGTGTGTGTGTGTGTGTGTGTGTGTGTGTGTGTGTGTGTGTGTGTGTGTGTGTGTGTGTGTGTGTGTGTGTGTGTGTGTGTGTGTGTGTGTGTGTGTGTGTGTGTGTGTGTGAGAGAGAGAGAGACCTGATCTAAAATCAGAGAGAAGCTGAAGTTAAGCCTCCACTCACAGAGTACAGTAGATTGCAAAGTCCTATACAGCACTAAACAGATTGTATCTCATTAGGATCATAGTTATATATAGCACATTTTATAGGTGGGGGGCTGCATGTACTGTATGTACACTTGTACAGTATGTATGTGTATGTGTGTTCACACTATAGACTGACTGATCCTGCATGTATGAGCAGTTTACTTACTCACATAAATGTCCCTATCAGCATACCATGTAATACAATGCCATCATGATCATGTGCACTGTTTTTTTAAAATGTTTCTCTCTCTCTCTCTGCTGTGTCTTATGTGTGTCCACCATAGACAATAACAGGGACTCTTGTTCTCTCCGTCTTCACTGCTGTACTGGGATCTCTGCAGTTTGGATACAACATCGGTGTTATAAATGCCCCTCAGAAGGTAATATTGCTCGTCCTGATTTACGGCTTAAGCGATGATAACAGTATTTGCTAGTTTGTCAACATATTACAGATGTTCTAAAAGCAACCAGTAACATCCTAATCTGCCGTCTATATTAAAAGGTTTGCAGCTCCATTTGAGGGACTGGTTTAGCATATACTGACAGTTGAAGCAAATCATGTTACAGCATTATCTCAAATGTTTGAATCTATTTTAAAAGAATTGGGCATGTTGATAGAAATGCTAGTGCAGGATGTGTGTGAGGGGCCACTAACAGGACAGGGCAGGGAGTGACATTTAACCAGTCGTCTCATTCAGACTCCATCTCATTAAAACCCACAACATACCAAGACTAATACTAATAGAATACGCACATCACTTGGTTGAGGTGCTGGGTTGGAAAGTACCATGAAGAAAAAGAATAAACCTGCACACTCATCTGCTCCAATGTAATTAATTGTCAATAAATTACATTGAAGCAGATGAGTGTGCAGGTTTATTATGTTTATTTTTATTTTCTTCATTTCATAAAACCCACAACATCCCTTTGTCATCATTTAAATATTGTTCTTGTTACAATTGTATTGCGCTCTCACTTGGATAATATCTGGTAACTGAATTTGGAAAAGTGTTAACTTAAATAAAAAAAATATGTTTTAAATGATATAATAACTATTAAAGTGAACTGGGTCCCAGGGAATTGATCCTTGGTGTGCGATATTGTCATGAACTGGTGTGATGGAAACCGGTTTATATGTTGCTGTTGTTGTCATTACAATGAACACTTTAGACCTCCAAGCGTTACTGTAAACTTTAGTAAATGCTTGGTCTGATGCCTGCCAGGCTGCCAGCAATTCCGATTCACAATGGTAGAGAGGTGACAGAGAGTGGGTATAGAATTGTCAATGTGGAGTAAGCCTGAATGATTTGGGGAAAATATTTCTTCAGGCCAATATTGCAACTGTGAGTTAATTTGTGATTTTTTTCCCTTTAAAGTCAAGCTTAAATTAAATTTACAGTATAACAACAACCACATTAGATACTGTAAAAAAAAAAAAGAAGAAGAAAAGAAAACCTGATATTTAAAGGATCATACTGGTGTTATTGCATGTTTAGCCTATTGACTACAGGTCATGAATACTTTGCATTACCACTGACAATTTTGCAAAGCATGCACAGTTTATAATGTTTTAAATAATTATCAGATTTTCTTAATATTGTAGTTAAAACATTCATGTGATAAGCCTACGTTAAAATGATCTGCTTCTGGGGGCCAGCCCTATGTTCCCTCAGCCCCATTTTCCATCAGCACCTTTGATTTATTTCACCTCAGTCCCATATTAGGCGGGACCCATGTTGCCTCAGCATCAGAGATGCAATGAATCCATGCAAGAAGGGAATATAGAGCTGAGGGAATATGGCCCCCGTTCAGCCCTACTTTGGAGAAAGGGAGTTGACAAGAATTATTACTAATAGAGAAACTATTCGTGAAAGCTGGAGAAATTAAATGAAAGAAGAGAGTGAAGAGAGAGTGTGTAAAGGGGCAGCGCTTGGCGAGCGTGTCAGTTATGTCAACATGAGGGGGGGTGTGCGCAACGTGCTCCCCACAGTAAAACAGGGCTGTGCCAGAAATACTCCCGGCCCTTCTTTCCCCTCTACATCACCCTTCTCCTCTATCAAGTCAGGCCATCACATTCTATCCAACCAGTCAGTCTGCCCCCCCCCCCCCCCCCCCCCTCATCTCGGGTATCCTTCACATCTGAGAGAGCCAAGAGACAGGGGAGGTTTACGACTGTTCTGCCTCCAGTGTAATGGGAAATAGGTGCTATTTGTGTCCCTTTTCTCAGGGGTCGGAGGCTACACAGTAAAATCCGGAATGATAATTTAACTCCAGAAGAGTAAAGATGGACACACTTTCACAGTTACATTAAAACTTTGCTGTGTAGGACTCTAAAATCTGGTTCAGATAATTACGCACACACACCCGCATGCGCACACACACACACACGCACGCACGCACGCACGCACGCACGCACGCACACGCACACGCACACGCACACGCACACGCACACGCACACGCACACGCACACACACACACACACACACACACACACACACACACACACAGGTGGGTGTCACATTCAGAGTGGGACATGGTACAGTGTATGAATGGTTGCTCACAGAATCATGTGCATACATAGAATACATATAATACATAGACACAGATGTGTGGATGTGTGGATGTGTGGATGTGTGGATGTGTGGATGTGTGGATGCACATCGCACAAATAGTTTCTGCCAAAACGGGTTCTTTAACTTCTCTTTTCCTAAGATGTCATGCAGTATTAGTTGATGTTATGTTGATGCAGAACAGAGAGAATAATAAGACAAATTCACATCAACCATACCACGTCAACAACATTTTCACTGATATTTTATCTCTGTTGTTTTTTATCCCTGTTGTTTTTTAATGTGATATTATATCACCATTCAGTATTGCTTGTCAAGTATTGTTTGTGTATTGTATGCATTGGTGCATTCACAACAAGACGAGTAGTTGACACAAGAACAAGCTCCCCTGCCAGGGCCATGCACAGACATTTGGGAGTTACAGAAGGGACACTTTTTGCCAGGTTACCGTTTATAATTTTACTGTAATCAAAGCAGATCTGCAACTTTGTATTTGTTGTTGGGTGATGAAACAGACACAATACCAAATTTCACTTTCCAGTTGACAGGGGAAAGGAGCAGGGGCTCAAGACCCACCCCGCCACCCTCAACAACTCCCCCCTCCCCTCCCAAGAATCTATCTGTGCATGTGCCTGTGATGACCACTGCTGACCTTTGATGAGTGTATTTTTCCTTAGCTTGGCACACTGCCATGTAACACCAGCTTTTCACAGAGACCCCAAAACCAGAATAGAAAGACTAGACTAAGCTTTGCTATTGTGTGTAAGACAAACCGTCTATGTCTATGCAGTATTTTGAGGACAGCTTTGGATGTTTGTCATTGTGATACTGGCAACAAAGAGGTTCCTGACTGACTGAACAATTTGCTCCAGTATTCAGGCTTGCCTCTCTCAGAACCCAAGACTGCGATTTAGTTTGTATCATGATAACCCCGGCTATATTTATGCGCAGTGTGTTATCCAAAAGTCAATCTACATTTAGCCCTTTTTAGCCTCGCTCCCGGTTCTAAGGGCTCTAAGTTGTCGTCCGTCTATCTGATATTTCACTCGATAACCAGAGCTGTCACGATCGTGACATTTTACCTGACGATACATTTTCACATAGGCCTAAATAATTACGATTAACGCAATTATGTAATTGTGTTTTGGGCGTTTTTAATTTGCATAACATTTGTGCAAATCTTTGAGTATATATTTTATAAAGTGAACATTTGAGACAGAGATGTGTTCCCGGATTGAATGGGTTAAAGTGAATTGAAGTAAAATATAATAAAAAATATATAGCTGCAAGCAGCGATAATACGGGGCCAGTGAATAGAGAGAGAGAGAGACATGGAAACGGAATAGATTGAAGAGAGAGAGAGTGACATGGAAACAATAGATTGATGAGAGAGAGAGATGGAAACATAATGGTTTGATTGGACATCTCAACCTACTGCCATTAAGAGGATTCGAACTCTCAACCTTCAGACTAATAGGCTGCAACACTACCTATAGTGCTATAGCTTTGTCCAGGTCCAAGCCCCTGTTTCACTAACACTAAGATCACTCGTTCACAAGCCATTTACCAATGAAGAAATTGTACATCTCCTCAGAACCAAAACTAATGAAAGTAGCCGATCTACAAGCTCACAAACCATGAAAAGTTGTGAGATTGTAGATCAGCTATTTTCAGAATGAAGTATGTCATACGTAAAAAACGTACTCTCAAATAAGCATTTCAGGTTATCTTTACCATTTGCACATGTATTCATTGATACAGTCATGTTGTTTGCAATTCAACTTAAATTAAGTCTACATCAAGTGAGGCTTTAACTGGCGACCTTGAGATTGTGAGGCATTCATTTAAGGGAGACGCCATTGGCCCAACAGACAAGTAACTGTGAAAAAGGAGATCACACAGATGATACAGTTTCACGCAAATAGCTGAAAAATCCTGGGTTTAAGTGTTTTTCAAACTGCTCAAAATTGCGGACAATCTAAGGGCGGAGCTTAATGGTCAAATCGATACGTGTGTTCCTCATGAGTCAAGGCACATGTGTAAGCAAGTTTCACGACTTTCGGCCAAACGAGGCATGACTTATGCCTGTTTAAAGTCTGCATTTTCAAAAAAGTGCTATAGCGCCCCCTTTTGGCCAATTGGAGTAAGATTAGTTTCAGTGATATTTGGAATGACCCTGTACATTTCTGCAAAGTTTCAAAGAAATGTGAGTCTGCATGTATGTTTTAGGCACAGATGAATAATTTTCATAAAACTGTAATAGTTAAAATCTATCTCCTCCTGGGATTTTTGAGCAATCTGCACGAAACGTTTACCACTTGAACTTTGGACCTCTGCCTACAAAAAATTCCAACGGATTTTCCATAAGTGAAAAAATGCAGAAGTTAGGAGCCAATGACTGTTTTTCATATAATTCAAAATGGTGGGAGATCTAAAGGTCAGAGGTCAAAAGTCAGACCACGAAAGTTGTCGGGCATGAAGAGACGCATGTGTGTATCGAAGTTTCATGGTTGTAGGTCAAACAGGGCATGAGTTGTACCTGTTCAAAGTTGGCACTTTCAATTGAGTGCTATAGCGCCACCCTTTGACGAATGAGTGTGAGAATTATTTCTTGGTAGTTTTTCATGAGCATCTACCATATGGCCGAGTTTCGTAAAAAGCGTATGCACGGTTAAGCCAGAACTGGCAAAAACAAGTATTTTTCAAACTGCTCAAAATTGCGGAAAATCTAAGGGCGGAGCTTAATGTTCAAATCGATACGTGTGTTCCTCATGAGTCAAGGCACATGTGTAAGCAAGTTTCACGACTTTCGGCCAAACGAGGCATGACTTATCCCTGTTTAAAGTCTGCCTTTTCAAAAAATTGCTATAGCGCCCCCTTTTGGCCAATTGGAGTAAGATTGGTTTCAGTGATATTTGGAATGACCCTGTACATTTCTGCAAAGTTTCAAAGAAATGTGAGTCTGCATGTATGTTTTAGGCACAGATGAATAATTTTCTTTAAACTGTAATAGTTAAAATCTGTCTCCTCCTGGGATTTTTGAGCAATCTGCACGAAACGTTTAGCACTTGAACCTTGGACCACTGCCTACAAAAATTTCCAACGGATTTTCCATAAGTGAAAAAATGCAGAAGTTAGGAGCCAATGACTGTTTTTCATATAATTCAAAATGGTGGGAGATCTAAAGGTCAGAGGTCAAAAGTCAGAGGGTGAAAGTTGTTCAGCATGAGGAGACGCATATGTGTATCCAAGTTTCATGGCTGTAGGTCAAACAGGGCATGAGTTGTACCTGGTCAAAGTTGGCATTTTCAATTGAGTGCTATAGCGCCACCTTTGGACGAAAGATTGTGAGAATTATTTTTTGATCGTTTTTCATGACCATCTACCATATGGCCGAGTTTCGTAAAAAGCGACAGCGCGGTTCAGCCAGAACTGCGAAAAGTGGCAGAAGAAGAAGAAGAAGAAGAAGTGACAGAATACTGCCAATAACAATACGTGTACAGAGCAGAGCTCTGTCCCCGTAACAAACATGTGAAACAAAATGCAGGGAGTTCTTTACTTCCTTTGGCCTACTAGCAGCGAGTGCAAGAAATGTGGCACTGATCGGTCCAGCGGTCTGTGAGATTATCCCGATAGGAGCCATGCCGTGAAAAGGTGTGAATGTGTGAATATTGTCGAGATATCTCCCTTGATGAGGCTGGTTACTGTTGTGAAACATGTCTCATCAGACATCCAGACCCCTACACATCACCATATTACCTAAGGCATACAGACAGAGCATCCTTTCTTTACTGTCCCCAAAATCTCAAAGGCTAGTGGTCGACTCGACGTGCATTTAAGTTCCAAGCCCCATCCGATTGGAATAACCTACCAAGTTCAAGGTCACTTAGATCTATCGCCTCCCTTAATGAGTTTAAATAATCTATTTTCATTCACCTTGTTCATGCTTCTAATCGTTTTTGGCAATTGTTCTTAACGATTGTTATTACAAACCTGTATCTAATGTATTGATATTCATTTTCTAATGTGCATGTGCATGTTTATACTGTATATAGCATGTTACTGCATGTGCATGTCTGTAACGGTTTGTACTTTATTATGGTTTTCTTGTGTTCATGGGTATGTCTCCATAATATTTTACTACTTTGGGGTTGAACTGGTGGGGGTGGGAGAGGCTAGCTTTGGGAGAGCTCTCGTCTTGTCTGTCTGCATGGATGTATTTTGTTGTATTGTTTGTGTATTGTATACCTTGTTAATT
>NC_139956.1:9687921-9772921 GCF_963454915.1 Gymnoscopelus microlampas
CTTGACTGCTAACAGACCACAGCACTCACTAAGATGAGTACACACAGTATGCACCTAAAAAGACTGGAATGGATACCTGTTATTGACAATAACAGAAATTGTCTTTTTAGATGCATACTGTACATTTGATAATAAGTATGATATAATCATTGTTTCATTAATAAGTGTATTTGGTATGGCTTAACAACAGTACAATGCTTATATGATGTACGCATCTGTGTTTTGTTAGGAGGAAAGCCATGCTCATAAACAACCTGTTGGCCTTCATCGGTGGAGCATTGATGGGCATGTCCAAGCTATGCCGCTCCTTTGAGATGATGATTCTTGGACGCTTTGTGATTGGCGCTTACTGTGGTAAGAAGCATGTTGCCCTCAGTCACTGTTGATGATAATTACACAGACAAAGACCAAGACGTTGCGATTGAGTTGCACTGTTACTTATACTGTATGTTCTGACATAGTTGAATTGAAACAGCAAATACGATTAAATATTTACACACACACACACACACACACACACACACACACACACACACACACACACACACACACACACACACACACACACACACACACACACACACACACACACACACACACACACACACACACACACACACACACACACACACACTATTGTACATTAGGCCAGTCCACACCAATGTAGCTCCTTGCAACATGCAACTACTTGCAACTATACTCGCAACCATTAGTTGCATTGGTGTGACATGGCCTTAAAACTATTTTGTTGCATTGGTGCAGTTTTGCCTTAAGGCATGAAACAGAAACAAATGTGTCCCTCACCTGTTTTCTTTCCAGGTTTGGCAGCAGCTTTGACACCAATGTACGTGGGTGAGATTGCACCCACCAGTCTGCGAGGGGCTCTGGGCACCCTGCACCAGTTGGCTATAGTCGTCGGTATTCTCATCGCACAGGTGCAATTTTACACTATGATGTCAATGGCACGCATTTATTTTCCAGATATGTATGTGAAAGAAACAATTTATTTGTTTTCTTTAACCGTAACACTCCTGTTTGTGTGTGTGTGTGTGTGTGTGTGTGTGTGTGTGTGTGTGTGTGTGTGTGTGTGTGTGTGTGTGTGTGTGTGTGTGTGTGTGTGTGTGTGTGTGCGTGCGTCCGTGCGTGCGTGCGTGTGTGCGTGCGTGCGTGGGTGGGTGGGTGGGTGGATGGGTGCGTGCGTGCGTGTGTGAGTGAGTGAACAATGAACAAACAATGTAACTTGAGAGGAGATGACTGGACTTCCATGAAACATGTTGGGAATGATCAGTAGGCTGCCCCGAAGATATTATTAACTTTTGGGTTGAAGAAGTCAAAGGCCAAGGTCACCATCATGGTCAAGGGCACCCACTGCTCCTAATAGTTAGGATGAGTAAATGTAGAGGACAGATTTCACATAATAATGTACAGTCACAAGCAAATACTTAGAATTTGCCTACACAATTTGCCCGCACACACACAATCATTTGCAACATAATAGCAAGAATAGGAAGACCACGATAACGCAATGGTGACTGCTTTTCCCAAGCTGAAATCTGCACTTAAACTGCAAGGCTGCATGGCTGTGTTGTTGAACACATACACAGCTTAACGTCAGGAAAGTTACACGACTCACTCGTCCAGGTGATGTCAATAATAGGCTACTAATCACCGTAATCGTAACAAAATTCAGAATCACAGCACTGCCTGTTTCGGATTCTGCACGTTGAAGTATATTAATTTGTCTATTTATTAACTGCTACTGCAGTCTTACCCTACGGTACATGCACTTTCTCCATTTACGGTCCGTACATCTATATATACGTTCAGATTTCAAATATAAAGTGCTTACCCCATGGCCACGGATGTTACAATTATGCACGGAACTCTTAAAGTACCCGTATATTCTGTATTGTTCAATAAAAAAGCATTTTAATCCGATCAGTGCCCATTTTCTCATAATGTATCAGAGTGCAATATACCTATCAACCGATAGGGTCACTCAGTTGAAAGCATATGGAGAAAATGGCCACAGATCACATTAAAATGCTTTTTATTGAACAATACGGATGATACGGGTACTTCTGAGAGCCCGTACATAAATGTAACATCCGTGGCCATGGGATAAGCACTTTATATTTGAAATATGAACATTTATGTGGATAAATGGAGAAAGTGCAAACACCAGGTTGAAGTTCATCCCTGACGGTCGTAACAGTCGACCGTCGTGTATCCATGGCTATTACTCCCTCTAACATTTCCCATGTTTTTAGTTTATTGAAATAATGTCATGCACATTTGTCCAGTGCATAGCCTACTGCAGGCCTTGTTGACTAGATTTAGAAGATATTTTGAAGCTCTTGCTCCTGAAATGATCGATTATTTTTACGGGGAAAAGCCATCATTTAACATGCAAGTCAATGGGTGAGAAGCAGAGCTTGCCAGGCGCTGCCAGGCCTGGGTGTGACTAACTTCGCACCACCAGTCACAGAGTGGAGTGGGTGGGCTTAGCGAAGGGTCCATTGGTCACATCTCAGGAATGAAGAGAACTAGAAAGAGAGATGTTGTCCTGGGCCCTTCCAGGTGGAAACCCTACACACTCCAGCATCTCTTTCTCCGACTCTGGTCTCTTTTATACTCACCCACAGTCCTTTATACGTAAGAAATGCAATTATCCCATCAGAGACTCTAGCCTATTGTGTGCTTTGGATCTGAGAGTCTGTATCAAATGTGAGAATTAGTTAATTTTCTAGAGGTCCATACGTTTGTAAATGTTCCATTATGTTTGTAATCTCATCTTCATGCTCCTTCTCTTGCTGTGTAGGTCCTTGGTCTGGAGTCTTTACTGGGCAGTGAGGAGTTATGGCCTGTGCTGCTGGGGATAACAGTGCTACCTACTGTGCTTCAGATGGCCCTCCTGCCCTTCTGCCCTGAGAGCCCCAGATTCCTCTACATTGTACGCTGTCAGGAGCACCAAGCCAAGAGGGGTGAGGGAACACAACACGTCACTGCCAACTTACCCGTTTAAAAATAGGAATCTGCATGCTTTCTCTCACGGTACCATTTATTTGAAGCAAAATAACAATGTTTCAGGCCCTAGGGGTGTGTGTGTGTGTGTGTGTGTGTGTGTGTGTGTGTGTGTGTGTGTGTGTGTGTGTGTGTGTGTGTGTGTGTGTGTGTGTGTGTGTGTGTGTGTGTGTGTGTGTGTGTGTGTGTGTGTGTGTGACACTGAGACTTAATTTCCCCCTATTTAAATGAAAATGTTTACTGGTATTAAGTCTGTTTGTAGATATTCCACTACGCTCTGACCGTCTGGTGCATTGTCATTGTCCTTGTACTTGTATAAAAATAAAGGGTCACTATCAGAAATGTTTGTTTACTTAATTATGGTAATGATTCATGGGCTTTACCACAAAATGCTTTTCGGCAAAGCATTTCATCAATGTGAAGACCAGACTGCTGAAAATGTTTTGTGCTATGGCATATGAATTATTAAATTGAGTAAACAGACTTTTCGGAATGCAACTCTTACCTTACATACTGGTGTACCTTACTTTTGTCTTGTTGAACCCCTCTGTGCTACTGGTTAAATGAAATACCACAAAAAGAGCAGCAGGCAGTCATACAGATTGAGCAGCAAGCTTAAATGCACATGTACAACACGCACGCGCATACATACATCTCATTCTTTCCAATAACCTCCTCATTAGGCCTGCGGAGGCTGACAGGCAGGCTGGAGGTGGGGGACATGTTGGCAGAGATGAAGGAAGAGAAGAGGAGAATGGACATGGAGAGGAAGGTGTCCATCCTGGAACTGTTCCGTTCGCCACTATATCGTCAGCCCATCATCATCGCCATCATGCTGCAGCTCTCCCAGCAGCTGTCTGGGGTCAATGCTGTGAGTGCATGTGTGTGTGTGTGTGTGTGTGTGTGTGTGTGTGTGTGTGTGTGTGTGTGTGTGCACAGGGAGAATACAGATTATAGATTCTAGAAGATTGAATGTAGAACTTTTGTCCAAAGAAAAGGGATCATTAAACAATCTGTGCAGTAGAGGCTAATCTTTTTCTCTCTCCTCTAAACAGATCTTCTACTATTCCACCAGTATCTTCAAGAAGGCAGGAGTTCAGTCTCCAGTCTATGCTACCATTGGAGCAGGGGTTGTAAACTGTGCCTTCACTGTGGTCTCGGTTAGTAATTGATTCAACCACCACAATACACACACATACGGTATATGTATATATGTTCCTATCTACTGAGACCACAATTAATCACAGAAGAGTGTTCAGTCCTTTGTTGTACCATCTATAGTGCTTCTATAAAGTTATGTCTGGCTTTATTACTGTTTGACAAAGTTATCAAAAGGCAAACAAAGATAACAAGGGGAATTGGTCACCCTTTCTTTGTCCCCCGTCTCTCTCATATTACTGCGTCCATATATAATGGCTTTAGTTTGCCAGGGCAAGATGATTCAATGTCACAGTTGAGGTTTGGATTGCACAAAGCTTCACTCTCAAATACATTGCAGGGATTGCAGTTTTTCTCAGTTTAGGATGAAAACAGCAGTACATATCCTGATTGTTAATATGAAAACATCATTAAACATTATGATAGTATATCTGTTGTATGTTCACTGTCAAAACAAATGATCTGGTTTCATCAGCTGAGTCATTGACCGGGTTGAAACAGGATACACAAATGTTGACTGTTGTTTCTGACCTCTCTGTCATCTGGTTGTGGTCGTATCAACAGCTCTTCTTGGTCGAGAGGATGGGTCGGCGAACGTTACACATGCTGGGACTGGCTGGGATGTGCGGCTGTGCCATCATCATGACAATGGCTCTCGCCTTACTGGTCAGTCCCCAACAATAACTTGATTTAAAGTACTGATGAGGAACCTAATTTGTGTCTATTTACATAAAACATTTGTCCTACACTACACATGGAGTGTTCTATCATACATTTTATGATTAAACAGTCATTTTAGCTTATTTTCACAACTTGTGGTCATAGGTTTGTGAAAACCTCACTGCCTTCCAGTCTCTGAATGTTCCTCTCTCCCACATGACAGGACAGTGTCCCTTGGATGAGCTATATCAGCATGTTGGCCATCTTTGGCTTTGTAGGCTTCTTTGAGGTTGGGCCGGGCCCCATCCCCTGGTTCTTTGTGGCCGAGCTCTTCTCTCAGGGTCCCAGGCCAGCTGCAATGGCTGTCGCTGGCTGTTCCAACTGGACCGCCAACTTCATCATCGGCATGGGCTTCCAATATGTCGCTGTGAGTTCATGTTAGCCACAATATAGTGTGTCCATGTTTTTAGCTCTACTTCATAGTGACTGTAGCTACGGCTTTTAACCATTATTCTGCATTTGTCCTTATTCCACAGGACCTTTGTGGGCCTTACGTCTTCCTGATCTTTGCAGTGCTCCTCCTCTTCTTCCTCATCTTTACCTTCTTCCGGGTGCCAGAGACGCGGGGGAAGACCTTCGACCAGATTTCAGCCAACTTCCACCTACGCTCACCAGGGGGAATGATGGACTTGGACATTGACTTGGACATGGATAAGCCTAGCACAGAGCTAGACTACCTGGGGGAGGACATTGTCAACTGAGAGCTGCCGGCTCAAACCAGGGAAAGAAGCCTTGAGAAAGAAATGGTACTGGGTACATCTCGTGGGTGAACTGTACTGTATATGTGGGCCTGATTCCAAACAGAAGCCCTCTGCTCGTTCCTTATATTTACAGAGACATACTGTATGTTGAGTGCTATCCAGGTGGAAGGGGATCCAAATTTGAAGGTTGTTTAGTTACCAGGTCCTTAACATGAGAATAAAGAGTGTAAATATTTAATCGAGCTTTGGGAAAGAAACAAGGAATTAGTGCCGAGACAACAAACTTGAACAAGGAAAATGTGTGAACTTTAAGTATTAACCGCCAAGATGTACAGTATATGTGAATAGATTGCATAATTTCCATGGTTATGCACACCAATGTATTAATGACAGATAGGGGTGGAGAGTATTACTGCACTTTATCTTGAAAGACGTCCAAAGTTTCAGAGATAGGTGAAAGTTAGCAACAGGAGTTGACTATGCCTGCCCATCTTCAGTGAGGTAGGTGAATGCCATCAACTTAAAACTCGTTTTTGAGAAACCCATTGCACAGCCTGCAGAGAAGCTTCTTTGATGAGGGCAAATTATTTTAGTACCTTAATGTATATAGTGTGCCATTTTGATTAATAAGTTAAAATGGTGTAAGGGTTACGTTTTCTCTACCCACACACACCAAATGTGCTCACTGCTTTTTGTTTCATGGGCAATGGCACAAAGTGTTACAAATCAATGTAAAATGTAGCCCTTGCAGATCTTTGTAATGCACAAACCTTAGTTTGTGTTCCTGTCACCTACGTGTGCCGTTTGCCGTCTATTCTTTACGTGTGCCTACGTGTGCCTTATTTGTATTGAAATTGTTGAAAGAGGACCTGTAATTTATATAAAGAGTGAATCTTGATTCAGTGGTCATGCGTCTCAGTATTACCGACCACCACGTTAACGGCAGTGTCAATTCTTAAAGGCAAACTCTACATGTAAGAAGTGGTACAGTACAACTACAAGGTTTTCTTTACATGGGCACAAAACGAGATATACAACAAATCAAAACTCGGAATCACTGTCTTTGCACACAATTTATTATTTCTCTTTGTTTAACAGACATTGCACATAATCCCCTCCAAACAAGGCACGTAAAAAAATAAGACAAAATAAAACAAATACAAAAATAATTTTCCTTTCATAGATTTATCCCACAGTGATAAAAATCGAACTGGGGATGTAATGGTTTAGAACTGAGTGGGGTGGCATGGAAATAAGGACTCCACAAATGCACCACCAATCTCTCACCTGCTTGGCTCCACATCAAACCCACGAAAAAAAAACAAAAACAAATCTCGGCTGGTTCTTTTAGTCCACTGTCATGCCGAATAGGAGTCAAAGAAAAATTGCTGAGGGGGGTTTATTGAACCGGGCTACCAAGCAGATTTTTCCACTCATTTTAACATTTCTCTTCAAAGATGTAATTCAATTTCTAAATATACACATCCCCCACCTGTCTCACACCCTCCCTCTCATTGTCTAGACAAGATCAGGGGGCTCTGGGGGTCAGGGGTGGTGGGTGGAAGGATGGAGAGTACAAGGGAGGGGAAAGCAGTGCGTGTTGTGAAATGGGCCTTGTCCCCCAGATCTGCAGGACCTAAAAAAAGAGGACACACGCAGGCATTCAAATATTTGACAATAGTGCACTTTGTAAACCAAAATGACCCTTTGTCCTTTCTATAAATGAGGGCTTAAGGTGGGTCAAGTGATTTTTCTTTGGTTAAAACAAGTGTTAAAAAGCTCTATTCTGACAGTAATCATTGCCATAGCTATAGAGTGTTCGGTAACAGGATGTCTCTCCAGCACTTTAACAGAAAATGCATTTTTATCCAATCAGGATAGAGAACTCAGACAGGATACAGATTAAAGTGAAATTGGAAGTGAATACACAAAGAAATGAGCAGACAAACTTGAACACTACAAAAATGAAGCCGATAATGGGTACTCTCCTGATTGGCTGACTGAAATGTGTAATGTATTTTTATTGAAGAGCTGGAGAGACAGGAATACTCTTGTTACTGAACACTATGGCAATGATTACTAAGACAATATAGAGCTTTAAACTATTAACAAAAAAACGTTTTAACCAAAAGAATATCACTTACCCTACCTTTAATTAAAGAGTCAGAAATAGAGGGCTTAATTCAGAAAAGGACTAATGCCCTTTTCTAAAGACGCATGTATAAAATGTTACCCTCTTAACTGGTCTACCATAAGCCTCGTGGTAGAAAAACTAAATGATGCTTTTTTTAAAAGTCATACTCTGCGAGATGGCACCTACAACGCAAAAAGTGCAACCCTACATCATGTTTGACCCAGGGTTGCACTAGTTTAACATGGCAGTCCCACCCCTTTCCTCCCACACTACAGCAGAACAAGAAAACAAACACAAATGAAAGAGAAAAGACAAGCACATTACATACATACAAAAGTCCCACCTCTTTCAAAGGGTCACGCAATACCCATGTCACACTGTGGGTGCAGGGGCTGTTGTGGCAGGTGCCTGCTGCAAGGGGAGGAAATAACGTGTCAAACTTAATATACGAGTTAAACACAAACTGGCATGTGGGTGGAATGCTATGGAAAACATGTGGGCATAATGCTAATAAAATGTCTTACCTCAGGCGATTTCACCTCAGGTGATTTTGGTGATTTAGGAGAGGCCTTTGGTGATTTTGATGCAGATTTTACGTTAGCTGGCTTTGAGGTCTGAGGCGGAGTACCGGGCTCCGAGGCAGGCTTCTGAGGTGAGGTATCAGGCTTCTGAGGCGAGGTATCAGGCTCAGAGGAAGGCTCCGAGGCAGGCTTCTCTACCCCGTTCTAGAGGGGGGGGGGGGGGGGGGGGGGGGGAAGAAATAGTACGACTAAGTAACACAAAATCAAATTTCTCAAAGAGTGCATTTCTGAACTTATTATGGACATGAGCAGCAGAACACAACTTAACCTTTTCATAGCCATGTACAGTTACGAACATAAAGACTTAGTGTTATAACTCCATGTGCATGAGGTTTCACCTCAAACACATTTTGCGTTTAGATTCCAGTCTATATACACACATATCAAACCAGTCCACCATGATAACCCACCCATGGCACATGTGCAATTCTTTAGGGGCATTTCAAGAATGACATGGCACAACTATGAGTTTAGCTTGAACCTTGCTCAAATGATATGATAAACTTTAGGATATGCATGCTTATTCTTTTTAAATAATTCCTGACATCTGTCCCAATTGCTAGCAATGCTTACTTTAGAGACAGACGATTCAGAGGTTCTTTGTCTACGGCGGCTAAACTGTCGGCGGGGCTTCTGATCTTGCCCCTCAGAGGCTTCTCCGTTGGGTTGCTGGCCACCAGGGGCCTCTTCCTGCTTGACCACCACTTCCTCCTCCCCCTGGGTCTCCCCCTGGGTTTCCCCCAGGGGGGTTTCCTGCTGGCCCTCCGATTGCTGCTTGAATTGCGTTCTGGGTCGGAACGGCCTGTCGACCAAGGAACATCAAAAGGCGTGAGGGATTCTTCAATGTTTTTGACTCATTGGGACAATGATTAAGAAAAAAAAAACCTTTGGTACACAGCATTTATACAACAACCAGCATGGGGAAAGTACAAGTGTGGAAACATGGAATGGGGATGAGATTAGTCACCTGCGGTATGGAGGTCTGAATCTGCGCCGTAGTGGCCTCTGCTGGTCGCCTCCTTGATCTGTCTTCTGTTCTCCAGCCTCCCCCTGGCGCGCGCACACACACACACACACACACACACACACACACACACACACACAAGGCCTCACAGCAGTATACCACAAAATATACACTAAAGATTGCACATAACATACATATTAGTTGTGCAATACCAATCAAATTGAGGAAATCTGCAGGTTGAAATAGACTTTTTTTTAATTCCATGTGTGAAGAACAGGACTGAAGTATTCAGCGGAACTTGACTGGAGTTCAGTTTCCAATAAAGAAAGCCTCTATATGCCTGCCTCCATAGACATATAATGGTAGACGCCTCCTCCGGCTCTGAGGCGTCTGCATCTCGGGCACCATTTTGGACAGTAGTCAAGCTTCCTGACTACTGGCCAAGCACACCGCGTCTTTTACGGAACTTGGCAGAATCTAGTTGTATAAAAAATCCCGGAAAGGACACGCTGTGATTGGCCAGTAGTCAGGAAGCTTGCCTTCTCCAAAATGGCGAACGAGATACAGGTTGCTCCAATGAACTGCAGAGGCCAATGAGGTATCTAGGTTTCTACATCTATCTACCTCTACTTCTGAGCCGCTCTTCACCTCTTGTGCTTCCTGTCTGGGTCTACGAGGCCTGCGGCGCCGCTGCACAGGTTGCGTGCCCTCGTTCTCAACTCCGCCCTCCGAAGCGGAACCCTGGCCGTCGCCCTGTGCATCCTGATCATTGGGTCGGGAGCCACGGGGGAAGAAGCGGCGACGGAAGCGGCGTTTATTGGGTGCATAGCGGCTGCCTTTGACAGGGACCCCGCCTGGACC
This sequence comes from Gymnoscopelus microlampas, assembly GCF_963454915.1. NCBI lineage: Eukaryota > Metazoa > Chordata > Actinopteri > Myctophiformes > Myctophidae > Gymnoscopelus > Gymnoscopelus microlampas. The sequence continues at coordinate 9,698,065 of NC_139956.1, forward strand.
CGTCACATTGGCCGCTTCTGAGCCCTATGGGATGAGGGAGGGATTAGGACAAGAGGTGCAACAGTTAATTAAACCAATGAATTTAATTGATAATAAACCGATTTATTTTAATAATACATCTTGGCAGAAATGCTAGGCAAGTAATGCTAGGTCACTTTTTCAATAAAAAAAAAAGTTAAATTGTATATCTTTTGTGAGTGGCAAATGTTTCACAACACCCACTCCATGATTTTCAGCCCCGAAAGCCTTTTATTTATATATTTTCTATTGAACGTTGTCGGGGTTGACTGTCCCGCAAAAATGACGTCATCTGGCCGGAAAATGGAAGCGGAAATGCACCGGTTTCCTGTTTGGCCAGGAACTACTGCACCGGTTTCCTGTTTGGCCAGGAACTACCGCGCTAATAACAAAAAGGAGATTGTATGATTTGAAGAACGAAAAAAACAGAAGAAAACACAGCTCACGGTAACTAAAGCTCCACTGGCTAAGAGAAACGATCCACAGATCGTATAAAACAATTAAAAGAGCGCTTTTTGAAACGCTTCCGGATGGAATTCTGGGTAACGCAGTAATAAACGAACGGCCTGCAGTGACGGTAATGACCAGCAGAGGCTGCTAATTTTTTTTTTTAATTTGCACTGTACAACTTTAATGTAGATCGGTGATTTTAGCTGCTAGTCAAAGTATAAAATAAGGCTGGGTTCATTTTCATGTCAACTACAGTGTGTTACAGTTTAAATTGCTCGATTTAATATTTGGGCATTTGATTTAATAATTAGGTATTTGATGTTTGATCAGACATGTCATAAACCCATTCAACTTCAAACTGTTAGTCACTGAAAAACACGTCAAATTGTTTTGGTGACTGAAACTCAACTAATGCATGAGGGAACCATCATTTTTCCAACTACTCTAAAGTTAGGTGTGACCGCACGCGTAAGGGTTTAATCTGAATAATCAATTTAGTCAATTATTTAACACATGTATCGACATTTTTTCAAATCAATATAAAATAAATAACACACTTCAAGATTTGATTAGTTGAAAAAATTATCAATAAATTGCTAAGAAGATTGCAACCAGTCCTAAATGGGACAGATTTTTAGGAGTTATATAATAGACTACCAAACAAACACAGGTAGCTATACTATAGGTTTAATTCTTTATCCTTACCTTACTGGCTTCTATAACGTCAAACTCCACGACCTCCCCATCTCCCACACTGCGCAGGAATTTCCTAGGATTGTTTTTCTTGATAGCGGTCTGAGGGAACAGATCACCTGCATCAGTTGAAAATTAAGCTACACAGAAAACATATTTTGGACACCGACAACCACCCACCTGATGGACAAACACGTCTTCTTTGGTGTCATTTCTATGGGGGATAAAAACAGCTATCATTGGCAAACTCATACATGGAACATACAGTATAGGCCAACATGCTTCAGATAGAAGGGGTATTTCACTTTAAAACGCTTCTGGTGTCATTTTAACATCTACTCAGGCTTGTGTGTGCACCCAAGACAGTTTTTTAAGTAGCTTGATCCAAAATGATAAACATTATGTGATAACCCCATTCAAACTGCATTTTAACACTGCACTCATTGAAAAGACATCGGGTTCCCCTCATGCATTAGGACAAGGGTTCCCAAACATTTCAGGCCCCAATCCACCCTTAATATAGTCACATTTGAACTGGGGACCAGTGTGCAGATACCCTATATACACTTCATGTTGGTTTGTTTACCATTGAGTGAGAAAACAATGTTGCACAGTAAGCCAATCATCTGGGGACCCCCCAAAATTATTTGGGGATCCAGTTCGGGAACCACTGCATTAGGACTACGTCACCAGAACCAGGGACGTTTGTTTTAAATTAGTCTATGGTTAAAATAGTTTGAACTAGTTAACAATTGGTTTAGATAGGCGGGGAGCATGTCTGATAAAATGAAAAATAAAGCTGCATAAAAACTGCCTGGGCGCACACAAATGCCCAAGCAGATGTTAAAATAACACCAAAAGGTGATTTAAAGTGAAATTCCCCTTCATTTTATTACTGCCACGGGACGCAGCAGTGAGTACACCAAGTGGTAGCAACTAATAGATCATCATTAAACACAGTGCAATTCCACTGCCCCACAGTCCAACAACAAAGAAACATTGTACCTGTTTATGAAGCCATATCCATTACGCACATTGAACCATTTCACTGTGCCCTGGACCAAGGTGGCTAAAATGGAGATGATACATGAATCAGTTAATATAGCCTACATAGTTTTTATACCAAGTTTACATTTACAAGGGAGACATGGTGATAAAACAGTTACAAAATTTAAGAAAATAAGGTAAATTCTAATCCAGTGTAGTGTTTATCAAACATTGCGGATGTCTACTGTGTAAATGATTTACCCCAACATTGTAACCCACTACTAGGTCAAGAGGGAGGTTTACAGAGCTGAGCTGCATTTATCGTCCTCACCTTTAAATCAGAACTACTGACAGTAGTGGAAAAAGTACTGCTTTTCTTTACTCAAGTAAAAGGTATCAATACTGCAATGTAGAAACACTGTTACAAGTAAAAGTCCGGTAATCAAAATGTACTGAGTAAAAGTACAAAAGTATTGGCATCAAAATATACTTAAAGTACCAAAAGTACTCATTATGCAGAAGATCCCATTTCACAAGTTTTGAATTTTATAAAATTCCTCTGAAAATAGCAGATCTACAAGCTCACAATGCGCGTTGTGAGCTTGTGGATCGGCTATTTCAAATAGCCAAAGTTTAAATAGGGCTGAAGTTTCAAATAGTAGAGTACAAGATACAATATTTGCCTCAGAGATGTAGTAGAGTATAAGTCTATATAAGTAAAAGTACAGCAAATTGTAAATACTCCACTAAAGTAAAAATTCCTCAAAATTGTACTTCAGTACATGTACCTAGTTACTTTCCACCACTTCCTCTGATCATAAAACGTTTCCCAGCAGATTGGGATTGAAATGACTTGCACCTGTGTGCGTTCCTCATGCCTTCCATTAGAACACGTGACAGTTGATACAAGGACACATTGGTCCCATTTTCAAACTGGTATTAAACCTACATTCACATCCAAATGGAAAATAAATACATATTTGATATTTTTTTCCAGTCCTTGAGTAAATGTACTTGATCACTTTACACCACTGGTGGCAATCAGGTGGCAATCAACACGGAAAAAGTGCGATCACGCTCAAACGAACAAATGTTTTTATTTGAACCAAATAGTACTACAGCTTTGATACATTGTGTAGATCTAACAGATTTGTTGACAGGTTGTCCCATCATGTGTAAATGTGGGACACGTGTAGGTAGGTCAGTAAACGAAACTAACTTGAGTAGTTCACCCAAAAAAATACCTATTTTCTATCATTTCCACACGTCTCGAAGCCTTGAATTCATGGAGATGTTTATTTTTTGTCACCGAATTATTGGCTGAGGAATTTGACATAAAATCTCCCATGAGTTCAAGGCTTCATGGGGTGTGTAATTGATAGAAAATGGGTGAACTACTCCTTAAGTTCTCAAAGAAGGCCTAACTAACTTGCCTACAGTCAAAAAGACTTTGTGAAATATATTATGTTAGGAGATCAAACTGGGTAAACCCTTAAATAACCCAATAAATTACTATCCTGAAACAAGTCTACTGATGTCCACTCAACAAACTACAACCCAATAAATCTATCTTTTGCTTGCTTTCCTTTTGCGATTAAGGGTTTTTGGCATTGAAACGTACGAAAGAATGAATCTGATTGGCTTTTAGGGTATCTTTGGCTTTCTAAATGACTCGGAACACTGATCCTTTCAATCACACGCACCTATGATCTTTCTCTCCGGCTGTGGCTCTTCCACTTCTTCCTCCGCAGGGGCCACTGATGGTGGGTCGCTCTGCGCCTCGGTGTCGGTCATACTCTCAGGGATTCACTTGATCTTTGGCGATCTCCCTGTACTTCTTTCCAAACTGTTCACTGCGCCGCCGCTAGTTTTATCCCGACATCCTCCAGGCTGCTGCTGAGTAAGCCAAGCCCTCATTGGTTTCCCAATAGACATGGAGTATAATTGGTTGAGGACAGTGGTGTAAAGTATCTAAGTACATTTACTCAAGTACTGTACGTACAATTTTGAGGTATTTTTTTTCCTTTACTGGAGTATTTCCAATTTTCTACTCAAAGACATCTCAGAGGCACATATTGTACTTTTACTCCGCAACAATCATTTGAAAACTTGAGTTACTAGTTACTTTGTAGATTTGTATTATTATTATATTATTATTACAAAACATATACATTACCCACTTCAGCCCTACATACATTTTCGGCCATTTGAAAATAGCAGATCTACTATTTTCTAAATACTTTTATACATTTGAAAACTTGTGAAATTGGGACATTCTGCATAATGAGTGCTTTTACTTTTGTACCTGCTTAAGTATATTTTGATACCAATACTTTTGTACTTTTACTCAAGTCAATTTAGAATTCCGGACTTTTACTTGTAATAGAGTGTTTCTTCATTGCAGTATTGATACTTTTACATAAGTACAGAATTTGAGTATAGGCTACTTTTTCCAACACTGGATGCTGGATCCTGGCAAGGGTGAAATAATGTCGACCAGTTGATTCTCAACCCTTTTCATTTCAAGGAATCCCAGGGACTGATTAGGGATTAGGCCACGGACCCCATTTGATTTTTTTTTTTTTTTAAATCTCTGGTAAAATCCTCACTGTCAAATCCTCAGTTTTAATTCAACTGTGATTGTGTGTACACATTGAACCAAATTGCTCATAGAATTGCCAAACAATACTTAAATTCAGATGCACTGGACCCCCAGCCAGGGGTCCTTGGGGGGGTCCCCAGCAAATGAGGAACAGTTTCATTTCACTATTATTTCACTGACTAGACGTAGGAAATAAATGAAATATATAACAAACAGCTAAATGAATACACCAAATAAACCCCAACACATAAAAACTGAGGAGTTTGATTAAACTTTCAAACCAAGAAATGCAGGAAAAGATTTAGCGACATGAAATTAAAGAAATGGCTCAAATTGACATAGTTTCCCTATCTAATAACTTACAGGTTCTAGCTAGACATTTTGTCAGACTTGAGACTTTGCCCAGTAGGCCTACTTTGTTGGCTATATTTTAACATCCAAATTACTCTCTAAAATACAACCCAGTTATTTCACTGATGATTTTACAGTAATAAATTCTTCATTTAACTTAACATTAAACTCATACGCTTTATTCAGTTTGATTCTGGAACCAAAAAGAACAGCCTCACTGCCTCAGTTTTACCAAGGTGCAAAGACAAGACAGTATGTTGTCAATGAGCCAGCCCAGGAGTTAACCATCGACAATTCTGCACTGATCTATTAGTTCTACATCCAAGCCTTAATATTTAGTTCATGCTGGGCTGGCCTATGGGGGGGTGGGTACCTACATATTTATTTTATAATTAATTTCGAAATAAGGTGAGTAAGAAGAGTATCAGTGCATTACATGAAGATTAAGGTGCAGAGTTTCGGCAAGTGTCAAGTTCAACCAAAGGTTGCTTTACTAATCCACAGGTTGGTCCATGAGGAAAAACAAAAGTATAATCCACAGGTAGGTCCATGAGGAAAAAACAAAAAAGTCCAAGGCCAATCTGATGACAGGCGATGATCATGCCTTGTTCAACAGTCTGATCAAGGTTATTATCATGAATTATTTTGAACTGTATATTTAAATGTTTTATATTTTGTATTGTTGTTTGTCCAGTTTGTTTGAGTGTTGAATGTTTAATGGACCACAATGGAAACTGTTGGCTTTTGTGTGTCTTTAACTCCTTGCTGTAAATCCTTTTAAATCTAATCTATCAATCTCACTGTTACCCACCATTCACCTCTATCTACACACCTTGTGGTACGTCATACAAACGCCGTAGTAGATTGGTCATGGATTGGAAGTGGTACTCCAGTTTCAGTGGCCTTAAATTAACCCAAACAGCTCTGTGAACTGCCAAGTTGTAGGGGAACTACCGTGTGTACGGTCGCACTGCGTCTCTTGACAGAAAATAGTGTTAAGATGAATGAGTTAAACGAGGTGCACACCAATAGAAGAACATGCCTTCACAGGCCATTTACAGCTTTCTCAGAAAGTGCCTCCACCAAAGCTCAACAACAACGCAGCAGAAAGGGAGCAATGCCCACTACAACCACAGCTATCGTACACAGTCTCGCAGTGGAGAGGGTCAGTGACTTCAAGTTCCTCAGCTGCACATCAACGAGGACCGTAGAAACTGAGTCAGTAAGAATTGTCCCATAGCAAGACACTTAACCCCTAAGTTCTTCTTTTTGTATGGAAATAACAAAAACGACTGAGCTTGCACAAAAACTGATTTCACCCACTGTTTTACACCTGTAAACCTATGTGACAATAATGTTTCGGATTCGGATTCTCCCCAGACTCTCTTAGTATAGTCGCCCACTGCTCGTAATAGTTAGGATGGGTATGCAGAGGATGGGCCACACACCATGCACATAAAGCTACTGAAGGCGGAGGGATGAGGACAGGGCTGAGCTGGGCAGTGGCGTGCCACATGTCCTGGTTCTCTTTATTGGTAGCAACTAGAGGCATTGGCTCCTCCTCTGTCACGTCAGCTTCTTTCGTGACTGGTGGGGGAACACTGGAGACTCCCCCTGGAGTCTCCTCGTCGATTGTGTCATCTTCCACCGACTCAGCTTGTCTTACTCTGGCATGGGCACTTGGAGCCCAGCTGGTACAATCAGCTGTGTCTGTTCAGCTTCTCATATGGTGTTGTGAAGACAGACACCAAAAAACATCATTGATAATAATAAACCATTCTCTAACTCAAAGTACGATTAACACAACAATAAAACAATAAATGTGGGTGCACCCTGAGTCATGCTGGAAAATCATTTGATGCTATAATACGTTGAATCCATATTAAACCCAACTCTAAAGATGCATGCAGGCCTAAATGTGCAGGCATGCATCACAACAACACTAATGGAACCTGTGCCGTTCACATGCATATAGAGAAAGCCAGATGATTTCAAATAATTGATGCAAAATGACTTTGGGATCAGGCCACGATCATTAGGTTAAACAAAGATATGTGACATAGATGTGTGTTGTCTCGTCTCTCCTCATAGCAGTCCCCCCCTGCTCTAGAATTCAAGGGAACCCTGCTCATGCGCAGTGTGAGGTTTACTTCACGGGTATTTGGAGAGGCTGGATAAGAGGGGGGGGGGGGGGGGGGGGGTTACAGGCTGCTATAAAGTGGGAGACAGGGAGAGTGAGAGAGAGGAGTGTAGCTACCAGAGAGGTGGTGAGACGAGTGTAGGCTACGTAGAGTGGCAGAGAGAGAGCATAGGCTACAGTGTTAGAGGTGGAGTGTAGTCTATATACACTGCAGAGGTGGAGTGTAGGCTACATACAGTGGTAGAGAGACTGTGGGCTACATACAGTGGTAGAGAGACTGTGGGCTACATACAGTGGGGTTTGTGATCCTGACTCCTGGACGGGTTCTTTTTGGGGAGGTGTCTGACCTAAGCCTGTGGCTCCTTTTTCCCCTCGCAAGAGCATATACTGCGACCATCTGTTCCACACTAAACGAAAGCAGAGAAAGGAGGAGGAGGAGGAGGAGAGTGTAAATGACAGGGATGAAAGAAGAATAAGGACGGGACTGATAAAGGAGGAGAAAGGCACAACATCGTCCACAGGCAGCACGGAAACAGGGAGCAAATAGAAAGGGAGTACGGCTTAAAGAGCTTGGCGTTCCACTGGGAAGGAAACGCATTATCACAGGGTGAAGGTACATTCAATACAAAAACATCCAGCAGACTGGCCGTGTTTGCTCGTGAGCAGAGACTATGTTGTGCGCATGTCTATGTGTAGCAGCCACGTTATATATTCATAATAAACGGAATCTGAATGAAAATAGGATGTGATTGGTGGTCCACTCCGTTTTGCCTTGCGGGACAACAGTAGGCTAAGCTCCATCCTTAGGCCGGGTTATTTTGTGCATATTGCCGTGGTTTTGCTGAAGCCCTACTGCACAGAAAGCACAAGTTTCACTACTCTTTCTCTGCTTGATGTATGTGCCATCCTGCACACAAGAAGCCATCATGCGTATTGGCTTTATGCATTATCGTACAGTAGTGAGACGATATTATTCCAGATGTGTTTTAATTTGCAATCAGCATGGGCTGTTAAATGACAAGGTTTTGTAGCAATTTGGAGCAATTGTAGAAATATTAGACCTTAATTGTCGAATGTTTAAGCATGGTCTAATCATGTATACTTTACTTTTTCCAACTATATGTTTTTACATTTTGGAAACAAAAGGCAAATTAACACAGAGGTGCCCACTCTTCCTTGTTGCCCACCTATCTGTCACAAGGCCGCACTCACATACCCCAACACTGTGGAGAAGAGAACACACCACCATCCTGCTCCACACATATTAGTTTTAATGACAACTTTACGTTGTCAGTGTTGATTCAAACGAGCAAGCAACTGTAGCCTGATACTAGCCCTATCTGAATTTATAGTTATCACACTATAGGATTAAGTACCATAAGTTGCTTAGGATAACTGCTGCGATGTTTCACTGTTAGATTGATAGATAGATGGTGCAATGTACAACATACAGCAGTGAGTCTATGTTGTTTGACAAATGTCAGCAAGAAAACATCAGTCTGTCTGTAGGCTAATAAAGGTTTCGGTATCTCAAGACGTTGAATATTTCTCTGCCACATGCAATTACATACAAATTGATTGATTGATGTACTTTATTTAGTAAGACATGAGAACATCAGTACATGGAAGTACAAATTCACAATACAAGGTCTACTAAACAGACTCATTAAGCACTGAGCTTGTTTAAGATGAGATCCCCATGCACGCAAATCATGATGAGACCGACTGGCAGTCTGGCAGAAATGCCACATGGACAACTTGTTCCATGCCTGCTGAATTGTGACTACCTTGCAAGAACAAAAACAAAAACTTTATGTACATGGTTATGGGCAGTTTGCCAAGGATAGTTTTATAAAAAATATTCTACTGTGGCACCCAACACATGGCATGGATGGCCAGTCAGGTTGTATAAAATAGAGGTGAATCATGCTGACCAATTTCAGATACGGATCTATTTTCTGCTGCAGCACCTTACTAAGTACACATAATGTAGTCTTATGTGGTCTACTGTATGTAGTTCCTAACAAATATTTGTTCCATATTGACAGTGGAGGAAAAACGTTGTCCTCCACTGTCAATATGGAACAAATATTAGCTGCGAACTACAATCGACGAGGCAGTAACAATTAGGTTCTCAGAGAAGCTAATTGTTGCTGCCTCCATTACCGTCCCAGAGCTTTGTAACACATCCTTGTTTGTTTACTGGGATATTAAAACATACATACAATAAAAGTAAGACGGGAGGGGCCGTCTTACTGATTGGTTTCATTGTTTTTATTGTTTGATATACAGTAGGTGACGACAGACCTGCGAAACAGGCCGCAGTGGGACCATGGGCATGCTACTGAGAATCCACAGGCCTGGCCACCTCTGGTCCAGTTCACCTCTGACAGAACTACACCCCTGATTTATACTTGGTTGCGTGCTTGTAGATCTGCTATCTTGAGTGTGAGACACTGGCACACAATTAAATATAAATCAGGCTCCTGGGTTTCCGTATGTTCCGAATGTTGAGGCATTGAATGATGTCATTGCATTTCTCTCTCTCTCTCTTTTTCCTCAGTCTTAAACTGACTTGTTGGTATAATGGAATTGTAGTTATTCCAAAGAACTACACCTACATCTGACATTGTTTTAACTGTCTAAGTAGACAAACAAGACAAGCCCCTAGTGCAGGGGTCTTCAACGTTTTCAGGCCAAGGACCCCCTAGCTGAGAGAGAGATGAAGCAGGGAGCCCCTCTATATTGTATAAAATTGTGTTTCAGATTAACGTTTTTTTTTTAACATAGTCTGCTCTTTTTTCCTTCTACACCTATAGCCTCTTTGCCAAAAATAGCCAATCTGCAAGCTCTCAACGCCTCGCAGCGCGAGGCGTTGAGAGCTTGTAGATCTGCTATTTTCGGCTAATGTTCCCCTCAGAAAAGGGATTCTAGGGTTCAAGTGGTTCAAGTGGCTTGTAGATCTGCTATTTTCGGCTAATGTTCCCCTCAGAAAAGGGATTCTAGGGTTCAAGTGGTTAATGTAAAAAAACTAAATCCTATCACACAAAGATTTGGCGGACCCCCTATAGTAGCTCTGAGGACCCCCTATGGGTGCCCTAGTGAGAGCGAGGGTGGGCGGGGACTTACAGCGCGTTATGACATCACACAAGTGCTCCTGCATGGCGTCCGTATATTTGGGCAGTGCATTTTCATTTGTTTCCACCACCATCTTCTGGAGGTTCTCCAGAAGTCTGCTCTCCCCTGTGGCCTCCTCTTGTCCTTTAGAACAACCAAAGGGACATGATCTGTTCATTCTCTCATGTACATTTTAAACTGACGTTTTTGTTGGGATGGTACTGCTGATTTAGGTGAATTATATTCACTTATTATTATTATTGACGATCTATAAAAACACACGGTAAGAAATGTATGAACTTGTACCACACAAACCTATTTTTACAGTTCTGCTAAGTCAGGGGTCTTCAACAGGGGGTCCGGGACCCCTAGGGGGTCCTCAGAGCCTATAGGGGGTCCGCCAAATCTTTGTGTGATAGTATTTCGTTTTTTTACATTAACCACTTGAACCCTAGAATTCCTTTTCTGAGGGGAACATTAGCCGAAAATATCAGATCTTCGGCTAATGAGAGCTTGTAGATTGGCTATTTTTGGCAAAGAGGCTATAGGTGTAGAGGGAAAAAATAGCAGACTAAGTAAAAAAAAAAAAAAGTAATCTGAAACACAATTTTATACAATATAGAGTAGGGGGTCCCTGCTTCATCTCTCTCTCAGCTAGGGGGATCCTTGGCCTGAAAACGTTGAAGACCCCTGTGCTAAGTCATATATAAAATATCACATGTAGGCCATCATGTGACAGTTAGGGGCGCCCCCCCCGCCCCCCCCCCCGATCTGGAGCTAGATCGGCCACTTGGGAATCGGAAGGTTCCCTGTTTGATCCCCCGGGTTACTGTCAAAGTGTCCCTAAGAACCTCCTACTGCTCCTCATGAGCAGATTGGTGCCTTGCATGGTTTCCGCTGCCGTCTGTGTGTCAATGTGTGTGTGAATGGGGGAAATGTAAATATACATTATTTTTTAAGCGGAGAAAGGCACTATATAAATCTTAATCTATATAATCTATATCTTGCTATGATAGAAGTTAATAGCTCACACCACTGTTATTTTTTCCCCTTCATTACAGGAAATAGCGTTTCTTCTTTCTGTTCTTAAAAAAATAAAAAATAAACATTTGATTTGTTTCTTTATGCTTTCCTCTTCATGTACTTGTTTATTACTTATTTTTGTTATGATCTTCCTTTTTTGTGTAAAGCACTTTGAGCTGCATTCCATGTATGAAAGGTACTATATAAATTAAGATCATTATCATTATCATTACGAACACAGATTAGACTAGCTTTCATCAGATACACTGTGGCTTCCCAAGGATGTGTGTTACAGTGAAAACCTATTTAACATCTGAATAACAGAGCATGTGTCAGTGTTGTGGGTGTTCTCCATCTCCGACAGTGCATCTGTGACTTGCTCAACGTGGTTTACCTCAAACTCCCTCACAAAGTAGCAAATCTCTCCTTGGGTGATGGGCCTGTGGTCCAGGAGTCTTGACTGAACTGTCTCCTACATCTATGGGAGGAATGACGGTGAAAACAAGAAGATTAAAGGAAAGACCACGACCGTTGAGGTAATAACTTGTGGGCACTAAATTGTTTGATTATCATAGTGGACTGTCTTGACATTGCCTGGCATCCCCATTTTGGCCATCGACATTGTGAGGCGCTGTGAACTTGTAGTTGGGCTTTTTGAAACAGGGCTTAGATGTGTCTTTATCCAAACAGTCAAGAAGCCAAATGCACTTTCTCACACACACACGCGCGCGCGCACACACACACACACACACACACACACACACACACACACACACACACACACACACACACACACACACACACACACACACACACACACACACACACACACACACACACACACACACACACACACACACACACACACACACACACACACACACACACACACACACACACACGTATCAATTTGTAGTGGTGTTTCGTTGCCTTCAATCGACCTTGCAAATCATTAAAAAGGCACTGATGCACAACTGAGGTTGACAATATAACTTATGCTATTGGGGTGGTTGTTTTTGGTTTGGTATTCTAGAGATCTCTCCAGTATAAAGTATGGATCTGTATTTGAGTTGCATTTCAGGTAACTCAAGACATTTAACTGGTCAAACTGAAAATGAGAAATTAAATGATAAAGGAGTCAGAACGTTGTGTTACACCTTGAGTAAGGAGTTTTCCCTGAGCCTTTGAGCTGGAGTTCCCATATTTCTCCCTTCCTAGAGAAATGGAACGTTTAAAACAGAAATATGAGTGAGTCAAGACTTTTGCAAATATTAAGCTGTATAACTCAAAAACCTGCTTGCCTGTTAGTGTGCTGACCAAGGAGATGTGCCCGACCATCTCCCAGCTGCCCAGACCAATAGCCAAACTACTAGTGTAACAGAGAGATACGAGTTCTTTAAATAAGTAGCAATTCCAATAAATTGATGCAACATCAATACTAGCCCTAGAATGGCTGTGACATCGCATACATTTCATGTATTCCAAATACAAAGCCATAGATCACCCCTAGGCCCGCCCAGGTAGCAGTGGTGGCATTTAAACTCGACAGGTGCTTTGCGAAAGGTGCGGGGTAATTAATCGTCACCTGTCAATTCTGTGCCCCATACGTGTGTGCTCCCCATAGACGTTTTCATATGTTCAGTCCAGCAATCATTTTGGGCCCTGCTGCGGGCAGAGAATGTTGTCTGTGTGAAGCTTGTGGAAAAGTGAAGATATTTCACTAATCACACGTTTTCCTTCAGAACTTTCAAATGGATATGAATTAAAGTACTAGAGGACAATATCTGACTCCAAATAAGTCACAGAAAGGAATTATTGGGTGAGTACACACGGGGCGCCACAACGTTTTATGCCGCCACAATGAGTCTGCTACCCGCGAGGGCATGGGGGTGTGTATCTATCACAATCACAATATCACAGCCATTCTAGGCCAGGGCAACATCAATACCTAAACACAGTGTACCTGATGGCCCCCATATATCTGTGTGCCAGTGGGTCTGATCCACGCAGCAGTCCGCCACCACTGGCGTAATGCAGAAAATCATCTGACTGTGTTGAAGACACCTCCAAATCTAAGATGTTCTCAATGACATCCTATGGAGACACAAGGAGCCATCTGACAGTGAGCTCGGACAGCACAGATAATTCTCATTCTACTGCTCTGCCACCAAAAGGTGGACTGCCCTGACACCATCCATTAAAGGATGTGTAACACTGGTTTCTTTCAAAATTGTCCTGAAAAAACATCTATCAGGAGACCACAAGGGGAGGTAAATCGAAAGGAGGTGTCATTCACTGCCACCGTTTTTCCTTTTTGTAGTGTAGTGTAGTGTTTTGTACTGTATTTGTTGATGACATGTATTGTCACAGTATTATTGTGTTAATTTGTTATGCTACAGTATGTTGATGAATTGACTACATAGGACCACAATGGAAACAAGTCAGTCCCCAGGACTTTTTTGTGTTCTTTTAGCCTTAATGTCTTACTGTACCACTAACTGTTTACATTTCTGACTAATAAAGTATTCAATCAAATCAATCAATCAATCAATCAATCAATCAAAGCTTTGACAGCACCGTTGCTTAAACCTGCTTATAATATCACAGGCAGGCTGTGGTTAAAATGCTCTTTACACCCGTGATGTACCAAAGAAATATGTATTAATATACTTTAGCTTTTTTATGTTACTTCACAACATTATTACATGAAGGTTGCCTTATAGTCACAACATGTGACAATGTTATAAACTTCACCTTAGAAACTGCTGCCAGTCTCAGCGGGCCTTTCAGAGAGGTTGGAATGGATCTGGAGAAAATGCAGTTTTTCACAGAGCGGACAAAGTTACCGGGAACCTCATCAAGACGGAAGGCTTCTGCAGAGGAATGAAAGTAGACAACCGTATTATACACCACACTTTGTATATCAGAATGGTAACAGGAAAAGTGGGCACCTCGATGTAAAATTGTCTACTTGGTCGAAAATGGAGAGAGAGAGAGAGAGAGAGAGAGAGAGAGAGAGAGAGAGAGAGAGAGAGAGAGAGAGAGAGAGAATTTGGAAAAGGGTCTTAAGCAATGTAAGCTATAAATGATTAGAGAACATGAATGAACATTTGACCATTAAGGTCTAATATTTCTACAATTGCTAAATTGCTACAAAACCTGTATTTCCAATCATTTTGGGCATAAACAAGAAGTTGAAGGGTACAGTTAAGTGTGATTGTGATGTACCGTGCATGTTCAAATATGTACACTTTACTTATTTTTTTACATTTTGGACAAAATAGCAAATTTGAGGTGCCCACTTCATTAGTGCCAACTCTTTCTTAGTGCACACTCTTCTTATATCTATCAAAATAACATTACTGTGCTCTAAATATTGTATTTTTTTAAACTGTAAACCAGAGGTCTTCAACAGGGGGTCCGGGACCTCTAGGGGGTCCTCAGAGTTACTACAGGGGGTCCGCCAAATCTTTGTGTGATTTTTACATTAACCACTTCAACCAAGCATCCCTATTCTGAGGAGAACTTTAGCCAAAAATAGCAGATCTACAAGCTTGTAGATCTGCTATTTTTGGCAAAGTGGTTTAGGGGGGAAAAGAGCAGGCTAAGTACAGAGTGAAAGGTCGGGTTTACTAAGTATTGTTTAAGTTCATGGTTAAATGTCTGGAAATACACATCAACATGTCATGAATCCAACATGATAGTGCTGTGAAACAAGTCTATGAAGCTGCCTATGAAGTATGAAATCCCTGCTTTATCTCGCTCTCAGCCAAGGGGTCCTTGGCCTGAAAACGTTGAAGACCCCTGCTGTAAACCCATAACATTGAAACATATTTTACCTACAGTATGAGCTTCTTCACTTCAAAGTCATGTATGTGTGTGTCTGAACTCCTGTTCACATAGAGTGGAGATGTCTGTCTGTCTGTCTGTCTGTCTGTCTGGATGATCAAAGCTGTCACCATCATAGCTGAGACAACCAGGGTTCTTCACACTTTGACAGAACTTCTCCTCCTCAAAGCAAACAGCAGGCTTCACCATGTTAATGCTGGTCAGTACAGCTCCCATGACACAGATTACACCAAACAGTAATTCAAATCGTATATAGCTTGAGAACCTGCAGGTGGAAAGACTGGTGATGCGAGGTTAGTGATGATGTAATAAATAATCACTTATCAAAGTGATTTGAACTCTGAGCTCTGAGATGTCAATATTTACTACTGCTTCCGGGTGTGACACAGCGTGCGTTGCCATGTTTTGTGAGAGAAACAAGCAACCAGGTTTATGAAAACAAGCCCATTTCCAAAAAAATCTTGGAAGACATTTTTAAAAATTAGGAATATTTTAGAAACCAGTACTTTTACTTCTACTCCACTACATCTCGTATACAAATATTGTACTTTTACTCCACTACATTTATTTGAAAACTTTAGTTACTATATAAACTATGATATAATGAAACATACATTAACCACTTTAGCCCTATTTTATACCTAGGCAATTTTCAAATATTTAGTACTTTTACTTTTGGTACTTTAAGTACATTTTGATGCCAATAATTTTGTACTTTTACTGAAGTAAATTTTTAATTCTGGACTTTTACTTAACAGAGTATTTTTATATTGCAGTATTGGTACTTTTATTTAAGTAGAAAATGTGAGTACTTTTTCCACCACTGCTTTTTTGACTGAACACTAAATGTTTTTGCTGGAGCAAAAAATATATATAAGTAAGGTAAAATAAGACATACACGTTTTTTATTTTTTATTTTAAAGCCCCCCGCCCCCTGCTACTGAGACCCGGGATAGAAACGCCCACATCGGACCGCGCTTTCTGGGCTTTTCGGTAAGATCAAAGGGTGACGTCACTCTCTTCTACTCACTTCGCACGAGCGACCGGCAGTAGGGAGAACAGCGCGAATGGCGGCAGAGCCACAGGACGAATTGTTTGTTAAAGTTTGTAAAAAAAACTATTATAGTGAACTAAACAACTCATACTGTAATATTATATATGAGTATAGGTTATCAGTGTTATTGAAGGTGAAGCAAGCTACAAAAACAAGAGAATTGTCTCCAAAAAGGTGAGTTTTCTACAGGTGTTTGTTGTTAGTTTAGCTAATAAGTGCTTATACATTAAAGGAATTGATGACGTAGCATGTAATTTTCACGTTTATGTTACTTGGTAAAAAGCAACAACTATTCAGTATGAAGCATTGTTTGATGTGAAGTGAATATATGTGTTTTATTTTATTGAGGCCTATAGTCAGTACTGTAAAAAATAACCGAGTACATGTACTCAAGTACTGTACTTTAAGTACAATTTTGAGGTTTTATTTTTTACTTTACTGGAGTGTTTCCACTTTTCACATTTTGCACAGGGAATCTTTTAATATCACATGAGCAGAGTCACACCGCCAAATCATTGCATATAGTTAATATGGGAATGGTTAATGAATGGTAAATGGTTCATTAACAGTCTGCTTATGTCTGAGCTTAAGTGTCTAAATAAACTAGTGGTTCTTAAACCTTTTCATGTCAAGGACCCCCAAATTGACACTTATTGGCCCACAGACCCCCCATTTGAAAATATATGCCAGGGACCCCCATAAGAGAAGATTTTTAGGGCTCTAGCAGTGATTCTCAACCATTTTAATTTCAAGGACCCCCAGTTTGACATGCATTATACTAGGCTACAGACCCCCATTTAACAGCATTTCTATCTCCGGCATCCCAAATTATATTGTAAAATCAATGTTGATTTAACTCTGAGAGTGTACAAATGGAACCAAATGGACCCTTATGGGTCCATTTGGTTCCATTTGTACACTCTCAGAGTTACAGAACCATAAGGGTCCATTTGGTTCCTAACTGTCCCCGGACCCCACTTTGAGAACCAATAGACCCCTTAACAGACGACGTCACACTGGCTGCACGCAGCCAGTATGCGCGCAACGAAACCCATTATATCAGGTCTCGTTAGGACGCGTCTCACTAGCCAACACACAAGAGGGGTTTGGGGTGTGCTGAAACCAGTGCACCCCGAAACAGGTTGGGAATTGATTGCGTGAAACAATCACCTGTGCGTCCAGGCTCAATGTTAGTAAACAAATAATTGGTCTATGCTATAGACCAGTGGGTTTATAATCTTTTTTTTTAACCTTTACTACCTTTACAAGACATATATTCATTTAACAGCCTCAATATTTAATGCAGATCCAGCTTCTCTATTTTAAAAAATATACTAAAGGGACCAAATTTAGGCTGTTATGCTTACCTTGATAAATGTGGTAATGTAGTCCCAGGATGTTCTGACAATTTATTTACATTATGTTTGTTATCTTTCTGGATATTTTAAATAGCTTTGAGTGTAACACTAATGTCATAATTATTTATACTGTACAACAGGATATAAATAAATGTATTTTTGTTAAAATTGATCTACTTTGAACAGAACTATCCCTCAACTATATTTCAATCACAATACATGTTTCAACAATTATTCAAAATGTAACTTTTTTTATTCCTTAACTTATTTTTCACCTCATATTGAGTGAAACAATGGAGAGGTGCAGGTAAGAGTCAAGAACCAAACCAAGATATAACAATTTGTTGAACTCTACTATACTTGTGTGGGTACACTTTGCTATAGACAAGCACAGACACATGTATATTTGACTATCATACACATTCTGATCCCTCCCCACACACACTCAGTTTATTATACACACGCCACACGTACACAGTACACACACACACACACACACACACACACACACACACACACACACACACACACACACACACACACACACACACACACACACACACACACGCACACGCACACACACACACACACAAATATGCAGGATTATGGTGGTCTGGACGGGAACCACAAGGATTAGTACTAGAAGACAGTTACACAACCAGAACAGAGGTACAGCAGGCAGGTAGAAAGAGCGCGCACGCACACCTTGTTCCATGCACCTCAGACATAGAGCTGCTGTCACAGGACAAGAATAATAGCATACTTCTCCTTATGTTTCTGTACAGCCTTTCTTTCCCTTTTTGTTCTATTCCTCTTTTGATGAGAGGAGATTAGGTCAGTCCACATCATGCGTTTTTTTGTCAACTTGTCAAAGAAAAACTAAGATGCTGTGTAGAAACCATGAGAGTGCTGTCAGCACAGATTGTACATTTGCCAAGTCAAACTCTTGGAAACAGGTCCAACATGGATTCTTGGCCACAACAGACTTAATCAGCACTTCTCATCATGTACTGTAGTTGTAACAGTGTACATTTGTGTGTGTGTTTGTGCGTTGCAGGCGGGGAAGGGGGAGCCTCACGTCTTCAAGGAGAAGACGTTCAAGAAGAAACGTCAGTGCAGCGTGTGTCGCCAGAGCGTGGACAACGTGGGCTCCTTCTGCCGAGGTGAGGCTCTGTCTCTGTGTATTTACATACAAATCAGGTAGATAGAGTGACTGATACATAATATTAATAATGGTCAAACTTGCTGCTTGTGTATTGGCGAAACAGCTCTGGTATATTGAATGCTCATCAAATTATTGGCTTATGAACGAGACAAAAATAATAATCAATGACTTCAAGTTTCCATGGGGTGAGTAATTGATAAAGTCATTTTGGGGTCCTTGTCCTTGGCCTCTTGTACCCCCCCCCCCCCCCCCCCCCCGGCCACCACTTCGAGCTGGCGCCTTTTTGAAGTGGTCGGCCATTGATGCGCTGACCTGGGCCTCCGTTGCCTCTGCGAAATTCTCCCGAACAGCTTCTGCAATCAAAACAGTGACAAATATCTTTTGTTAATGTATGTCATCATGTCAGTCACACATTTACACGAAGAAGCATCAACAAAGAACTAGCACAGACAATTGTTCTATTTACCCTGGATGAGGGAAAAGAGGTTCGTATTCTTGAACGCCCTCTTGTTTTGCTGCCCACCACCGGACATATTATATTTCCGCATCAGGCCATTGGTGAAAAGTCTGAAACAGATTTTTAAAAAATGCAGAGAAATTCTCAACAGCATGCTCTAGCAGCTTGTAATGAAGACAATGTATAGTATTGGTATCAAAATGTACTTAAAGTACCAAAAGTAAAAGAACTAAAATGTTTGAAAATAGCAGATCTACAAGCTCACAACGCGTCGCATCGCCTCAGAATTGTACTTAAGTATAGTACTCCGGGATCCCAAATTATATTGTAAAATCAATGTTGATTTAACTCTGAGAGTTACAGAACCATAAGGGTCCATTTGGTTCCTAACTATCCATCATTTAGCTGGGGACCGCTCTGGAACTCCCTCAAGGACCCCTGGGGGTCCCCGGACCCCACTTTGAGAACCAATGCTATAGACCAGTGGGTTTATAACCTTTTTTTAAATTCAAGGACCCCCAGTTTGATGTGCATGAGCGTAAAAATGTACCCTCACAGGGTCTTTTGCAGTTAACACATTAAGACCGGGAACGCATCTGTGTAATTTTTACATTTCTTTGGCTATTCAAAAATAGCAGGTCTACAAGCTCATAGCGCAGCACAGAGTGCCACGCTACCTGCAATGTTTTTGAAAAATCGTGAAAATGTGTGCAAATCTTTGAATACATATATCTTTTTGTTTGTTGAAAAAATACATATTTTGCTATGCATGTATTTGGCCGCAGACCCCCATCTGAAAACATTTTGTTCCAGGGACCCCCAGAAGCACAGATCGGAGTTAAAAATGTTAGTCTTAAAACTTATATTATATTCAAAGATTAGCATTTTTGCAAAAGTGCCGCGCTATGAGCTTGTAGATCTGCTATTCTTTTGAAAAATCATGGGAAATTGTTGCAAATCTTTGAATATATATAACCCTAACCCTATATTTAAAGCAAACATTTTTAACTCAAATCTTTGCTTCTGGGGGATTCTACGAAATTCTACAAAAATCCTCAAAAAAAACATGTTGCTATAATAGTGGTTTTCATGTCAAGGACCACAAAATGATATGTATTTGGCCGCGGATCCCCAGAAGCATTTGCAAAAATGTTCAAGATTTTTTTAAACGGCACATCTACAAGCTCATAGTGCTTGTAGATGAGCTTGTAGATCTGAGCTTGTAGATCTGCTATTTTTGAATAGCCAAAACAATCTAAAATGACAGAGACACGTTCCCGGATTGAATGGGTTGACAGTGTCCTGAGTTCCTGATATGTTGTTTTCTCTTAAGTGTAGCTTTCAAGTGTTCATTTCTGAAAATGAACAGGGTTAGGTTAGGGTTAGGTATTGTTATTGATGGTTTAAAAAGGCAAATTAAATGCTCTTGTGCACTGGCCTATCTATCACTTCCCAAAAATTGTTCCAACTGGAGAGATGTGTAATGATTTATTTTGACCACCAGAGGGGGTCCTCCTAAATTGTGCTCATCTCAGGGGTTTATGAACGATAATGGAATAAACTTACCAGTGAACTTAGTGAGCCATGTTCACTGGGGGCTGTGCATGGCAGGGGCGTCCAACCACCCTGAGTCCCACCTTAGTTGGACCGCTTACCCACACTCATCCACAGTCTCATTGTAAAAGGGTACAGGACTTGGACTCAAGGAAGGATTAAGACATTGAACTAAAATGAACCCACTGTTGTCTGTTACTGACTTTGTGGACACAGGTCTGAGCCCACAGTTTACGGTCTATCAGGGCTTGGTCTTCTGTGTTGGGCCATAAGTGTACAAAAGTGTCGTGTGCATGTTATGTTGTAAGCTATAGATAATGTATAATATATGATATATAATGACCTAGTATGTAATAATAATCCAATAATCGTACAATTAGTTTACAATGGTATACCTATGATAATAGTATAATATAATGTTATTATGTTATGTTATTTGGGACCCCCCCAAAATAATCATATTTGAACTGAGGACCCCCCAAAATCATATTTGAACTGGGGACCCCCCCAAAATAATCATATTTGAACTGGGGACCCCCCCCCCCCCCCAATCATATTTGAGCCGGAAACCCCCCCAAATAATAATATTTGAACTGGGGACCCCCAAAATAATATTTGAATGGGGGACCCCCCCAAAACAATCATATTTGAACTGGGGACCCTCCAACATAATCATATTTGAATTTTGCTTTTTAGTTTGACATGTTCAGTTTGACTGAACAAATGTCAGCAGATCTACAAGCTCACAACACTTGAACCCTAGTATCCCTTTTCTGAGGAGAACTTTGGCCAAAAATAGCAGATCTACAAGCTCGCACAAGCTTGTAGATCGGCTATTTTTGGCAAAGAGGTATAATTGTAGAGGGAAAAAAGCAGACCACGTAAACAAAAAATGTTGAATCTGAAACACAATTTTATACGATATAGAGGGGGTCCCTGCTTCATCTCTCTCTCAGCTAGGGGGTCCTTGGCCTGAAAACGTTGAAGACACCTGCATTAGGCTGTGTCTACACTACACGTGACGTATATCTGGCTCTCGGTCACTTGAATTAATATTTGTTTCTTTGTTTCTTTCTTTCTCAGAGTGGAGACACAGACTGTGCTGAGACTGTTCTTGTGCCCTAAGACGAGACGCCGCTGGAAGGCTCAACCCGAGGATGCCCTTAGAGATGGAGATCTTGCTCTATCCATGGATTCGCCCGCATGGGGGGGATTCGTCCGCGCTGTTGACCCTGGTCTTCGGTGGACCTCCACTGTGGTTGATCGCTGAGTGATCAGTATTCTGGTCACCTCACGGCGGTCTCCACTGGTGGTCTCCGCCAAAGACCTGGGTCCGCCGGGGCTTTCCTCTGAAGACACCTCAAAGTAGGAAATCATTTTTCCTTTACCTTTGCTGGATGCTGCAGCTCATGCTGCAGTTTGTTGGATGTGGCGTATGCTGTTGGACGCTGCTGGTGGCGTATGTGTGATTGTGTCGTATGTGTGCTGATGTGGTTAAAGATGTTGCTATGCAGCTTTTTTTTTTCAGGTTGTGGAATCGCAACGCCGACGTTGAATCTATGACTATGTTGGTTGGTGTAGTTATTGTTTACATGTTGAATCTACGAAGTAGTTCTTTTCAGGTTGTAGTACGACTATGTTGGTAGTGTTGTGGCTGTTATTTTGTGTGTGTCAACACCAAGGCCAACACCAGAGCAACATCTAAGCAAAAGACTTGGCTTTTACATACACTATTCAAAGAGTAACAAAGATAACAAAAGTAACAAAAGTTTCAAAACAAAAACGAAATATCAGTTTTAAAACACTGATGTAACGAAACTGAATGCATTGGATAATTCAAAAGGAGAGACTGTCCAAGAACAGATACAGGAAACATGCCAGGTTTCACTTAACATTGATTTTACAATATGAATCGGGGTAACAGAGATAGAAATGCCATTAAATGGGGGTCCGTAGGCTAATGCATGTCAAACTGGGGGTCCTTGAAATTAAAATGGTTGTCCCTGGCATATATTTTCAAATGGGGGTCCGTGGGCTAAAAAGTGTTAATTTGGGGGTCCTTGACATGAAAAGGTTTGAGAACCACTCCTTTAAGTATGTTTTGATACCAATACTTTTGTACTTTTACTCAAGTACATTTTTAATTCCGGACTTTTACTTGTAACAGAGTATTTCTACATTGCAGTATTGATACTTTTACTTAAGTAAAGAATGTGAGTACTTTTTCCACCACTGCCGATTAGTCACCCTATGGAGACTTGAATTGATGGATAGGTTTTAGTTTTTGTCGCATTCCTAAGCCAATAATTTGATGACCACCGATGACCACCGATGGGGGTCCGCGGCCAAATACAGATAATTTCGGGGGTCCTTGACATGAAAAAAGTTTGAGAACCACTGATATTATAGCAACATATGTTTTTTCAAAAAAAATGTTAGGATTTAGAAGACATTTGTTGAATCCCCAGAAGCAAAGATTTGAGTTAAAAATGTTCGCTTTAAAAAACGTATATTCAAATATTTGCACAAATTTTCACAATGAAAAAAAAAAAGCAGATCTACAAGCTCATAGCGCGCTATGAGCTTGTATGTCTGTTTATTTTTGAATAGCCCAAAGACATCTTAAAATGACACACAGATGATGATACATATGCTCGTGTTGCTTTCTGGGTAAATACGTACCGTCTCTGTCGGGTGAAAACCTCATATGTGACTGGGTGCAATGCTTTAGGCCGCAAGGGGGCATTTTTCATTTGTTTTTACAGATTATTAATAGGATCCATTAAGACCGGCAGTAGGACTACTCCATACCTAGTGGATCTACAAGCTCACGACACCTTGCAGTGCGAGGCGTCGTGAGCTTGTAGATCGGCTATTTTCACAACGTTTGACTCTTTCTTACGTAATGTTTGACAATTTGGCCAATGCGGTTTTAAAAAGGTCTTAAAAAAAAAGAAAAAAGTCCTTAAATTGTAACTTTATAAATGTGCAGACACCCTGTAAGCTATTCATCTGGGGACCCCCTGAGGGTCCCGACCCCCCAGTTTGGGAAACACTGCTTTAGAGGTACAGTACCAACGTTTTTCCCAAAAGAACTAACTAATTCACAAACAGACACACTCACTCACTAACTACTCACTCACTCACACCATGGGTCAAAAACCTAACATTGATCTAAATGCATTGAACTAATAAAGTGCATTTTATTCAACGGTCTTTGTTGCCCTCGTGTGGACAAAATGAATAAAGCAAGTTGAAGTGGTCAATAAATCCAGTGTTCACTCAGTTATCAACCTATTAAAAAAGAGATGACACAATATGGCACTAGTTTATAGAATGTAAGCTGTTAAAATCTACAAGCTCTGCATGGCTCATTGGATCTTGTTTAGTCGATACAAATATTTGTTTTAGCTCCTGCTCATTTGATTTAGCTATTTTGTCTCATCTGTTTAAGGAAATACTGTAGGTAGCTGATATATTGCACTTTTACCTTAGCGCTAGGTATACTCTTGGTTGCTTGTTTTTGCAGAAAATGCACTTAAGACTTCTGGTGATTAGTAGTTTTCGTTCCCTACCTATGTTGAATGCACTTATTGTCATTTGGATAAAAGCGTCTGCAAAAGGTATAAGTATAAGTTCTGACTTAGGGTTAGTACTTCTGAGAAGAGCCCAAATTAGGTTAGCCTTATCTGACTGAAACCGAGCCATAGTGTATGGAAACAAATCCAGAATCTGTGAAATACGTTACATGGGGGTGCATTTCGCCTTTCCGACATGTCGCCTTTCCGACGTTAACGAACCCTATACCTAACCCTAACCCTAACCGCACGCGGAAGCCACTAGTCGGAGTGGCGAGATGTCGGAATGGAAGGAGCACCACGTTACATGGCACAATACGGTACACTTAGTTCTTGTAGTCGAAAAGAGCCATAGTTGTCCTCTGTACTAGTGTTTAATAACCTCATTCACATACCCTTTGTACTGGGCTCATGCCATACCATGCCTTTGTTTAACTCACTTGATTGTAAATAATGTACTGCTTATTGCTCTTATACTGTTCGTAAGTCATCTTATATTGCTGTGACAGCTTGACAATGTTGTAGGATACTCTGAGTACTATAACAAATGTTTTAGGGTGGGTGTAAAGGTTGACCGATTGACAATAAACAGAAATGCTGTTAAAACCCATGTTTAGTATTTGTGTTGATGTGAGGTACAAATGATACAATATGAACAACATCAACATGTAACACTATTATGTTCATTCACACAGTCCTCCAAGACTGCCTGCGAAGTTAGTCAAATGGAAGCAGCTGGGTAGTTAGGTGTGTGCAATGTCCTCAATCAGTGTGTGTGTGTGTGTGTGTGTGTGTGTGTGTGTGTGTGTGTGTGTGTGTGTGTGTGTGTGTGTGTGTGTGTGTGTGTGTGTGTGTGTGTGTGTGTGTGTGTGTGTGTGTGTGTGTGTGTGTGTGTGTAGGGCACGGGCTGCCCTGTGACAGTGGTATAGAATTTTCCTCTGTATTGAAAAATAATTAAGAGCACACAATTTACTGATATAGTATATACGGAGTAGTTCCAACACACTCTTGAAGCAACAGATTTAGAACCATTTTCTAACATTTCAGTAGTGCTGTCACCTCTATCAGATGGTAGCATATACAAACTACACTGTTCATGCATCTTTCAAAGTATTATCTTGTACTATGTTAAAACTTGTACATTACTTGTTGTAGCACAGTCTGCCGCACAAACATTTCAATCACTGCACATACTGTACATGTTTAAGAATGTGTATATGAAAAATAAAGTAATAAAGATAACAAAGTAACAATGTAACAAATAAAGATATACACACTCAACACTATGACACCCAATGGACTTAATGACGATTATAGCTTTAAATGCTTTTTTCTTTGATGCCCCTGCACTTGTTTATTTGATGTGTTACTTTGTTACTTTATGATATATGCCTCATATTGCCTGTAATTGCCTGTGTTCTTGCGTACAAGTGATTGGACCATGGTCATTGTCTTGAGATTTCAGCTGTAGCTGTAGGTGAACTCTGACCTTTTGTATAAAGTGAGTTGAATCTATGTGATATGAATGCTCTGAGGAAGGCTCATAGCCGAAACGCGTAAGCGTTCATTTATTGGTGTGTGTGTGTGTGCCAATAAAAAAAGTGGAAATGTAAGTACTTTGTCCTCCATTTAATTGACATTTTGGATGTGCTACCTTTTTTTTAATTCCTTCTTTTGATGTGTATACTGGACTTTGGGTCTAGCACTCCACTGAGGAAACCCATTGTTGATGCGCAACCTCTTTTTCCTATTTAGTGACAAATAAAGTCTTTGACATTTTGAAATCTTGAAGGTGACATCGCCTGCAACAATAACTTTGAAACACCAGAGGGCAGTGTGTATTGCAGAGTACAGTATTTTGATTATTTGTTTGTTCAAATGCTCACCCACAACAAGTTTGATGTAGTCTTTTTTTCCCCCACGTCACACTTAACTTAACTTACAGACATAAGAAAATTGACGGGATGCATGATTCTCACTTTGTGTACTCACTTGAAGTGAGTATTATAATGAGTAGTATACGATGACATTAAGGTTGATATTTTATATAAACAGGAGTGTATGTTAATAATTCTGAGACAGTCATAGAAACTGCATGACATATGTCATACCGTCGTACCAGCTCATTTTCAATGCATATTACTAGCTACAGCTACTGTCAGTTTGTGCCACAGAGCACATTTGTATGCAAGAGTTGCTTGTTAAAAGTATGCAATAACATTTAGATTAACGCTCTTGTCAAGCAGTGGTTCTCAAAGTGGGGTCCGAGGACTCCTCTGACCCCACTTTGAGAACCACTGCTTGACAGCGAGGACCCACTCCCCTGGTGGGTCCCTCCTTGAAGGGGTTCAGGGGGTCCCCAGCAAAATGTGTTAGCATCACAATCAGCTCAACCACTTTAACCCTATTATCGGCTATTTGAAAATCTTGAAGACAAATCTTGTATGGGTTCCCTTGCACCAAATATTTTCAGATGGGGGTCTGTGGCCAAATACATATTCATTTGGGGGTCTTGATATGAAAATATTTGAGAACCGCTGATATAAAGTAATGCTGAAATAAAGGGGATAGGCAAGCATCAATCACAGTGAGAAGAGTCACTACAGATGCAGCTGCTTCAGAAATGCCCTGGGGGCCAAAACAGCACTGAGCACCTGGAAGGGGTGGGGCACTGGGGGTTTCACCACCACCATCTAGACCAGCGTTTCCCAAACTCCATCATTTGGGAACCCCTGGTCTAGACACTGTCACACCGAAGAAGTGGATCCAGATATAGACCTCATGTTGTGACAGAACATTGTGAAGAACCTCTACTTGTGTATTAAGCCTGAGTTGTACTTTTTTTGCACATTGGTGTTGCACTGAAAATAGCAGATGTACAAACTCACACAACGCGTTGCAGCGCTTGTACATCTGCTATTTTCGGTGTGCGACACAACAGAGTATAAATCAGGTTTTAGCGGGCTGGACCTGAAGGACCTCATGAGAACAGTAGGAGGAGTGACCTTGTGGGGTGCTCACAGAACCAACACAAATTAATGGGTGGTAGAGTAGAGATTGCGTAAAGAATGCCAAGGCCAAGCTCAATGGGACGGATCTATTTTATCTATAGTTGCAGGAAGGGTAAGAATGGCAACTAGCAGCTGGGACAGCCGGGCGGTTGTTCTTGTTACCTTCTTCTTTGATCTTGACAAAGACCCTCCCTAAGGGTTCTCCATTTTCTATGGGGGGCTGTCTACCTGACCTGCAGTTTGCCTGACACGTCTCTTTCCCGTCTGTTTAATTGTTTGTTTCTTTAATCATTTAAGCTCTACATATCGTACGACAAATAGCGAAAATAACCAATCTACAAGCTAGTAGATCTGCTATTTTTGCTGTCTTGAGATATTTTCAACAATTCTTATTTTTTTCCAATATTCATGTCAAAAATATGGACACTAGTTTGAAAGTGGAAAAGACACGTACAGCTGATGAGTTCATGGCCTGCAGCTGGAGGACTCACCTCTCCCTCATCAGGGCAGGGCACTGTTTTTAAACATACCTATATATCCAACTATCACTCATACATGATAGTGCATTCATTTAATCTAATAAGCAAATCAAATCCCCTCATTCAACCCATTGAGAATGAGGCTATCAAAGAGATGGATTCTGTCCCTATTGCCACCTCTCCATCCCTGTAGTTCACTCAAGCTGTGGATAGTATTAAAAATGCCTAATCATTCATCAAGATTATGATGAAAATATAAATAAACCACAAAACCCCCATCATGTCAGAGGATAAGTGATGTGGGTGTGTGTGTCAGAAGAAATAAATCAGTCCAACGCTTTCTGTTTTTTGTCTCTTTTTCTTTTTTCTTTTCCTCATAACTTTTGTCAAGTAATCATTCACTACAGACTAAGCCATTTTCACCATGTGTGATGTGTCTGTGTAGTGGCCCTCTGACGTCCTCAGTGGTGTTATGAACTTGTCTTGAACTCACTGACCTATCACTGCTGCAACACTATCGATGTATATGGAGGCGTGCCCGCTTATCTCTTTTGTATGATTAGCCTACAGCCTATAGCCTGTAGTTGGGTATATTTACTAAGAGAAAGAAAACATTGTACTTATGTCAGTTGAGGAATGTAGCCTAACTAAGTAGCCTATTTACAATTTTGAGGTACTTTTACTTTACTTGACCCTGTGAATTTTTATTCACATTATCACATTATTATACTTACCTATTTGAAATATTGAACTTTACTTAGCCTTCTAATTACTTTGCAGATTTAGATTCAACATATACTTTAACTGATAAATGATGATGTATTATTAGGTACCCTGCAGCAATAATAAGTAATTAAAACCACCCCCACCTTTACAAGCGGCAACATTAAATATCCTCCTTCTATGAACGCCGTCGTTCATGGATCTGTAAAAAAATATTTATTTGATTTGACTCTCATGCATTAAGCAAGTTGACAAATTACCGTGCTCACACGAGACACCTCCTATATATTTCTCATGCTGAGAAACCCCAAATCCCTAAATGTTCTCCCTAAATATCTATTCATTTAGTTATGTCCTCCTGCTCCCATACACATAGATATCAGATATTTGGGCATTTATTCACCACCTCATTTGTCCTGTATGTGTATCAAGTCATTATTCATCTGGTGAAATAACGGTCACAATGCAGGAAACATTGTGGAATTGAACCCAGAACTTTGCAATGAAAAGGCGAGCTCTCTACTAACTGACCTACACAGACATTTGAACACCCCCCAAAAGTCTATCGGCTTACAATGGTTACTTACACTCTTGTGGCCTAATTGACCTTAGGTTTACTGGACTTTAACCGCTTAAACCCTATATATTTAGTTGACCGGGGGATGATGTCAGAGGTTATTGCTGGAAGGGACTCAGTGGCAGTAATGGAGGGAACCGGGGAGAAGATGGAGAACGTGACCTATATTAGATCTCACTGTCTACATTTCATAATTTATGTTGTGTATGCATGTGAACCCATAATGGGCAAACGACCAAGTCAGTTTAGACATATGTGGCAGCACAGTTGGCCAATGAGACTGACTTTAGTGTGTATAGATGACACAGACGAACGTCAGTGTCCTCTGTGCTTGCAGGTCCACATGGTGGGTATTGATATATTCTCTGGTAAGAAGCATGAGGATATCTGTCCTTCCACTCACAACATGGACGTCCCCAACATCAAGAGAATGGATTATCAGGTGAGTCCTAGGACAGTATCAATTTACCACATGAACCCTAGCATCCCTATTCTGGGGTGAACGTTGAGAGAAAATAGCTGATCTGCTAGCTCACAACGCATCGCAATGCACCGCTTTGTGAGCTTGTAAATTGATGGTAAATATAATTTGTAGATAAATTCTGTGTAGAGATTTTGTGTGGAGGGAAAAAGGCAGCAGACCACGTATAGATCCCTGGGGGACCCCTGTGTCAACTATGTTTATAGGGTTTAAATTATTTAAACTAATACCTACATTCTTCCCAGTGGGAAAGGGTAACAGATGGTTCATTCTACATTTGTAATCTACATGCTGGTGTACTGTTTATAGCCAAGACTACTATTTGATGCATTGAAAGTAGACTGATGATGAGACTATTCAGTGAGGCCAAAACTGGCAAACAATCAAACCAGTAGGATGCGCATCCTCTCCCCTCTCACTTCCTACACGCCTTCCATTCTTCATCTTATTTCTCCTGTCCTGTCCTCGCATCCCTCATGCTGGTCCCTCTCTGTGTTTCTCTAGCTGATTGGGATTCAAGATGGCTATCTGACCCTGCTCCAGGACTCTGGCGATTTGAGAGAGGACCTCAAGCTTCCAGATGGAGACCTGGGCAAAGAGATTGAGAGCAAGCATGAAGCTGGAGAGGAGATGCTCGTCAGTATTGTCTGTCACCTGCTGTGATGTGAAATATGTTAATGTTGTTTATATTTAAGTGTACATCTTATCACATACCCAGCCTTTATTTGCCCTGAATGAGGTATGTGATAAAATGACAGAGAGGGTGAAGCTGCACTGAACTCAACATTTCAAACATGGATGAAAATCGGCCACGAAACATGGTTGCTGCAGATGTTGTGGTAGAATTCATGGCTGAGAAGACAAGTTTATTTAGCTGTAAAAGAACCAAAATATAGCTTAATACCTTCCAACGGTTCACAAGATGCCTGTATTTTCTCAGCCAACTCCCTCCTCACACTGGGGGGAAATCTAGCCTCGTTCCCAGCCTTACTCTGAGAAGAGAAGAGCCTGGTCACGACCTAAAGCAGAGTGTATATAGGGGCGGGACTTCCGTCGTACGTATTTCCCCCGGAAACTATCTTTTTTTTCGACCAATCACAACACTCGTTTCATTCACAGAGAACGTAAACAGATTTGTAAAGCGTCCGCGTCATTTCCTTGGGCGGTACTTCCGCAAGATTCTGGTATTTCCGTTTTAGACACTCAACCTTCTAGGTCTTGCCCAGCGTGGGGGAAAGCATGATAATCACAGAGGCAGCTCCTCGTTGACAGTAATGTCATCTACTCATTAAAGTAGTATTTATGTCTTTGTGATAAGGCTATGGGTATTTGATAAACAAATTATTGTCCAGTATTTGACTTTGTCCAACCTTGGGCCTGGCTGCATCACGCTGGCCCTCAGATGGATTACCTTGGACAATGACAAATGAGGGTGATAATCTATATTTATGGATTTCACAACATACACTGTATGTTGTTTGGCATGCACACAACCATTTATTTGTGATATTATCTAGTGGGTTTTTAATAGATTTTGTGGTCTATGGATTAAACCCCCACCAAGACATGGGACAAATCAGCAGCACAATGGAAGGAACAGATAAACCACTTAAACCCTACAGTATATAGAGCGTAGCAGTGGCCTGTTTAGCACCGGCGCTGGAGTCTAACCACAAGTTTCCTAGGGCGTTGTGGGCATCACTTCCTGTCGATTTGATCCCTGATACCTGATCAAATCGACAGGAAGTGCTGCCCATAATGCCCTAGGAAACTTGTGGATACTTCATTGATCGCAGTCACCCAGGTGTTCAGGGTTTTTTCCCTCAACACCAAATCTCTTTGCTGGAAATAGCCGATCTACAAGCTCACAAAGGGAATAGGGATGCTAGGTTTCATGTGTTTGTTTAATATTCAGTGTCTCGCCATTCTAACAGGCAATCGGGTTCATTTAGACTCACTCACCCACCATGTTGCTTTCTGACATGTCCCCTTCTCAGATTACGGTCCTACACGCAATGGAAGAGGAGTCAGCAATTGCCATCAAAGCCATGGGTAAATAAAGCCCTGCAGGTAAATAGAGATACAGCAGTACCAAAACCTACGTAAATGTCCCTTCACCATGCCAACCGCCTGACTCAAGCCTGCCTGAAGAAGAGTGGCTGTGTGTGCTCGCTCGCGCGCGGGTGTGTGGACACCAGCATGTGCCATGCTGGTTCAGTGTGTGTGTATGATATGTAAATATGTGCTGTTCGACAGTAGACCAAGGGGAAGGCAACTGTGGTCACCAAGAGGAAAGTCTGTTGGTGTTTAAACCCTCTCATTGACGTTTGACTTACTATGTTATAAAGTAACATTGCCCATGTAAAATGTTCATAAATATATACTGCATTTGCACTAATTCATTTTTGTTAAACATCAAAACATATTTTTGCACATTCTCCCAAAGCAAAAATGTCATTTTCTGGCAATCATTATTGCTACGCATGTTTTATCATTGTTGTGTCAGCCAAGATCATAAGCTTCCTATTTTACAGGATAATTGGCAATTCATTAACCTACACTGAGCACATTGAAAATGTCTGGATTGTGTAGCTAAATGTATGATGTTTCTAAGGCTTATGTTACCATGGATTTGCCTACCCTTTATGCACTTTAGTTAACATTAGGAGTCTATGTATCTATATATGTTTATTGAAGACAAGAAGTCATCATATATAACTCAATACTCATAGTTCAGTTTTTTTTTACTCTCAATGGGGTGTATTTTTATTATTTATTCTGTCAGATAAGAAGTGAGTCAAACTTTATTTTACAGCCTGATCAATTCTGCATTACTGAGTACTGATACACAGTGGTGTAGCTCATACCTGGTCCTCTGAAAGCAATGTAGCATTATTACTGTCTTTACGGCTTTGGGTCAGGCATCTGTAGAATAAAGTTCTATTGTGTTAAGTACCATAAGTTGCTTAGGATAACTGCTGTGACGTTTCACTGTTAGATAGATAGATAGATGGTGCAATGTACAACATACAGCAGTGAGTCTATGTTGTTTGACTGAACATAATATAATATTACATGCCCCGTAGACAGGCTGACACTGACTGTACAATTGTCCAAAGTTCCAAACATTCATTCATTGATGATATAAGTTTTCTATAGTGTAACTTTTATTCTTGTAAAGTCGTCGTCATCCATTCTTATTCTCTTTATTCACGGCTTATGTCATCTAGAAAGACCCTCTTCTCCTATCTTACATTTCTGGTCTGCGGCAGAGCAGGTTGAAGATATGACTGGATAATCCGACATCATGTCTTACTTTGGATTGGGATCCAGTACCAGTAGGATTGGAAAAGTTATGGGATTTTGGCGTCTTTAACCTTTTCGTGCAGATACAAGTCCAAACTGCAGATTGTTAAATTAAAGAGGACACAAATTGTTAGAAATGGTGTGTGATTTTGTTGTTTGTTTACTTAAAGAACATAAAATCTTTTAAAACGGCATAGATACACTTGGAACTGAATCGTTGAAAGATAACAACAACAACAAAAAAGATTTACTTAACAAAAAAACATCAGTTGTACTTCACAGGATAATTTGCCTTTTCATCATTGGTTAACATCCAGCTTTGTGAGGGCTAAGGCCAGGGATCTGGCTTTAGCCCAGATAACCCATCAATGTCACACTGATCAAGGATTCTAGTGCTAAAATAAAAATAAAAATAGATCGGCATTCAATAATTTCTTTAGGGTTATATTCAAACTAACAATGCGTTTCATTGTACAATGAGCCAAGTTTAAAAGATAAAACATTTTCAAACCAAACACATGGCATATCCTTTTTAATTTACATAAACTGAAGCTGGATGTTATTGTTGACTGAAGCACAGTTGTGAAAGGAAAAGACGAAGTGAAAAAACAAAGCCCAAAAAGAACATATAATACTTTACAAGAGACAAAGCTCAACACCCAGTAATTTGGGGCAATTCTTTTCAAACATCATCATTCAAGCGCTTTGAAGAAGTCGTTTCTGTTATTAATCCAAGTGATTCCCAGGGTATTTTTAGGGAGCCAATGAAATCTCAGTGATCACCATGGTGATGTTAGCTTACTCTGTGGGGTGCAACTCGGCTCACTTGCCATGGTGATAGAATCTCTGTCCACTCTGGGCATGGGGCAGAAAGGCGTGGCGAGGTGCTGCTTGAGGAGAGCTCTGGAACTGGGCCTGGAAACACAGTTATGGGAAAATGTTACCGCTCCCATGACACAACGTTACAGGAGTCAAAATAGAACTAAAGGCATTAACTCTTTTCCTGCCATTGACAAGATTTTTTTTTTTTTTGCTTTTTTAATTTTTCGTTTATCACAAAGGAAGCAGGAGATAACGCGATGCGAAGATTTTCTGCTCCATTCACTTCAATGTTAAAAAATAAACGGAGACAAAATTCACATTTGACCTGTTTTTGCAATGTATTTTCTCTGGCAGGGAAGGGGGTAGATTGTGTATATACTCAGGCAGTTAAAGAGTTAAAGTGGTGTTCAGAATCAGAACTTCATTGTCACATCACAGGTTTACAGGTGTAAAACAGTAGGTGAAATTATGTTTTGTGCCAGCTCCATCATTTGTTAATTCCATAAAAAAAGAAAGGAAAGAAGAAGCCAGGGGGAAGAGAGAGGTGTTGTGTAACCATTGACATAAACGGACGTGTTTCGTTTCATCAGCGTCTGAGTAGCCAAAACGTGTCCGTTTGTCAGAGAGTGCTGCTGCGGTAAATAAAGAAAATTCACCTTGTGAGTGTAGACTGTTTCTATAGACCGTTCACTGAGAGTCTGTACCCGCCTATCCTTCTCTGAAACTATTGACTGTAGAGCACGCTCAGCTCGGGACTTTTGTTCCCTAGTATTTGGAACCATTGTCATAAACCAGCATGCAGCAAGCGCCTATTAAAATTTGCGTGTTTTTCACCATTGTAACTTATTATTTACAACTGACCATATTCACAGGGCACCCATTTTGCTCTTAACGTCGTACTCTAAAGGCAAGCGATTGTGATAGCGGCTTGTGTATTTTTCAAGGGTTTACCTTGGATGTAGGGATCTGGACTGCCATTGAGGGTGTGGGGAGCAGGCCAGCAGCAGAGGCATGTAGGGCTTGAGGATGCATGGGTCTCAACGCACCCTGAAAGAACATCATGAATAGGGCTTTATTATAAGACCGATGATGATGATGCCAACTCCAAGCTGCCATTAGCTCCAATTAAATATTGAGCTCCCAAAGCATTTGGAGCCCATGTCTATATAGCTTGTTATTACTCTAGGTATGGGTACGTTACCACTACAGCTCAGAAAAGAATGGCATCCAGTGGATACTTTTGACACAGTCAGATGACCTGGACTTCGCTGATGACCTGGCTCTTCTTTCCCAAACCCAACATCAAATGCAGGAGAAGACAAACATAGTCTCAGCCATCTCAACACGCCTTGGCCTCACCATTCAGGAAAGAGCAAGGTCCTCATAATAAACACTGACAGTGTTACCCTATCACACTAGAAGGTGAAGCACTAGAGGAGGTGGAGGGTTTCACCTATCTGGGCAGAGTATTGTCTATCAACTCGGCGGGACAGATGGAGACGCGAAAGTTTGGATTGGCAAAGCAAGAGCAGCTTTCCATCAGATGAAAAATGTCTGGGGATCCTCAGATCTGCCCATAAACACCAAGATCAGGATCTTTAATTCCATAGTGAAGCCTGTTCCATGAAGAAAATCCAGGCATTCAACAACACCTGCCTTAGAAGAATCCTCAGAATCTGCTGGCCTAATGCAATCAGTAACCTGGAACTGTGCCAGCGAACAAGACAACACCTCAAGAAATCCCCTAAATACGCTGGGGATGGATTGGCCACACTCTTCGCAAGCCTGCATCTAATATCACAAGATACGCCCAGTTCTGGAACCGACAAGGGGAAAGGAAGAGGGGCAGACCAAGAAACACCTGGCGGCGTTACCTGGATGCAGATGTGAAGAGATCTGGCCACACATGGGAACAGCTGGAGAAACTGGCCCAGGACCGGGATGCCTGGAGAGCACTTGTTCGTGGCCTATGCCCAAAGTTGGGCTATAGGCGTAAGTATGTAATGGGTATGTTAACCTCCTCGAGACACCAACTATTAAGGTGCAACATGAATCTGAAAGTTTTATTTACTTTTTGCATAAAGTAAAAAAAAAAGGACATTAATGTTTGACTTCTTACAGAAGCCTGAAACTGTCCCCCCAGACTTTCCACTGCATGTCTAGGAGGATTACGTGGGACTACAGTAAATTTCAACTGGTTTCGGGGACTTACGGCATCAGTGAAGCCCGACTGTTGGTTGGCATGCTCTAATTGCTTCTGGAGTGGTATTCCTGCTCCTGTGATGAATCCTATAGGGGAAATGGTACACGGAAATGGATAGCAACTAATAAAACAACTTATTTAATATAATAACTCCAAAGTTTTATGATAGTATCATGCTGGTAGATATCCCAACTATAGATACAATTATTAAAATGTCATAAAAAATCCCAAGAGAATTGAATATGGCCGAGGGTATGGGGGGGGGGGGGGGTTACTAGTAGGCTAATAGCTGAACAAACCTGGCTGGGAGGTGAAGTGGCCGTGGACAGGATAGCCAGTCTGCTGGTGGGGAAGGTACTGCATGGCCTGAAATGCAGATGCACCACCTGTGGGAGAAAAAGATTACAACAGTCATATTTCACTCAATTAATCATGCTGCAAATGTGACCAATCTAATGACTGAGCTCTCAATCTGTGCATTGGGGGCCACTTCAGGAACAAATAGTAACAAACTAAATGAAAGGACATTGATCTATTGAAATACACGTCCCGATCGTTCTGCTATTGGTTTCCTGCCGTCGCTCACAGACATTAAACACATGATGCATGTGAGCCATACCTCTGATCTGAGAGCTGCTGGCGAAGCTGACAGGCACAGAGGGTCCAGGAGCATACGTGGAGGGATGCTGGCTCTGGGATACACCATATGGCTCATGAACACCCTGACTTCCGCTGAACTGCCCGTGCTCTGCCGAACTCGTGCTGAACCCCTGTGTCTGGTAATGACGCCCCTGGGGAAGAGTGCAAGAAGTGGAAACGGTTGGATACGCACTGCTCCAACAGTATAGGCTTTAGACACATACTGACGTCACAAGCCAGCTGATCCTCTAATTTGTATTTTTCATAAAGGTATCAACATTCTTGGCCTTTTGACAACAGTGCCAGCTGTTTTGTCGGGTGTCCGGGCTGGCGAGAACCCAGTGCAGCTGCATGAATTATTGTATCAGACACCCAGCCTATAGGTGTCGCCATTCTTTTTAAATTGAGAAGAGCGGATGAGGAAGGATACGCTCACTTGTCTGTGGGATTCAGAACAAACTAGATGATGTCATACTGTTTTTATGAATCTCCACTGTTGCATGTGTGGCACTCACTGGGAGGACAGGGGTTTGGAACAGCTGTTTACTGCGCTCTCCCATCAGTGCACCAGGTCTGTTGTGGTTGACTGGACTGCCTGAGGAAGGAAAGAGAAACATTGAGCGAGCATAAGTAGACTAACAAAAAATATCTTAGGTTCTTAGGTTTAGTAAATACAAATAAAACCTCTTGTCTTTGAACACTAAAAAGGTTTGTCTGTAGGAGATTGAGCTGTGGTGCATAAAAAGTACAAAAAGGAACGCTTTACCTTGCATGGTGATGAGGTGCTGTCCTGCGTGCATCGGTAGACTGGGTTGGTAGCTGGCTGATGTCAATGTTGTGATGTCGCTGGATAGAGATGTTAACGGATAGAACCTTTCAGTCAGTTACAACCTGGTATCGTTATAACACCACAGCATTGTCATTGCACTGATGTAATACATGTGTTCAGTACCTCTGCTCCTTTCTTCGTCTCTTCTCCTCCTCGTGGAGGACTTTCTTTAACTGTAGGAAGAGCTGATGTTTCTCCTCTTGGAGTCCCTGCAGCTTCTCCCCCATTTTCATCACCTGAAGGAGAGGTGACGGACCACCACAATGAGTGTTATTCATGCTAAAGGAACAAATTGACTGCTAGCAAGTGAACTAAACACACATAATGCTTACGTTGTAGTGCACGCTGTAGTGAACTATGTAAATACCTAACCACTGTGAAACCATGGCTTGTTCTGCCATTGCACGACAGCAACGTGGTATTTAGCATGAAAGTATTATGTTATCTGGTGTGAAAAGACAATCATCCTAGTGTACATCTCCCCAACCTGTTCTTTAGTTTCCTCCAAAGACATCCTCTCCTCTATTTCTTTTGTCCTCTTCCTTTCTTCTTCCTCCTTCATTTTCTGCTCCATCATTTTGTCCACCTCTTCCTCCTCTGAGAATGGAGAGTCATATAGTCATATGGAGAGTGATATAGAGACATTATACATACATGCAGCTGTCAACCACCACTACCGTCTTAAATGTCATTGACATGACAGTCACAAAGTAAATTGTTTACTTGAGTAAAGTACATTTTTGAGCATCTGTACTTTACTTGTAGCCTGGGATCAATACCATTTCCGGGTTACTGATCTGGTCGGAACGTTACGTCATCAGGTGGCCGGAACAAACGAACCGATGGTTCAGTTTCCAAATAATGGACTTGACTATATCAAGGGACGGTTAACTTGGCAACCCTGAGGTGAACCCACCTTGTCTCTTGCGCTCCCTCTCCCTCATGATGTGCTTGTGGAGGGCTCTGGCCATCGCATTGGACAGCTTGGGTCTCTCCAGAAGAGCGGGCATGGTGACAGGCAGTGGCGGTGCCAGCTTATCAGTGTTGCCAGATTCTGCAAGAGAAACAAGCAACCAGGTCTATGAAAACAAGCCCAAAAGAAGCGGCTATAGGCTAAGGCTATTTGAAAATAGCCGATCTACAAGCTCACAACGCGTATCACGATACTTGGTCGTCGATACGATACATGAACGATACAGGTTAATTTATAACGATACGATACATTTCGATTCAGTGATTTAGTCGATACGATACATGAACGATACAGGACAGGTTAATTTAGAACGATACAATTCGATTCAATGATTTAAAATCGATATAGTAACACCCAAAAATTATGTGAGAAAAATAAATACCTGGATATAAACCCCTCTTTCTCTTTTTTTCTTCTTAAAAGTACTTAGTATTGATAAAATGTATTATTTGCATTGCAAAACGATTCGATACGATTATTTGCATTGCAAAACGATTCGATACGATACAAAGTCAAACGATACGATATTTTGCTGTTTGCATATCGATATAGTAGATTCAAAACGATTTTCCGATGCAGTTACTATATCGTTATACCTCGCTTGTAGATCTGCTAAAAAAAATACGAAAAATAAATAAATAATCTTTAAACGAAAAGAGGTAATTTTGGAACATTTTTTAAACAATTTAACTTCACAAATCTTGTATGGAGTAAACTAGCAACTTCACAGAAAAAGAAGCCCAAAGAAAACAATAGGTGTGATAAACGAGAGGGAGAAGTCTCTTTGTACATTAAAACTGTAGACGTGGGTGCCCGGGTGGTATATTAGAACAGTAGTTCTCAACCTGTGGGTTTACTGCATCAAAAGTAATCAACAAAGTATACTAGGTCAACTGGTCAAACATTGGCGAAATTGTCAAATTATATAAGGAGGCAAAAAGTGTGAAAATAGCAGATCTACAAGCTCACAGCGCCTCGCGTTGTAGATCTACTATTTTCACAATATTTCTCTGTGGAACGGAGTCAAACAAAATGGGGGGTCCCCACTTAAAACATGATTATTTGGAGGGGGGTCCCCAGTTCAAAAATGATTATTTTGGGGGGTCACGGCCTGAAAATGTTGAGAACCACTGGCCTAACAGGTCACGCAGGCTAATGTGAACCTTTATTATGGTCTTGTTAACGGTAGGTGTTTGATTGTGTAAAATGTTACCCGAGTAAATGTTACCACGTTCTGTTGGGAGAGGGGAGGGGGTGCTGGTTAACGCATCATATTCAGATTCACATACAATATTACATTTTTAAAATATTAGCTAGCTAACCCAGCTAACGCTAACTATGGTGGTGTACAAATTAAAAACGGATGTCTTACTTGCGTTTCTTTAAGTGAGTCGTATGATAAGAACCTATCGTCCACCCTCTGTCTGTCTTGACTTTGTTGTTCTGTGTTTCTGTTGGAATTCAACGAAATGAAACCACAACGTCTCTAAAATGCGTAGTAAACATATTCACAGATCCACCGTGTAAACATACAGCTCTGAGTGAAATGACTACACTTCCGGTGTTAGAATGTGATTTCCGGTTTTCCTTAGAATGGAATTCTGGGACTTGTGGTTTCCATCATTGTTGCCATGTCCACTTATGTGCAACTTTGGGCTAGTTTTTCTGTAGTTGTTTGTAAATATGTTTTAATAGCCAATGTATATGTTTAAAGGGCGAAGGGCGAAGAGCTTGCTTCATTTGGGCTTGTTTTCATATACCTGGTTGCTTGTTTCTCTCGCAAAATTTGGCAACACTGGTTTCGATCCACGGGCCCTGCCAACCGCTAATACCTGTATCACACGATATACCATTACAAAATGATTTGTGAAATCATAATTTAATGGGTCTTAACTACACGTTTGCATTGAATTATTGAGTAATTAATGTATGTGTATACTACAATGTATAGTTAGGCAAAAATTACAAAATGCAAAAAGAAAAAAACACCAATGGCTTAAAGCCTTTGGGTAAGTAGGGCAAGCTTATACTAAAATAAGTAGCACTCTGATAAGATAAGGCTGTATGCATGCGATGTCATCAAGACTATGATGGCTGAATCAAGTTACAGATTCAGAGTAGGCAACACATGGCTACTAGATGAACAGCTGAGTCACAGGGTTGCACAAATAACACCTTTGAGAGGTAAGGGCCTCAACATCACTTTGCCTTTATTTGAAACCAGTACCATGAGACAGGTCAGATTCCAATCGATTCAGAACCCTCAACATGCAAGCATCACTTAAACCAGTAGTTGCTGTTCACAGCTTGGACTAATTCAATAATATTCCTGAGTTTGTTGTAAGCCTGCTTTTTACCAGCCTCAATTCCTTTCAGAGCAGCTATGGAAAATTCTTAAGATGCACCTTGAGTTACATGCAGTCAGAATCTGTATGTTAAATTAGTACATTTCACGAGTACACAACATGCATTTTGCATTAAAAAGCTAGATCAAATCTAAATAATTTATTTTTCAACCTATATTCAACACAACTTAGGTAATAGTGAAGATTTTCAAACAATGTAGAAGACGAAGAAGAAGAATGTAGAAAAGGCACACATTTCTGATCAATGTGTAAAAATTACAATTAATAAGTAAAGCATGAATTTATTACCCACGTTTTTCATAGTATTTGCTTTGGAGTGGTAATTCCAGACCACTACGATTGTTCATCACAACACTCAAATGATTGAATTATCCTCTGTCGTATGACGGTGTTGCATGCTGAAAATGGCAGATCTACAAGCTCACA
The DNA here is from genome assembly GCF_963454915.1 of Gymnoscopelus microlampas. NCBI lineage: Eukaryota > Metazoa > Chordata > Actinopteri > Myctophiformes > Myctophidae > Gymnoscopelus > Gymnoscopelus microlampas. The sequence goes on from NC_139956.1 coordinate 9,739,296, forward strand.
TGTTGCATCTGCTATTTTTGGCACAAAATATAAATCGGGCTTAGAACGGTTTCAATTATTGGTCTGAACTAGGCTTTAGTGTGTCTCCACTATGATGCCATGGAGTTAAAAAAAAAGACAGGAAGAATATTTGGCTTTTATCACATTTTATCATGTATGGTCATGAGTGGAGAGAGAGCCAGTAATGCAGCTTTATACCGGGTTCATATCTTAAAAAACAAAAAAAAACAAAGAGAAAATTGCACTCAGCTTTACAACACCTTTAGAAATTAAGCCATCTAAAAATAATAATTAACAACGATAATCATAATAGCATTCAAAGTAATAATCTTGAACCACTGAAAGCAGAAACAGAGGGAAGGGTGATTGTTTAGTCTGAATTATATTATACTACTCCACTCAAGGTCAGCAGCGAGGCAGGAAACTAACGTTCACAAATTAAAGTGAACAACTTAACTTTAAGACTCCTGTATTGCAGTTGGTTACCTGCCAAAGTTGCTGATAGACAAATTTAGCAGCCACAGACAAAATTTACCTGCCTTTGGCTGGTGGCTACTGTTAAATTTCCACTCTGATCAGATGCAGTCCAACCTCAAACCTGCCATGTCTGAACCAAACAAAATTAAAAAAAGAAACACCAAACAACCAAGCCAAAAAATTAATAAAAAAATTAAAATCCCAAATTACATTCACATACTATATCTTTCATCCCTTACCTTTAAGATAAGTACAATGGTCTAATTCTAACACAGATTTCAAGGTGTCATCTTGTTTTTTCCTTTTCAGCAAGATCAATACACTACACATACACAAAACAAAAACTGGCCACTTAACCCTCAACCAAAGACCTTAAAGAAAATAAAACTGGAGGAAAATACAATTCAGACTGCATAAGAATAATAAAGATGCAAATAAAAGAGGGGGGGGGCTATTGGTGAAAGTGCATTTGACATTTACTCTGGGAACTCTAGGCTGCTGAGCCAGATTTTAATATTTCAATTAATGGTAGAGGTTGTGGGGGTGAATGGGTAAGGGGAGGGTGATGACAAGATCAGATTTCCCTTTGGCTGTCCCCGTACACGCTCTCATCACTGTAGGCAATGTAGAGGAAAAAGTCCTCTTCGTGGTGTTCCTGAGACACAGAAAGACACGCATAGTTAAAAGAAAAACTGTAAAAGGTTTGGCATAAAACTATGCTTTAACATTTATCATAGAAATATTTTATAATAATTCCTACCTGGTACAACAGTCCCATGGTAGCGGAGGTGGGTGGAATGACGTTGTTTACAAAGAAGAACAGAGCATCCTCAGCTCGCAAGTGAATTCTTTTCCGGATGAGGAAGTAAAACTGTCCCACTATCAATGAGAGGAACATTTTAACCACAATTATGACAATATCTCAGAGTGTTGACACATTTGCCAGGCATGTGACATCTAATAATGAATCTGGGTGGTTCCCTGTATACCTGTAAGGTCAGAGGGGACAAGGTATTTCTTCTTGTCCAGATCTCCTATTCTTGCTTTGGGGGCTTTCTCCACAATTACCTAAGGAGGAAGAAAATAACAATTTATAGTAAGAAAGAAAAAATAAATATATACTATTGATGAATGTAGTTTCCTTTCTTTTTTAGTTCCTTTCTGAACAAAAAAGAAAGTTACATATACAAGGTTGTTTGTTTCCTAACTCCCCAGAGAGGGCATGTAGCTAGCTATACATTTTCCGTCCAGTCATAATAAAAAATAATAATAATGATCTCTTCCTAACTTAAAAGTTCAATCAATCGTTTTCTATGATAGGTACAGCATTATAAAAACATGAGGTAAGCACAGATATTCTGCTTTATTCAAATAACCAACCAGGTACAAATTCCAATATGATCACAAATAAGCAGACTACTCTTGGAAACAGACTGGTTGACTCTACTGATGTACTGCCCAGTGGGGAAGTGTAATTGGTTGGTGGGGGAAGTGCCCAAGTGAAACAAAATCTACAAAACCCAAGATAAAGAGACGACATGGTTCCGTCTCTGGTTCAACCAAGGTCTTACTCTCAATATATAAATATCTCTGCCAGGCCGTGGCCAGGGACAGAGTGTGTGTGTGTGTGTGTGTGTGTGTGTGTGTGTGTGTGTGTGTGTGTGTGTGTGTGTGTGTGTGTATGTATTTGAGAATCTGGAGTGAATCTCACAAACAAAAACCAGTGGATCTATCAGCGTTACAAAAAAAGTGTGCGCATGCTACCAGTGGTCCAAGGGAGTCACAACCATCAAATTGAAGGGCCTCAACGCAACGCAGAGCCAAAAACTATTTCACTTAGACCCTTAAGTCCACACCAATGCAACTCCTACAACATGCAACTACTTGCAACAATTATCCCCAATGGCAGTTGCAATGAGTTGCATTGGTGTGGACTGGCCTTAAAACCGCTTGTTGCAATGGTGTGGTTTGGCCTTTAGAGGGTGCCACAAATACAACAAATGTCACTGACAAGCATGATTTTATTTGTATTTTTTACAATCTCTACCAAATTAGGTACACGTGATCTCAGTAGTCATGTGACAATGAGCAAGCCTTAAACAGCTTTTTGATATTCTGTCTGCATTTGGCTTCAGTGGAGGGGCCTATTTCTTATTCCCAACATGCCACCCCAATCAATCCCAAATTTTAATAGCATGAGACCTCCATTGAGTGCACCCCCAAACTTGCTGTCATTTCTACTCATAAGGGGTACCACAAATGTTAAAAGAGGGTCATTGGTCACTGTGGGTCATAGATATGTTATCTCCCCTGCAGCTTCCTCAGATACTGTGGCTGCAACCCATGACATACACAGCCCTGGGTAGTTATGCGCTCTGCAGGACTCCCCTTTCTAGTTTAGGCTGTGGGGAAATGCAGCATAATGTCTTATGACATTGAAAAGGTATTACTAGTTATCTAGAAGTATTACTAGCTAGTTAAAACAATAAAAGCAGACATGGCGAATGAAACCCAAAATGTAAAAATACTTTCCCCATTTTTATTATATTTTGACACTTGCTTTGGCAATGTCAACGTATGTTTTCTCATGCCAATAAACCTCCTTTGAATTGAAATGAAACCAAACACTTAGCTATGACGTCAGGTGAAGTAACCATTAAAAATGGGCACATTGACACTTGACACCCAATGGTTTCATTACTGTAAGGGGGTTAAAAGACCACCTGAGGCCAGTGCGACGTAAACAACACCTATTTTAGGGTCCACTGCCGATACAATTTCAAGATGCAGGCTGTGGTATACATTTAGCCCACAATCAAGTCATGAATAGTGACTATACATGACTTGATCAGCATTTCGCCGTGTTGTTGTACACGTCCATCTGTGGTGCCGTGATGACATAAGTAATATTTGGTTATTTATCGGGCGGTGTGTAACAAAAACCCTTCCAGCAGATTAGTAAATGAATCCAACATCAGTGTGTTGCAGCAGCAGGCCTTCTGTCTGTTGTTGACTAACAAACTTAACGCTTCTGTCCAGCGATGATGTTGCAATCACACCAGAGATTGAGAAAACTAATGTTGACACTATGACAATGTTGCTAAAAAATACTACCACAGAAAACGTACATATAATGTCGTAATCTAAAGGTGTTTGTTTCGTAATTTATGTGTCGAATGTGGCTATAAAACGTCGCAACTTCCAAAATAAACTGCGGTCATAACATGGTTAACGCTACATCGCTTTATACTTCGCAGGCAGAAAGACAGAAAAGGCGTACTTTCAATTAAAAAAAAGTGTCGACGTCATGTCAATAGGAGAGAAATGCATCATTTTGGTCGAGTGAAAGGATATTCTGGTTAAGTTTAGTTTGGCCTAACAAGCAGTTCGTAGTGGTTAGCATGTATGCTAACGTTATGCTACTTACTGGAACCCTATCGGGATACTTCTTCCTTATTTTCTCGCCCTCGGACCGTCTCTTTTCAAAGGGATGCTCCTCTTTGTATTGAAACTTCATGATTAGAGAGAGAGAGAAATGGCAGACAAGACGGTCGGTCTGATCTGAACCTTGTGATTTAGATAAATAACTGAGCTCGACTGAAAAGGCTTTCTGATAGCAGGGACACACGACACAAACACAAACGTTGCAGTGTTGCCAGGTTTTGAGAGAGAAGTAAGCAACCGGGTCTAAGGAAACAAGCCCAAAAGAAGCAAGCCCTTCGCCCTTTATCTAACATATTAGATTGGCTTTGAAAATAGCCGATCTACGAGCTCACAACGCGTCGACAGCTTGTAGATCTGCTATTTTCAACAACCAAAAAGTTGAAAACAATTTGGCATTTGAACAACACAAATCTTGTATTGGTGTCCCTAGTATAAAATGTTTTCAGATGGGGGTCCGCATGGGGGTAGACTTGAAAATGTTTAAGAAACACTGGTTTAAACAACATTAGGAAACAAGCCCAAATAAGCCACATGAGCAGCCGATCTACAAGCTCACAAGCATCGCAATGTGACCATATACTGTGGGATGTGACGCGTTGTGAGCTTATAGATATGCCAATTTCAAAGAAAAATCTTGGGGAAAATGTAGGAATATTTTCAAATCCACAAAATCTTGTCTCCGGCACAACATATATTTTTTTAGAAGGTTGGGTTTACAAATACATGTTAATTTGGGGTCCTCGACATGGAAATGCTTGAGAACCACTGGTTTAATCAACATTAGGAAACAAGCCCAAATAAGCAACTAGCCAACTACACTTTAGAAACAAGTAAGACCCCAAAAAACGCAATAATTTGCAAGCAACTTTACAGAAAAACAAGCTCAACGTCGCTTATAGTAAGCGGACATGGCAACGCTGAAACGTTGCTAAGAGTGTTAGCAGCTTCAGCTGTTTTCCTAGTGCGTCTGCCGGCGGAGGGATACAATAACAACATGACGTTGGGAAGGACGAATCCCTGCCTTTTGTACGGAATAAAACGGGTCGCTAATCAATAGTAGCCGTTTAGTCAATAATTGAGTGGTGTTTGGTGTCTAGGGTGACGTTTGGACACGTTCGCCGTTAAGGGCTTATTTCTCTTGGTCCTATTTTATTTTGATCAACCCCTGCGCCAGACGCAGAGTGAGACGGGGCTGTGATGCGGCGTCCTTGTCATATGACCCAGGCCCTGCAGTAACACAGGCGCCTAATAGAAACACATGAGGCAGCAGGGATGCAGGGCTGTCACGATTATGACATTTTACTTGTCGATTAATTGTCAGACAATTAATCGTGATTAACGATTTAATTGTGTTTCTGTCGTTGAACATTATGAATGAAAATGACATTTCTGTTTGGCTTTTAGCCAGATATGACAAATAACACATTTAATTACTTCATACTAAAAAATAGTGGACATATTACAAGCTCAAACAAGCTTGTAGATTAGCTATTTCCACTATTTTAGATTTTTTGGGAAAATATATATCAACATTTTTAACATGTAAATGATTATGGCGATTATGACGATCATGGAAAAAAAAATTGCGATTAGGCTATTATATAATAATTGTGACAGGCCTACAGGGATGGTGACTGTGTGGCATGGCCTGTGTGTGGAAAGGACTGTGTATAGTGTCAGTGTGTTCACATAATTATTAGATATTCCCATAGTAAGGTGGTCAAGTCATGCACTAGTTTCATTCAGTTTTTCAGGAATTACCTGTCTTGTTTTTATACACTATTATGCCCAATCTAGCAGGGTGACAGGGTTCAAGAGTAAGTATGTGTTGTGTCAACCCTTGACATTATATTTAGACCTACTGACCTGGTAGCCATATACATATACATATACATATACACGCATACACGCGCACACACACACACACACACACACACACACACACACACACACACACACACACACACACACACACACACACACACACACACACACACACACACACACACACACTGTAGTAGCATATATACATATTCTGTATATTATTTATTATAGACCTAATGTATACATATACACTGTAAATATATATACTTACTAATTTAATAGAAAATGTATCGTCTCCGCCAGGCCGAAGGCGTGGCCAAGACTATGTTTGCGCCCCTGTCCTCGTGTGTGTTCGTCCATCCATCTCCGGCACTGTTGGACCAATCAGCGTGAAACTGTGCAAACACTCCCTGGAGGCCAGAGAAAAACCTCTATGCCTTTATATTACTCCTACAGATTTTGTCCAAACATCATGCCAATCGTTACACATTATCTCTAGTCATATGATAGACAAATCTGTTTTCATATTCCATACTGATTGGCTAAGATTGCCTTCCAAAGTTTGCAAACCTCACCCAAATTGGTCGTGTACCAATTTGGGTGAGGTTTGCAAACTTTGGAAGGCAATCTTAGCCAATGTCTGTCAGGCTTTTTTGATGGAGGGGCCCGTTTTGCACGACATACAGCACCGCTGGACTGATCGGCGGGAAACTTTGCACGCACACTCCCAATAGGTCAATGAAGAATCTTATTATTTATAGTGCCACCATGAGACCGATTTTTGCTAAACACATTTTTTTGTTACTACTCCCACAGATTTTGTACAAACCTATAGAGCGTGCCAACGCGTCGTCACCACGGGGGTGGGGGGGGGGGGGGGGGGGGGCGGCGGCATAGTAGCGCAGACATGTTTGTTTTGGGCAATGTTAAGTCAACCTGGTTTATACCCCTCAAAGATGTCCGCTGCTACCAAAAGACACTTGTTGACGCCCCCTTCAGGACTTTTGGCACGCTCTATACATTATCTCTGTAGTCATGCGATCTTCACATTTTGGCCTATAACTCTTGAACCGTAGGTCGTACAATGAACATATTTTTGATTGGCCAATAGTCTACAACGCAGTCTACAACCCTAACCCTTCCACAGTCAATGCAAATCTATACTTTTGCAAAGTCAGCCAATCACATTACAGCTAGTGTCATCACCACTAGCTGTAATGTGATTGGCTGACTTTGCAAATTCAGGACTGTGATTGGCTAGCGAAACACATGACACATGTGCAGCCCTATGAACAGCAGTATGGACTTTTCTTTTTTTTAAGTGAGTCATGTTGTGATGACCACACACCGCCCACTTCACACTGGGTGTGATTTTTTGTACCTGGATTACTTAGATCACGAATCACGCAATTTATAGGCCCCGTTTGTGCCAGATTACATTTTCTGCCATTGTGCGTTTTCTTCAAAGCACACCTTCTACCACTCCCACAGATGTTGTCCAAAACTCACACATCGGTACACATTATCTCTGGGGTCATGTGATCAAGATGCATTAGTTAGATTTTTCGGATCCAAGTGGCTATGACCAAAGTTTGCGTGCACTGGTTATGCAACCCAGGCCTTCAACCCTGACGGAAACCTGTGCTCTGAGGAGCACACCTTTCTAGTTTACTTTGAAACTTCTAACATCTTACGGTCAATATAATAGGAAATTGCTTCCGAGCACCAGTGTCTAGGTCCCAGAAATTACAGAATACTTATTTCTGAAAAAAGTGTGTGACAGGTTCGCCTGGTGGTGGTATGGGCATATTTAGCTGTTGCTTGGGGATCACAGTGACTTGTGCTTTTCTTAGATTCAATATATCGCTCTCATGGTCTCTGAAGCCAGCCCACTTCGCGTATTAGTCTCAAATGTTTTTCTCGGTGTTGTCGATAGTAAACTATCAGCCAGACCACATGAATTGATTCATTGCACAGTATACTGTACTCACCTTCACAAAACAAAGCCATGAAGCACAGAAGGAACTTTCCCTTTCTAGCTTTTGAAAACAAAATGAGGAAAAGGAATACTGGAAGTAAAAAATTGGACCAACGAACATCATGTATACTGCAAGTAGCACTCATACCCACCAACTAATTTTAAAGTTAAAAACGAAAAAAGCAGTAGCTGCCCAGCACGGTGCATCCAGTTTTTCGAGCGTCTATACATACACAATTGGTCCGTGTTTGGGGGAGGGAAGCCGTGCAGGGAGAGAGATATTTGTCACTGCATCTACAACTACTACAGGCTGGGGTGGCACCTGTCACCGGGAGTGTTGAGCGGAAGGAGGGCTCTATGCTCCCTGTGTGGGCTCCTCACTGGCAGGTGAGCCAGTAGGATACAACAGCAGTGACATCACACAGAAATGTGTGTGGGGACATTGGGGAGGAATCAATTGGCATAATAGCTAAATTGGGGAGAAGGGTTAAAAAACATTTGTGGTCCCAAACTGGAGCAGGTTCACAGTGGATGAAAGTTCAATACAGTACGTACATTTTTTTAACTAATAAATAAGTGTCTTGATTTATATTTTGGTCTCTTTTTTTTTTTTTTACTGAAACCCGACTTCTGTTTTATATTAAGTAATGAAAAATCATGACAGAGTGGGGTTAGAACAAAACTGATCATCTCAATGCACAGTAAAGCAGTCTTCTAAAATATACTGGAAGGAGCAGGTACATACATGGATAAAGGTACATTAACGAATATGGCACAGTGTAATTGACTTTCCAACCACATGATGGCAGCCAGCAGACACATTTGAATTAAAACTAACATAATCAACAGCAGTTTTCAACAGTTTTTAAACCAATGAAATATGTTGCATTTCATCAGCCTTAATCACAGGCCCAACAACAATGGCGCTTATGAGGCATATACAAAAAATAAGCCAGGTAAGAATTGGTCGATACTGACAAGTGTTTTTATTAGTAACACAGACCTGGAGACAGAGCCAATAAGAAGCCATTGTGAGCCTTATCAAGACTGACATTGTTCAGAAGGCATTGAAAGACGGGGTCAGACAGTTGAACCAATGTAGTTAGGGGGAGGCAGGTAAAAAACAACTTTAAGGGGCAGGCTGCAAATCTGAATCAAATACAAAACCAACTGCAACAAAGATGGACAGGAGAGAAATTAAGTGCAAGTCCTATTATTTGAAATTAGGATGGTATTGAACAGTGAGAGGGAAAGCAAGATTTCGTCATGGCCCAAATGCAATAATATTGATGCAATAATATTGTATATTATGGTAACTGACAAACAATTTGACATAGTCTTCATGAACCCCACCCCCTCTCTCACACACACAACCTATTCAGTCCAGTCTACACTAGAGTCCCACACAAAGAGCTTAGGGGAAAGAGTGACTGTGGTTAAAAAAGAAAAATGGAGAAAAAAAGTTTCAGGCTGCTCAGGTATTTATTCCAGAAAGATGTCTGTGGATGGTATACAGCAAGCAAAATTCATCACATCACATACATTTATCCATTCTTGTGAAGAAAAAAAAAACGTACCTCAGGAATTCACTCGAGACCCAACAAATTGACGTTGTGGGTGTGGACTCATCTAAAAAGGGGTCGGCTTTATAATATTTTCCACTGCCCAGCTGGCTCTGTGACGTTTAAGAACAGTAAAATGAGGGGTTGTCATCTGCTGAAGTGCAATGTCCGAGATGACAAGGAGTTAAGAGCAAATAATACCATAATTGTCTGTTGCCTTGCTGATCCTGCCCCCCCCCCCCCACAATCATCAAAAAAGTTTAAAAAGACTAACAACGCAGCAAGCATACTCTGACTCATGTACACAAATGCACCTCCATACGCGCACACAGTCAGTATCAGGAGCTGTAAGGCAGAGAGGCTCCATTTAGTTTTTTGGGGAAAAATTTACAAATAAAGAATCAAAGAGAAAAAGAAACAAAAGGAAAACAAAAAAAAAAGAAAAAACAGCTGGCTCCCCCTCCCCAGTAGTTTGTGGGCTCTGGTGATCCCATACTGTTCATCCCGTTAGGCAGTCACCCCAACCCTCTGCTCCTCAGTAGCCATCTGACAGAGGCTGCAAGAGGGCCAGTGGCTCAGCAGTGTGGGAATGGAGGGCAGGACGGAAGCCGGCAGAGTGGGAGTGGCAAGTCACCAAGCCACGCCCCTCCCAATTCAGCCAATCACCAAAGCCGGTGCTGGTGGAGGTTTCGACTGAGGACGGAACGGACATCAGCAGTGAACCTAAGAGGGAGACAGTAAGGTACAGAGACAGAGATGGTTGTTGTTGGCGACAAATCAACTGCTAGTCTAAAACATACATGGGCAACTGGCGGCCCGGGGGCAACATGCAGCCCCCACCTTCACTTAATGCGGCCTGCAGGTTAATATCGGAATACTGATATATTATTGATTACAGCTGTTACAATTGCAAACATGCGATCATGACCCGCTTTAATTACTTCAGTCTATATTATAGTACCTTATTGACTAGTATTAACATTCTATTGTCTTTTTTATGTCCAATGTATTTGAATTTAAGTTCATAAAGTTAACATAAGTATAACTAAATACATTTGAAATTAAATAAAAATGAAACTTTTCAGGATTCCAATTACAAAATAGCCAAACAATAATCTGAATCCCAATTAAAAAATAGCTAAAATGAGCTTGTAGATCTGACAGTATATGCAATTTGGCCCTCTGGAGTGAGTGTGGAAATATAGTGGCCCTCTCCATCATCAAAGTTGCCCACCTCTGGTCTAAACCCATAATTATAACTTGAAGAGTATAAACTATTATAGACAGCTACTATCCATGGCAAAAAAAAAATCATTACATTACTTAAAACATTTTTGTCTGCAATGCCGGACGGCCAAAGACCAGAGACTATGTTTTCTCTCCTGTCCGTCTGTCCATCTGTGAACAGCTTATCTCCGACACCATTGGACTCATCAGCGTGAAACTTAAATTCAACCTGATGGTGGCGCTAGAATAGTCCATGTCACATTTTGGCCAGTAACTCTTGAATTAGTCCAGGGGCCAAGCCATATTTTGGTACCACCTAAGGTGACCGTAAAGTTTTTGTATTTTTGTCTTCCTACATGTCTCTAGTTTATATTTTGGTATGATAACCCTTCCAATCTTGTAGCTTAATGGCAGTTATCACTACCTACCGGCTAATGTATCCGGTAGGAGACTCAAAGTAGAATCTTTGTGTCTCCTACCCCGGGCATCAAATTATTGCGACAAAAACAAAATATATCCATGTATTCAAGGCTTCATGGGGTGTGCAATTGATAACTTCTCAGATTTTTCGTGTTTGCAAAAAGACTGCTTTCCATAAGCTTGTAAAAGTTGACCCTCCTTCGGTCTAGGGTGGTCATAGCTGAATGGGTAGAGAGTCCCCCCTGGAAAACTTAAAGGAGGAGTTCACCCAAAAAATGATTTATTTTCTATCAATTGCACACCCCATGAAGCCTTGAATACATGGATATATTTAGTTTTTTGTCGCAATAATTTGATGCCCGGGGTAGGAGACACAAAGATTCTACTTTGTGTCTCCTACCGGATACATTAGCCGGTAGGTAGTGATAACTGCCATTAAGCTACAAGATTGGAAGGGTTATCATACCAAAATATAAACTAGAGACATGTAGGAAGACAAAAATACAAAAACTTTACGGTCACCTTAGCTGGTACCAATTTGTGAAAATATCAGTGTTGGCCCCTGGACTAAATCATAGGTCCGTCATACAATAAAAATGTGGGTTTCCCTGGATTCCTTGGATCATGACTCTACTCCCCGTAGAGTTGCGTTTGTGCCAGACTACATTTTCCAATATTTTGAGTTTTATTCAAAATACATTTTTCTACTACTCCTTCAACTTCTGTCCAAAACTCACACAAATCTGTACACATTAGTCATGTGATCAAGATGTATCCGTCAGATTTTCCATATTCATCTCCAATTGGCTATGACTGACTTCCAACGTTTGCGGGCCCTGGGCAGGCAAACCGGGCTGCCGGAGACGTGCTTCAAGGAGTGCACTTTTCTACTTTACATGTATTGTAGGACCAACGATGCTGCACAAAACAAAGATGTAAAAGGCTGTTCATTCTAGGTGCGATACGATAATCACTTTACCAATGGCATGATGCTTCTTACCTTAGTGCATCTAGCATAGGCAGCAAGTTAAGAAGTGCCGTGTCACTAGGGTCGCTGAACCAGGATTTGATGGGTATTGCATTGTCTGGAGAGCACAAACACACCAGGTCAGAAAAAAACTGAACTAGGTCTGAGGAGATTACATGGATGTGACAATAGGCTATGCCATCAAGAAGGACAAGAGTGTTAGGAAGTGTGATGTGGAGTGTTAGGATTCCGTGTCTCACATGTGCTGTAACGTGTCGTGAGCTTGTAGATCAGCTATTTTTGGTGTGTGACAACTATAAGTATATCACCCTAAAGTGAACACACAGTCCTACCTGGATGGCTGCGATAAGCTCCAGGTGAATTGTCCAGGATAACAATACTGGAGAGGTCATCATGTACTACGGACAGGTCTTTAATATAACTACCTAGATCCAATGTACAATGCTGCGAAAACAGAAATGAGGCAAAGGAGGTGTTAAATTCCCACAAATGATGAATATTTTGAGGACTCAATACAAAAAGCATTCATACTAGGAATGGGAATTGATACGAGTTTAATGATACCAATGCCATTAGCGATTCTGCTTATTGGTCTGATTTCTTTATGAATTCCATTATTGATTTCGGATCACCTTTCAGCATGGCTTTTCAGCAGTTTTATCATCTCCGAGTTTGAACACGGTGTAGAAACAGAAGATAAAAGACATGCATGTCTGCCTAGTAATATTTGAACAAAATAAATGACAGTGCTTCTTATCTTTTCTCTTTCAGCAGCATAGACACATGTCTTTTCTTTGAAATGAGAAATGAGAAAATATCCCAGCATTGATAAACTCCCATTCCTAGGTCACACTATAAATCATAATTTCTGAACAGTTGCAGATTGCATGAGGTTAATGTCTCAAACGCCTAGCTCGACATATACAGTATTATATCCACCAGTTACAAACTGGTGTAGTACCTGTCTGTAATATCTGCGTCTCAGGATGTTCCTGTTGTTGTCCAGCTTGTCTGCCACTGCTGAGCCGTAGATCTCCATACTGGCCGTAAACACTACCAGCTCATACCACTGGCTTACCTGTACACACACATACCCATACAAAAGTCATTTAAGAGTAGCATTGATGTGCATAGGTCAAAGTCAAGACATAAGAGACCATTTAGTCTAGAGGATTATTTCAGTGGGATTTCTGCCGTTTAATGATAAATAAGCCATGAGCCAGAATTGATATGATATTGATATTTGTTAAATGGTGTGGGCCTTGAGCACAGTGTTTCAATCAAACTTACCACTTCTAAAAAGAAGTCAACATGCGGCCTTTTGTGGACGAAGAATCTAACTGGGTGCTTATCAATGACAACCTGCAGGGGAGAGGAAACAAAAGGACACTCTTAACACATTACCTACCAACAACGGTTATACTCGTTGTTGGAAAAATACCCCGTTATCTGCCCATCCACGAGTATAACCGTTTTTCAAAATAAAATTATTATTTTTTCAATTTATCCACACAGAACCAGAGATATCGTGATCCAAAGATTTCTAGCTCCATTCACTCCTTGGTTAACTTATTACTTTAAAATCCTGTATCTCGGCTCCTGTGTACTTTGTTTTTACCATGTTATTTTGGGTGAAACATGCTATTTTCAATTGGCTGCAATTATGGAACGGATTACCGCAATCGGATTATTTTTTTCCACGATTCTACGAGACTCCTGTGTGTGTGTAATGAGGGGATCACCGTGAGGACGGTGATCACGGAAAATATTTTGTGACTACTTAAAAAATGTTTTTTTAACATTGAATGTAATGCTGGCAGTGGTGGAAGTAAAAAAAAAAACCTCTGGCAGGGAATGTGTTAAGATAATGTGTTTGTGTATGATTTTATTTACCACCAACTTCTTTTTATGTTTTGTGCATGGGGAATGTTTGTCTTTTATAGCTGCAACATGGGTGACCCAAGCCAAATGTTCTACTTTGTAAGTTCATCTTGATTCAAATACAGAGACACAGAGAATTTTCAGATTCATATTATTTTTTTTGCTGTCTTTGTGTCATTCTCCTGGGTGTAGAGAACAAAAAGCCACATCCAATTATTTGTGTATACTTAGTCAATCTTTTTCCTGCTAACCAGTGTGTACCTTGAGGATGAAGTCTGGCGGTGTTCCGGGTCTCACTGTGGGTCTGACGACCCCGTCATGGTGAGAGTGGATCAGGGTTTCATCCAGATCCAGAACCAGGATCTTCCTTTTCACTGCATCTGGAGGGGAAAACAGTACACACACATCATTAAAATTAATTATACAGTACCATGTTGTAGGCTTGTAACAATGATTACATATTAACCCATTTAGACCTGCTGTAACCTATACGTTGTTATACCTTTGAATCCGGGAGCCACCTCTGTGTCTCATCAGTAGTTACTATACATATAGCATCATCATTTTTTATTTTATTTTTAGCGGCGCTAGCCGCTCTATACCTTTAGGTATAGAGCGGATCCTGCTCTATACCTTTAGGTATAGAGCGGATCCTGCTCTATACCTGACTTTGTCCGTGTTCACCGTCAACGTTCTGATTGGTCAGACCCGTCAAGTCAACAAAGTGATTGGTCAAGCTTCACGTGACACATGGCTATAAACACATTATAAACACATATCGATGACAAAATGTATCAAAGGCGCCGCTACCGTCACACAGGGTGTGATTTTTTAGTAAGAATTTGAACATTTTCAGAAATCTTAGGTTAGGTTTTAGAAGGCGTTTTTAGAATCGGCCTCAGGTCTAAATGGATTAACCTGATGTTTATTATTTGAGCCAATAGGAAAATAAATCACAAATGTTCATAAATAAAAGCAAAGATAGCAGATTTACCACCACACAACATTTCCCTGATATGACCGGTTGTGAGCTGTAGATACAAGATACAACAGCTTCACTATTTTGGAAGTATAAAGCAGTATATGGCCTATTTTGGCTATAGTCATTGTCAGTCATGTCTTTATATTTAAGATATTTGTCATATCAGTCCTGTGCAATTACTGTTTACAGCCTAAAAGGCTAACAGATTTATATGTTCCAATGCCAAAATCACAATTAAAACAATGAATCGCAATTATTTGTATGACAATTAAACGTCACATGATCATGACAGCCATACTATGCTGTAATTTTGAAAGATGCTGTCTTTCCACCAACAGCCAATTGATTGGGGTGGCAGGAAGTAGAGTGGTGGCCTGGGAATCAGGTGGCTGCTATGCTCCTTAGGATGGATTAAGTTCGGGGGACACATTCTGTTTATATACTTGGCAAAACCATCACTCGTCCAAGAATAGGTGCAAGATTATGACTTGGGCATGACTAATATGTCAGCTACATATCACACCAATAAACAGACTCATCGCAAAGATGAAAAAATATATCAATTTGCGCAGATACAATCTACCAATGCGGTCCGGCACATTTATCACATTAATCACAATGACAAGCTGCAATGGACTGCAGAGTGAGCCTGGATCTCCAGCTGGGGTCACTGTTATGATGCTTAAAATGAGTTTAGAAGTGGCAAAGTTATAGAGTTCATGTGAGATCCATTGGTAGAAACACAATAGTTCGTCTAATGCAGGGGTGTCAAACTCATTTTAGGTCACAGGCCGGATTGGGCACAATGCGCGAATGCATGTGCACATACTCCGGCAGCTTCCATTGCTTTTTCAACTTGTTCCCTTTTATCTCAGTCACTGCTATAACTACAAAGTGTTTCACTGACTTTAGCGGTGTGTTACTTCTGGATAATGACCGCTGAGCTCAATAACAGAGACCTCTGTCTAATCAAAGTGTCAGAGCACCTGGCTGCGTTGCTTGATTTTGTGCTGTATCCAACATGGCACTGCAGCCATGTAAACAAACGCACAATGTCATTTACAGCTAGACATTCTCTCAAGATTTTTGAAAACATTTGAAGCGAGAAATAGACAATTCAGTAACTGAAAATGTATTCTATTTGATCAACACTTCCCGTTTCTTTTTTATTTATTAGAAAGGCCACTGGTTAACAGCAGCTTCCAGCAATCCAACTCACAATGAACGTTGTTGATGTTTATTGATGTGATCACATTTACAATAATAGAATAGTCATAAAATACCATAAATCACTCAATATTTTCACGAAGTATTTTCCTTATATTCCACAGTACATCGAACAGTGTCACACCTTTTTTTAGCCTTTATTTGATACCTACAGTGGAGAGAGACAGGAAACGCAAAGAGACAGAGTAGAGGACTGAGATGCAGCAAATGGTCTGGCTGGCAGGGAATCGAACTGTGGACTTGCCGTCAAGCATTTGAACTAATGTGGTACTACAGTACATGCCCTAACCACTCAGCTAGCAGGCTGGCCCCCCTACTGGCATCTCTTGGCTTTAACCAGCCTGTCAATATCAGCGACCAGTTTCTGGTCAATTGTGATATTAATAATGTCATTTGTCAGATGTCTGTGTGTAAGCTGCAAGGGCAATTTTGATGTATTAATGTTGTTCATTATGGAGAAAGCCTGCTCACATGTGATGTCCTGGTTTGAGGCAAAGTCTATCACCTTGGGTAGCCTACATCTGTCCCAGGTATTGATAGAATGAGTCCAAAACCAAGTCTCAAATTTATATTTCAAAGCCAAGTTACACTGAACTCAATTATTTCCCTTTGGAGTTCCTCCAGCATAATATGCTGATGCTGCATTGATGGCAAATGGTGAGTGAAAGAGCAAGTGTTCCTTCTTGATCTGAGCAAAGTTTTGGAAATGAATCTGAAACTCACTTTTCAGCTATGATACATGTATTTTGTATATGTACCCATCCTTGTTGTAATTATTCCCATGGGTGACAGATACAGACTAGAGGGCAAATGAGCGGGGTTGCTCCAAAATAGTGGCATATCCCATAGATCTAATAGGCACAAATGCTGTCGACTGTCGTAGTAATAATCCTTAACAACGTTGTTGAAGCCTTGCATGTTAGCAGTAAGCCCATTTAAGTGCTCACATATCCACCAAAACACAAGCATATGAAGCCAGTCTGGGTCATCCAACTCTGAAAACTGGCTTCCTTTGAATGAATAGGCCAATTTCCACACGCTGCTCCCTCTGCTCAACCAGTGGACTTTGGTAACATAGGGTAGACTGTGTCCAATTTTACTTTTGGACAAAAGAATGTCATACTTCAGATGGTTGAGTCCCTTGGCACTAATAAGGTGGAGGGTGGTAGGTGCTTACACACATCAAGTGGTTAAAGGAGCACTTCGCCCATTTTCAACCTTATATTAATATAATTGGTCCTCACTAATGGTCAGCATTATAATGCTGAAATAGAACACATTGTTCTTGTCTTCATAAAAATAAAAAACAGTTAGAAATCATCAGAGGTTGATACTAACGGTTGCGTAACTGCTCGTGGCAGGTAAATAAAACTATCGGGCAGGTGGAGTTTGCTTTCAGGTTGCCCCTACGGGCAAGTGCGTTTGAGTGGGGATTGCAACGGTCTTTAATTCGCTATAAAACACAAAACTCGATATCTGTCTAGAAACACTTGAACAGCGCACTTTCTCTCCCACACACACACAAATGGAACGATACTCCTGGATGGACGCTGCTCCGTGTGCCCTGCATGTAGGCTTGTAGGCAGCCAGGCAATGTCATAATCATTATTTCACGTTTAGAGCGTTTAGCTTTAGCTTAAATTTCAGCTAATTCAAGCCTTCTTTCCTTGTTGTTTTTTTCCTCCCAGATCATAGTAACTTTGCACAGCCCCCTTCTGTGACGCACTCGAAACTGCCTCTCACATGAGCGGACCGCTTTAAATTACTCCCAAAACCTTGCAATACCACATAGTTCCATGGCGTGCAACGTAAGGCATTAGACTTACAATGCCAGCGCCCTGGGATCGAATCCCCCCCGCCATTGTTTATTTATCTAATCAAATATGTGACGCAAATTATTTTAATAGGATTATGGTTAGGCATAGTTTTTGTCAACCCAGCGACGCGGACCACTCGGCCCACTTAGTGAGTACAGACTACAGCCCCTAATATTAAGTAGTTAGGCAAAAAACAGTTACAACAACGGAGGCGCGCCAAATGTTGCTAAGTCCACTAGAGCCGACTCAGCCCCGTTCGAGTTATGTACCGAATCTTAAGACAAGATGACTATTGCCCCTTTATATCTTGGACATTAATGTGCAGTGTAACTAGATCTAATTTTACATCGTTAATATGCAATGGTGGCAATTTAAAACTAAGATGATAAACATCACCTCCAACTAGAAAAGCGCTATATTCTTTGTTTTCAACATTTGCTATAGGACAGTTTCATATAGCAAATGTTCTTCATCAATATGAATACACTAAGGTCTGAATCTGAGTGAATTTACAGTTGAGAGATCTGTCTGTCTTTGTCTATTCATGCAAAAGAAACTGCATTAAACACTTCAAACTCATACATGTCATGTCATTTCTTTACCAAAAGATTAAGAATATGCATACAATGTCACCAAACTACCAATCAGAGATGTGCAATAGCTTCAGGTAGTTCACAAAGCATACATGCCATATGTTAGCTAATAGCTAGTGAAGATATGACAAAAACACAAGCTCCTGTGAAAGGTATCTGGTGCATTAGACCTCCTTAGACAAGATTGCTTTAGACTGGAAGAACTGAAGAGAGTGATGCCATGGGGGTACATTCTAGGGCTGAACTTAAAAATAATCTCATATTATTTAAAGTAACATACTAAATCAAACAATAAAATAGGTGTTTAAGTGTACAGGGATGAATATGAGAGGATTTCGGCCATAATGTGAAAATGATGTTGGCATCTGATACACTATATTACATGTGTACAACATACAAGAATGAACATCTTTTCAAGTATATGAATGAACACGATATAGGTATGCACCGTTTGTTGTGAATGTCTTGTGACATGCAAGTGAAATTCACCCTCCAGGCTAACAGAGATTGGTTCTATTCTTCAGAGACACGCCTGATACTAGTATTACAGTGGACAGCCCGTCTGGGTTATTGGCAAAAGGACATAAGTGAACATTATTCATTTCACTGTTACTGTGTCTAGACAAAACGACTGTGGCGATGGCTCAAGGGTGAGAAAGGGCACACAATGATGGTTTAGGGTGGGGAGGTGTGTCTGTCTGTGTGCAGTGAAAATTATTCTGGGGATAACTTTTCTTGTCTGCTGATGAGCATGTCTTTTCCTGGTTTGACACCTTCAACTTGGACATTTTCTCAATCGTGTGATTGTTCTTCCTCTCTCTTTCACTTAAGTCTATACAGTGTCAAATAACGACTCATGGCACGCTACAGTGCATGTTGTCTACCTGCATAGTCATGGCTTCAAGGCAGACTCATTATGACCAACCTTCTTTCTACTATACACTATATAACCAGACAAGAATACCATAGAACTAAATGTTAAAGTATATAAAAACATTTTAAGTGTACTTACTGAGTCTGTTTCGGGAGATAGGTGACAGAGGCAAAGTGTCATATCGCACCGTCTGGTACTGGATTACCTGCAAATGCACCAAGGGGAAAGGAAGTAAGGAACCATAAGTTAAAAGTGCTGAAGTAAACAAGGCCAGTTTATATCCTCAATAAACAACACCAAAGTATACAGTCCAGTGTGTGTGTGTGTGTGTGTGTGTGTGTGTGCGCGTACACACAATAAAGTGTACATAAAGGTAAATGTGACAGACCTGAGACAAGTTTTAAAAAAAGACTATGGACACCTTAAATGCTGATAGAGAGAGTAGACATTTTCCTAGTCTATAAGGAAAATGTTAAATGGGGAATGTAAAATAAATGTATATTATATGAGAAGAACAGAAATGGACAAAGCCATAAAATGCATCCAGTTATTGCCAGCCTACTAGAGCCAACGTCCATTCACTCCCAACTTCTCTACCCTCCTCTAGTGGGGGTGACAAGTTGACAACAGAGTGGACCTGCGCCAGGCCTGTGCTGGTCCAGCCCTGGGGCTCTGTACTTTTCTCTGTAAGGTTATTTTTATCCCTCGCCCCCCCCCCCCCAGCTGTCCGTGGGTGTCAATGAAGCCAGGGGGTTGGAGGGTTCTTGCAGGGTGACTTTGACTAAGCTTGGGCAGCTTGGTACCAAAACCCTGAAGGCGGCCTCCGTCTCTGTCCTCTCACAGAGCTACTTGGCAGAGCAAGCTCAGGGAAAGCCTACTGGTGGCAACAGCTGCTGAGCGCTATGGGGGAACCTGACACACAGTCAGCTATCTCTATACTTTCTTGAAGTGGTGCCAACTTCATTATTTTATCATGTTGACGATCATATGCTGGACCACTATGCTGTCATGTTGTCATGTTGAATTTTATCGATTACAGGACATACAGCTTACATCTCATTTTAAAGCTGTGTGCATAAGATTGGAGAATGTAGGTTGCAGGCTTGCTTGGGCGGTATCAAGGTATTCACGGTATTAATTAAATAGTTCCTATAGTTAGTAGTAAGAAATCTTGAAGGTATGATTTTCAATACCATCAAAAACGTTTTGCCACACATTCTTTATCTTGACTGGAGATGACTTCTTCCAGCTACAAAAGCAGTTTATCATTAGTCTGCCGGACTGCCAACACCTGCACATCATCTCCGTAAGTTCAGCCGATGTGTCAGTATCCGCCATGGCAACAAGTCATTTGGTCCTCCAAGCAAGATATGCTAAATCAATGGAAGAAGGGTGCTTATTCCTATCAATTCATTATTCTATGGGCCATTAAGTGTTTTTAAACCGAGCAATACTAAGAAGGCTAAAGCATGTTGGACAGACATCTGCTACAAGGACTTCTATCGTCAGCAGCTGAGCTTTTTTTCCTCTTCACTTTTACGCAAATACAATAATATACCGTATACCCTCATGAAATGTCAAGTTATTATGAAGGAATGAAAAAAATAGATACTGCCCAAGTCTAGTAGGTAGGTGTAGTCTCTCTTAGTGGTCATGCTCCAACAAACTTTTTGCTTTTTTATTTTTGGGTAGAGTCAATGCTGGAAATGTTGGCAAGGCCTTAGGAAATGCATTTCCCCATTATTTATTTGAGCACACTCCTTTATTCACATTACAAAATAAATGTCAAAGAACTCATATTTGACATAGGCCTATGTTCCACATTTTTTAACACGTTTTGACACATGAACCTTATACTTCTTCACAGGTAGGCCTAATGATGATTCTGGTCATCGTCCAGACTAGTTAACAGTTAAAACTATATTAGTATACATTACATTGCATTCCTCAATCAATAAGCTCTCAGGTGATGACATTGTGCTAGTACATTACATAGTGTAAACAACAGTGCTTAACAATGTATGTGCATGTGTTATAGAGAGAGAGAGATTTTGTATGAAAGAACAGTGCGGTCTCTGTTCTGTTATAATCCCTTTCACTTTACCCACAACCTGGACTGGAATACTCACTCTGAGGGCCTGTTGACAACACGTGAGTGTAAGTGCTGCACAATAAACTGCAGACAAAATCCTAACAGTGAGACTATTACAACATACAGGCCAGAGCAGAGAGCACTCTTCCTGACACTGATGCCCCTTGATAAAAAGTTAAGAGTCGAAGTCCACTCATATTTCACTGCATATGCAGAACATCTATAACAACGACTTCAGTGGGTGTGAAACACCTGTGTGTAACTAAAAGTGGTGGGCCTCTGCCACCTTAAATGCCAGGTTTATTATAGAGGCATAGTAAACCACTGAAGGTGACCGCAGTCTGGCAACTCACTCCATACATTAAGATGTGTGAATGAATACGAGATGCACATTGCTCTGCAGTGTAATTGTATGGACCATTCATTCACAATAAGCCAAAATTATAGAAAAATAAGCTACTTCCCTCAAGATAGTAACATTTATATGCATTCTTTAATACATTTATGTTGTTGTGCACACAAGACAATCCACGTAGTAATAATGAGCTGCATATTTTATGCCAGCAAGTGTATTATCACTCCTAATGTGAGAAACACATAGCAAAAAGCACTAAGTGGGTCTATGGTAAGAATATTTAAATACATATAAGTTATGGCAGCATCATCAGGACCTATTAGACCAGTGGTTCTCTTGAATTTCAAGAACCCCCATAATTCTGAGAGTGTACAAATGGCATTTGGTTCCATTTGTTCACTCTCAGAGTTACAGACCTGTAAGGGTCCATGTGGAGCCCCCTCAAGAAACCCAGAGGATCCCTGGACCTCACTTTGAGAGCCACCGTGTGTATGACTGTATTAATTCATTCACATGACAAGTCGAACTGCTCAGACAGACGTTAATAAACGGTGCTCACCGTTCGTAGGTGCTTCCTGAGGATGTACAAGATGAAGCCCCAGATTCTGGACGTTACACCGAGGAAAGTGCGGATCCCAAGTAAACACTGTCGGGTCTTCAGCATGTTGACGAGCACGCAAGACCCCCACAGGACAATACTAGTCTTCGATTCTTAGATGACACACAACGTGTGCGAAACAGAAGTTCTTCAGACAAAATACAAGCAAACCTGCTTGCTTGTGTTGATATTCAAACTTCTTCCTATGATAGTTCAGATGATGAAGAGGCCAAGCAAACGTGTGTGAGTACCTCGCTCTGCACACTTGTGGCACAAACTCTCATTGGCGAGAATGGAACACCATTGCGATTATAGTAGAAAAAAATGTTTTAAAAAAAAAACGTGGTCGACAACTATGCTGCACTTACTGGGTGGTCGTTACCCACGTAGGCTCGTTGACAGGCTAGCTCAGTGTCTGTGTGTGTGGAGCGACTAGCTAGTTAGCTCGAGCAAGCTAACGCTAATGCTAGCTCGGTAGGGTGACCACCTTGAACCTTGGCGAGAAAAATAGCCGAAAACTTGCGGCTTGGCGCCTCGTCAAAGTGCCGTGCGAACGCGTGTTGAGTCGTCGCGCCGTCCGAAGAGAGAAAAACGTCCCCAAAGTTCCCGGAGTGGCGCCGGTCGGCATATAAGAGCGGGTTGTAGTTCACTGCAAATCCAGAATGAAACTGCGAGCCGCCATCGCCGCCTTGCCGTCACTTCCGCGAGGTACCCGACGTTGTTGCCAGGTTTTGAGAGAGAAACAAGCAACTGTCTGGGTCTACGAAAACAAGCCCAAAAGAAGCGATTTGAAAATAGCCGATCGTGAGCTTGTAGATCTGCTGTTTTCAAAGAGCAATCTTTGGGGGGAAATTGTGGAATATGTTTTTTAATCCACACAAATCTTGTATGGGGGAGATCTTTTCAGAAGAGGGGGGTCTGTCTGCGGACAAATACATAATAAATTGGGGGTCCTTGACATGAAAATGTTTGAGAACCACAACAAGGTTTAAACAACATGTAGGAAACAAGCCCAAATAAGCAACTACACTTCAGAAACAAGGCAAAAAAAACGCAACCCGCAATTACCATTATTTACAAGCAACTTTACAGAAAAACAAGCGCAAAGTCGCTTATAATAAACAGACATGGCAACCCTGGTACCCAAACGGAGCGCGCAGCACGTCCACGTGGAAGGAAAATAAACATACGTGGACGAGCAATGGAGGGAAAAATATTTCAGATTATTAAAATGAGATTGAGAATAGGTAAAACATGTTTACCTTTCAGATGGATTGTACATTAACAAAACACTCACTTTGGCAATATGCTACTGGTGTGTGGTTCCAGATGTGGGCCATAAATGTCTTTATTATATTCATGAACATCTTGACTTGCAAATGGCAATGACTCAAAACACATGTGTATTTTAACTGAGCTTTATAAACACTTTGTACAGCCTAAAATGCATTGAATGCTCACTCACATACCATCTCTTATAGTATATACAGTATATATCATTATATTAAAAAGATCAAACAATACAGTTCGGAGTGAAAATAAAGTGGCAATCAAATAAAAATCCAAACATAATGTTATGGTTCAATAAACTAGATGTTGTGCTGCATTACGCTGATCATATCCCAGTGCAATAGTTAGCAATGACAATAATTTGGGGTGAGGTGGTGCTGTATTCACAATTTCTATAATACATATTAATAGAATAGAAAACTGTCCTTTGATCTTAAACACTGCAATTGTATTTTATTGACTGGACAGTGTCAAAAACCTTACCACAACTGAATGATGAGAAAATGATTAGATGAGATGGGGCGTAATACAGTAATGTGTAATATATACACATAATATATGTAATGGTCTGTATATGTATTCAACATGTGTACATAAATTACACAATTGCAGTATGTAGTTGGGGGGGGTACATTTGTATGCATAAATTACTAAAACAGAATGAACCAAAACCAAAATAGCATCCCTATAAAGACTGCAAATCTATTAAGAGGGGGGGGCAAGTTGACAGAGTTCAATAATGCATAACTTCCTGCTGCCTCCTGTATTGTGTGCAATTTCGAAACGGTGGTATGTAACGCAGGACTGTTGAGTGATTTCCAACGAGCGCTTCCAAACTCTAACACTTAGAAAAAGAATCACCTGCACGGAATTTATTGACAGAAAGTGGGTCATAACAAAATACAAAAAAACTTGACAGATACAAAGAGGACAACCCTGGCTTTCCGTACAGCTGCAATGTTGGTGAGTTTAACGTTGTTTAATAACTTTAATTCAATCAGATAGGACTTTCCGGTTTCAATGAATGGGCTGTCAAGGGTTGGTAAACTTGGTATTGCAACTCTAGATGCCAGATAGTATTTTAGCATCCAAGTTGCTTGCAGCTAGCCTTGGATGGCAAGGTTGGCATGAAACAGGTCAACTCCAGTGGGTTTCTATGCCCTAGGTCTAGACGTCAAGATCATCATCAGGATCCTCCTGGTCATAGTCGTCATTGGCATCAGGCTCATACAGAATCCGCCCTGAACCGGGGCCTGATTTAAGGAGAACCGATTTCCTGTTGAACAACATGATAGGGTAGTTTGGTGAATAATTCCTCAAAAATGTAACATTCATTTGTGAGGGAAAGGCTGCCTGACACACATTAAAGTAGTTGTATGCACATCCAACCACTTTTTAGGCCAGGTGCAGGATAAAAGTACAATGTGAAGATTAAAGGAAATTGATATCTGTACACTGGATTATAGCTCCCAAAAAAGAAAGGCAACCTGACTCACTTTTCTTTACTGAAGACAAAGGGAAGAGACAGTTTTTCCTTGGCTTCTCGCTCTGTGTTGGATAAGCGGAGGTTGAAGGTCAAGTTGGCTGCTGGGTCCGCCTGTGGAAACGAGACACAAACTGCTAAGTCCCTCAATGTCTAGCCCTGACATTTTATTCTGATTAACTGAGTGTGGTATTAAAAAGCAGTGGACCTCAGGTTCACCAGGATCAGCCTGTATGGTTCCAGGTTGACTGGGCTTGCTCTGTACTGTGACTGTAAGATCATCTTTGATAGTGAAGATATCTTCCTATGGACAGACAACAAACTAAAGTCAATATAATTTATTATGAATATTATGAAATCGATGTAGGTGGTAAAAAAAAGAATAACAAAAAATAATCCCAAGAAACGCATCTTACATGTTGCATAACCTTCCCTGACTTTAAGCGTCTTGTTGTTTTTGCGGTCGCTTCGTGTCCTCTGAGCCTAGGAGTCAAGGTGATGACTGCAGTGGCCAAGTGGCCCACACTTCCTACGATGCCATGCTGATGAAGGTCTGAGTGCAGCAGGCCAATAACTGTTCTCACAGCTCCCCCTAATGAAAACCGACGACAAATCAATGGAGAAAGCCATCAGTGCAAAGAGCCCCAAAACCACATAGTGGCGAGTACAAACTTAACATTACAGACAGTTTTTCATTTTACTTGATTGTTTTGCCCCACAAGGACCTAAAGTATGTAGTATGTGTAAATTTAAGTCTGATAGCTTTCTTGGAGTAGGGCTTGGAGCATCCAGTAAACAAAGTTAATGCACTATATGACACTAACAATCTTAATAATAACAGCAACAGCAATAAAATACAGGCATAGAACTTACCTTTCTTTAGTTGCTGAAGACATTTACAGATGGCAAAGGGACTGAGATGTCTCAAAACCCATGAAATAGAGTCAATTACCAGGGTCACTGGCTTTGACTCTGGTGTTTGCTTGACAAGATTGGCAATCTCCTCCGCAGAGAACTGTTGAACTGTGAAAGGTGGATGTTCAGTCCATCCAAGGGGGTCTAAGTATGCATTGTGAAAGTGTAGCCTATAATCAAAGTGATAGAAACAATAGGTGGTTCAGGAATCATGATATAGCATAGGGAATACAAATATAGTCTACATTTAAAAGAGATTGTTGACCATAGTTACCTTTGAATCGAAGATCCTTTCAATCCATCATTAAGCTCTTGTTCACTAACATCAAAGCCCAAGACATGGACAACTTCCGCCCTAAAGAGTAATTACAAAATAATAGTCCATTTTTTGTATGAGCGATCAAATCAATCAAGTATAACCCTTACCCCTGCCTACCTGTCTAAAGCTGCTTTTATGAAGCTCTTGAGAAGGCGTCGACCAGAGTAGTTTACAGAATCTGCGAATTAAAGTTAAGTTTACAATACATTACTAAGTTTAATTACAGTGCTTCTTAAGTTTTAGCCAGATAATGCGACATTGTTAGGCATCAACAGCATTTTACCCTGAATTAGTATAAACCCTCCTGCTTCAATTCCTTGCACCATGTCAAGCAACATGGTCAGACTGGTCCAAGTAACTTCAGCTAGCTAGCTAGCATGTTTCTGATGTTGTATCGATAAATCCTTGGATAAAGGACCGACAACCTAAAATAGTCTATGGGTAACAAATAGAACGCCGAAACGTTCAAGGTTATCGATTAGATTAGGTCTTAAGAAGGTGAATTTAAAAAATCTACAACATTCCTGTCTTTAAAATCTATAACATTGCTCCCTCAGAGCATGATAGTTATGCCTGCACACGAATAATAACTTCATATCCCATGGATCTCTTTCGCAGCGATGGCATGCGGGAAATGTGGTTCGAAAACGCCTGCAGTACACTTGTACACCGCCATACGCACTCATGTGGTAAACTACAATACCCGGCATGCACGACACCATACAACCAGCGCGCTGGCAACCACGAGAGACTTCAGCAATCAGTGCGCGCGCCGCGCAAGACAAGAAGAGCGTACGGAATTGTATTTTTAGTCCAACTACTCCACTCGTTTGTTTGCCGTAATATGATGGCGAAAAAGACAGAAACTTCGGCTGCAAACCGTCGACGGTAGAGATGTTTCTCTTACGGACCTCTGGGAAAGTTGTGATCGCGGTCTTCTAGCAGGAGTTCGCCTCCAGCTCCCCGCGAAAAAAAGCTGGTTTCATCGCGAAGATTATTTATGTAATAACGAATAGACGGTGACGGAGAAAAACTAGCAGCCTGGCGACCAGCGTTTTCAGATTAGCCCCCTTCTTCTGCATCGAGGATCCACGGGGGGACTGAACCACTAACCTCCCGCCGGTTCGGTTGTCGAGGATTTGTGTTTTTCGGTGAAGTTGATAATTTCTGTCCGTCCGAGCCGCGTCCTTCCGAGGAGTGTTTTCGTCCCCGCGGTGAAGGACCAGCGGCCACGCCGGGGAGGAAGCACCGCTCCGCGGCTACTACTCGGCGGCTAGCACCGCCGCTCCGCTGGCTGCCACCGACCCGACGCACCGAGGCCTCCTGGGCTCCGAGGAGGGGACGATGCTCGAAATAATGTCCGAGCATCAAGGTAACGTTGTTATTATAACCCACTGGTTCTGGTGGCCGAGGGGGGGTTCAGACTTTGTTGACCGGACCGCCCGCTGTCATCATGTCTGTCCGGTTGTTGCACACAGGGTATTAAAAGCTAAAGCTGCGTTAGCATCGATGCTAGCTCGCGTGCATCATGACTTTTCCCCTTCTTTGAAGAAGCGGGACATGAAAGTTGAAAGCTCGTGTCTTATTCGCGACAGTTAACATGTATATCTGCGTGATGTTGTGACGTTAAATACTGTTAAAGTGTCACGGATATCTATTATAACGCTACAGGGTGACAGGCGGTAGGGTTAACCGTTAACGACGGTTGTAACCCACCCTGCGACGCAACGACGGACAGGGTTAGCAAGTAAAAAGAACAGATCTGCAAGCCATCAACGCGTCGCCTCGCAACGCACTGGTGGGCTAGTAGGTCTGCTCTTTATTTAGCAAGCGCGACAGCTAACGCGCCATGATAACTACAACGACGAATAGCCGAGAGATTGCACTGGGCGGCGGTGCTTCAACTTAATTTAACATTTAAGTTGAAGCACCGCCGTCCAGTGACTCTCTCAGCCGGTGTTTTGATGGCTGGTTGTGTTTATCGTGGAAACACTGACATCAAAACTGATTTCCATCCGGCTGCAACGCCGCTTCTTTCTGACCACACTGGCTAATGCTGCTAATGATACATACACCCCACCAGGAAGCTTAGCTAACAGGCTAACCGAGTGGATCAGTTGATAAGGGGACTGAACATTATTTCACACACAATCACGTCCACTACTATACTGCACACAGCAACAACACAGCTTGAGGGATATAAGTTCAAATTCATCCAAACTTGTTGCTGTCGTTCTCTCAGTCAGTCAGTAAGTCGACATAACGGTTTAGCCTCTTGCCTGCTTGTCATAAACGGCTAACAAGCTAACTACACATCAAGGGCTATTATGCCAACTGGAATCGATGTAGCATTATATAATACAGTGGTTCTCAAACTTTTACATTTCAAGGACCCCCATGACTGAGAGTGTACAAATGGACCCTTGTGGGTCCATTTGTACACAGAGTTACAGACTCGGTAAGGGTCCATTTGGAACCCCCTCAAGGAACACTGAGGGTCCCTGCTGGACCACTCTTTGAGAACCACTGATATAATGCATAGTATACGATGCGATATTATGTATGAGTGGTTCTGTTGGATGATTGAACAGGTGGTGTGTGTGTGTGTGTGTGTGTGTGTGTGTGTGTGTGTGTGTGTGTGTGTGTCTGTGTGTCTGTGAGGCCCAATCCCCACTGGACATTAGCTATCGTTAGCGACCCTAATGTAAACCTCGCTGGCTGGATTGGTTTAGAAAATGTCTCCAAACACCTGTGACACAATGGGTCGATCGATCCGATCTGTCTTTCGTACGAACTAAACCGGACCCCTCAGACGGTGACATAGTAACAACCTCTCCTCATGGCACCAGGATTAGTTGAAATGTGTTAATAATCAGGCTAATGCTAATGCTGCTATTAGTCTACGTTGGCTTTCACCGTATCCCGATGCAAGCATGCACGACGTCGCCTGTACACTACTGTCTGCAAATACAAAACTATACTTTAATTTATGACTTACATGGCAAATTTTCTTCTCTCTGTTGCAGATTCATTATTGACGTGCAAAACAGAACCTCTGGTACGTACATTTACCTTTTTTCATTTTTAAGAATTAGCTTATTTGTATTGGTTTAGCCATTAGCTTCATGTGCATGTCTGTGTACTCATTTTAATAAGCTGGTATTTGCTTTTGTAGCCCCCAGAGAGGAGAAAGAGGACCGTTGAAGACTTCAACAAGTTCTGCAACTTTGTTCTGGCATATGCTGGTTACATCCCCAGCCCAAAAGAGGTATTTATTTGTGAGACTGTTTGGTGAAGTGCTATGCATATTTGAACTTTCGCATTTGCCCCTATGCTCAAGTTGTGGGAGGATACTAAGAATCTTTATTGTATTTTCTGTAGGAGAGCTCATGGTCTCCAACGTCATCCAGCTCTGCACACAGTTCAGGGCTGTCGGCGGACGGTGGTGGTGGAGGAGGCGGCGGTGGTGGCACCACCATGGGACCTACGTGGGGCGATGGAGGCTCGGACATCCACACCATCCACACTTTTGTCCGCAAGGCCCGTGCCAACAAGGGCAAGAACATTCGCCGTATGCACTCAGACAGCCAGCTGCTAGAGAAGATGCGCCTTAAAGACTCGCTGTACGACAGCCAAGCTGGCACTAAGACAG
This sequence comes from Gymnoscopelus microlampas, assembly GCF_963454915.1. Taxonomy (NCBI): domain Eukaryota; kingdom Metazoa; phylum Chordata; class Actinopteri; order Myctophiformes; family Myctophidae; genus Gymnoscopelus; species Gymnoscopelus microlampas. The sequence goes on from NC_139956.1 coordinate 9,769,294, forward strand.
AGCGCAAGAAGGACAAAAAACTCAAAAGGTTGTCAGTGGGCTCGGCCATGGCAGTGGGAGATAGCGGGAGCAGCGAGGGCGAGAAACGTGCCCGCATCAAACGTAGCAAAAACCCCAAAAAGCCAAAAGCACCCAAGAAGCTCAAGAGCTCAGCTACTCAAAGCGAGACAGACTCAGAGACAGGCCACCAACATACTGAGGTACGACCTATCAGGGAGGAGCTGACGGGGCATGACGTCTCCGCCCACAGTGCACAGGGGCTGGGGAAGTTGCAGGCAGAGGAGTCCACCAGGGAAGCGGAGATGAGCTCGAGTGAGGGTGAGACCTGGATCGCAGATGAAGACATCATGGTGGAGTCAGGTATGCGACTTAAACGCTTGTGCTTTAAGAGTATGTCTATCATTAAAATCTACACTCTTGATGCTTTTGTCCTACACAGCCTTATATTCTTGACTAGTGTTATATGTACCCATTGAGGACATGGGCCCAAAACAGCCTGTAACTGTTATCCATTATTTTTTCCCTCTCCCAACACAGGTGACGATTCATGGGACTTGATCACCTGTTACTGTGGAAAACCATTTGCAGGTCGGCCCATGATCGAGTGCAATCAGTGCAGCATATGGGTGCACTTGTCGTGCGCCAAGATTAAGAAGTCCAACGTTCCTGACATATTTTACTGTCACAAGTGCAGGGACGTACGGCGGTCAGGACATAAGAAAGACCCCTAAAGATAAGGGGATTGGGAGGATGACAAGCCCCACTCCCCTGTTTTTCTGTCCCCCCACACCTGTTGTTTTGGGCAATGCCTACAGCCAAAACAGCCTAAACTCTCACCCGGATGGCAACTGTATTGCCAGTTGTAAGTTTTCTTTTGACAATCACAACCATTCTTATTTATCCATCAGTTGTTTTTGACACATTTTTGCCTTTGAGAACTGGACACAAAACGGGTGGTGGAGAATCATTTAATTTGTAACCCTTTAACTGTTAATTGGCTAAAAGAGAACTCTTATCATACATATAAAAACTTGCACCCCATTGGTTTTCAGATGTTCACAGCAGAAGGTGTATGTGAAGTTAAGGATAATTATTAAGTCATGATATTGATCGCTACCTTTATTCTTAAATTGCTCCAAAGAAAATTGATATTACATTTTTTATCAAGGGACAGGCACATTTAGTTTGTACATGTAATCGCTGGAATGCGACCACACACAAAATGTATATCTGCAGAGAAGGAAAAAGTCACTCCTTTTGTTTTTGTTGTGATGTATCTATTAGTACTAGATCAACAGCTCATTTTGTTTTCATTTGTTTTGGGATCCCCCAAAAGCTCTTGTTTAAAAAAAGAATTACAGAAAAAGTTGCAGATCAAATCTGCTTTAAAACTGCGCACAAACTGGATCTAAATTTGAAATTGCACACTATGACAATAGTGCACTTTTTAATTATGAACCTAAATTACTTGGCCCTCTGCACATTTGGATGTTATGGGATATAATGGGCACTGTGCAGCTGTAGTACTGGGTTTCCATAAGGTGACTTAACTGTTTAATGTTCCAGTTAAATTTCCCAAAGCTTATTTTTGAACCAGAAACACATGGAGTCAAATGTGTTTTCTGTCCAATTGTGCTGCCAAGCCAATCAACAAAGCTATGAGAACCGGAACAAGAAATGGGTATGCCACCTTATGAAAACATGGGACTAGTTTTGCACAAAGCCTATTGGCTACAACTGATGTAAGCTGTATTTAAGCTAGCATGTAACTTATGTGCACTTGTATCTCAGCGCTTAATGTTCTCCCTGTCTGGTTTTATCAGTTATTGGTTGCCATTCATCATCGACCTTTAATTGGAACATTGGCACCTGTTTTTTTTTTCTCTTTTTCATGTGTATTTTCTGTTTTGTTTTTCATTATTGAAAGGCATCTGATTTGGGAGTGAGATGTGATAGTTTTGTTATAAAATGAAAGCTGGGCCAATGCTTTACCATGTAGAAGTGGCTTAGAGGAGACTTGTGCATGAATGGTTGTAAAATATTTTCGTTTTTCTATTTTCCTTTTCTTTTTTTTATTCTTAGCTTTCTGAGAAGTGGGAGAAGATTCTCCCAAATCAGAAGAATGGACATAACAAAATGGTTGTCTCACGTTCGAGAACGAAGTTGACTGTAGTGTACAGAAAAATAAGTTGACACCACGTGAGTCGTGGCATGCTTTTTCCTTTGCTGGAGGGAGAGTTATGTTTAGTCCCCAATAGCATATGCACTCTCTCCATCACTCCTTCAGTTCTATGTATATACCCTATTCTTTGACAACTGTACATATGTGAAAGTGAAGAGAGAGAATAGCCAAGCAAATACTATATTTTCTGCATTCTAATATTGTTTTCTTTAACTGTAGCTTGAAAAATAAAAGTGTTTTTGGGGAACATGTGTGTTGTATTTTCGATTTTATTTGAATACAGACTTTTTCATCACCAGATATAAGCACACATTGAGTGTTTGTCATATTGTAGCCACTAGAGGGAGACATTCAACATGTATATCAGTTTGGCAGTTCATACATAAACAATCTTAACAAATTAACTCATGCAGAATTCAGATTGGAGTTAAGAAAACAGTTGCATAATCAAAGAAAATCTGTATAGTGATGCCCTTAATTATGGAATTCTTCCAACTGGTCATCAGGTTCATCCTGTAACAAATTATACATGAATCACAGATGAGTCTTAAGATGAGTTGTAGTATCATGCAAAATTGCATTACATTACAGAATTTAAAAAATGATCAAACTAATACACCAAAAGGTGTTAGAAATAGTGTATTGTTAGAGTCGTGTTGCATGTCTGGCTTGGCTTCCTTTTGAAGGAATGACCCACATCTACATGACAAATTTACTTGAACATTCTCAAAAATCCAGATCTACAGTACAAGCTCACAATGCGTTGCGACGCTTTTGGAGCCTGTAGATCGGCTATTTTTGGTGAAGAGATTTCTGTAGATGGAAAAAGCGGTCCAAGTACAGAGTCAACTCAGGTCCAGTTTACTATGTCAAGTGCCAGGTTTCTATTTTCTTGATAGTCAGTGTGCCATATCAACATTTAACATTTAATTATAAAATATTTCCAACAACTTCCATTGATTTCCCATAAACATAGCAGGATTAACCTCACCACTCCCTCCCCAGTCCGAGTTCAGAGCTTGAATTAATGTAGAATTATGTGCAGGATGTAATTTGTATACAGGGAGGGGACTTGCCAGTGATCACGCTCCCCTGTGCCAATGTTGGCACCCATGCCTAAGGTTGCCTACCCCTGGTCTAGGGTTTAATTTGTTACCTACATTATATTTAACCATGCTAGACACTGATCGCTCAGAAACCGGGTCGTATGTTGAGGGAAAAAATGTATTTGAAAAGTAAACACGTGACAACAGCATGAAGGATACATGTGTATAGTGTAAAACACAATAGGTTAAGTGACTCAAGTGTTTTCATGATCTGTCTTACCTTTCTGCCCCGGTGGCTAGTCATAAGAGAGCTGTCAATGGGATCTAGAGGAGCAATCTTTTTCCTAGAGAGCAAGGGAAGGGGAAAACAAGCTAGTCAGTATCACATTACTGCTGTAAG
>NC_139956.1:9777921-9872921 GCF_963454915.1 Gymnoscopelus microlampas
TGGTTCCGTTTTTTCTGTTTTCTGAAAGGTCATTATTTTAAGAAGATGACCCATAGTGTCCCTATTCTGGAGCAAACATTCGCAGAAACGAGTAGATCTAAAAGCTCACAACGCTGTAAGGTTGTAGAATAAGATATTTGGTGTTCTGTAGAGGGGGAAATGGTAGTATAGACCAACTATAGACCCCGACGGAACTCCAATAAAGTGGTTAACTGTGCAGCCCTACACATCCTAAAAGTGTCTACAGAGAGTAGATCCAGTAGAGGTGTTTAGATGTTGCTCCTACTCCAGCCATCCTTTTTTATGATTTTTTGGGGCTTTTCTACCTTTATTGGATAGTAGCCTACATAGTAGAATGACAGGAAACAGGAAGAGAGAAACAGGGAGTGACACGCAATGCGCCGCCTACTATAACCACACAGTGCACCATAGGAGCCATCCTTCAATCAATCAATCAATCAATCAATCAATCAATCAATCAATCAACCTTTATTCGTTACATACAATTTTAAAAAAGTAGTATTTTCTAAAATGCAGTGAAATGTATATAGGTCAGCCCCACGGATATTGAGCAATAAAACAGGCAAACAGGACTAAACTAAGCTAAAACATAAATAATCAAACACTAAAGTACTTAGGAGCACGTTGCTTCATTTTCAGTCCACAATAATACATACAAATGTCAATTTGATGTGTCCATAAGTGTGTATAAGTGTAGTCGTGTCCATGTAAGGGGGTTGTGTAAGCATCCTTACCCATTCAGGGGACTAAACTCAGCAGTGCTCAGACCTAGAAGCAACACAACCTCTACACCTGCTTTCAAATCACATAGGCTACTTTTCCAGGACTATGTTCAGAACAAACAGAGGAAGGGCCAGCATAATCCCCCTGGCCATTATGCCTGCTCAACAAGCATTTTGCTCTTCCACTCTGTCCACAAACTGAAGGTTACTATTTGTTTAGCTTATGTTCTAGCAGCATAGGCCTTAGGTTTTTGTTTTAGCTGAAGAAGGCCTTGTGAATCTTTCATCTGTTTATTTTGTTCATATTGTAGATGCTGTTGTGCTGTGCATGAATGGCATATAATCTCAGACTGGGAAATATGCATCTACTGAGCTTAAAGGACTGCCTTGCAGTTGCAGGCCTTGGTGAAATCATCTTGTAGAGTGGTTACTTTGAACTGGAGTTTGGTTTCCTTCAATTTGATTCGGATTTACACAGGACACTTAACAGAATATAATTGGCGGTAATTATTTAGTAACCGTCGCCCTCTAGCGGTTACATTGGGTCACACTCAGAAGAACCATGCTCTGGTCAAACCACAGGCGAGCCTACACAATGACAGAAGGGTTGAAATCACGACAATAAACTGTACGCTGAATTCACACTGCTGTGCTTGTGTCACTCTTCAGTGCCTCGCAGTGTGCACTACTACTGAATAGAAACATCTTTAGTTTTCTTAATATTTCTTTACGCTGCGCGGTTCCTACAACGTTTAATTTAGAAAGGAAAACGAAGGGTAAATGCCATGGAAAAACTGCTACAGATCTGGTCAATGATTATTTATATCGACCAGATCTGTAGAGGGCGCAGTGGAGTAAATACACTAATTTCCATCTAGCGGACATATTTTATTTTTTAATTTCTGCCCAAAAAGTGTATTATACAGAGAAGGTGGTGGGGTGCTGAGAGGCTTCCCACCCTGGAGAATAGACTTTCAACAACACTAAACTGCCTTTGTTTCGGTGAGTAGCGAAATAGTTGTGTTTATTTTTAGTAAAGTTGGAGACCTCCCACGGTAGTGGAATCTTCGGTCTATGAGAATAGCAGCGCGTCCGACAGGGCGTTAGAGAGAACTCACTAACTGCCTCGGGGCAAAGGGACTGGGATTTCCATCGTTTAAAAAAAAATCTTCTCAATTAACCTTAATTAAAGTGGGTTGCTTGTTGGTGACATTCATTAATGCGGAAGCTATATTGACGTCATGTGATGATGGTTGGTTGTGGGTGGTGCTCGTGGGGGGCATGGGGGTGGAGATATCTTGAGAAAAAAAACAAAAAAAAATGTAAAATCTTAGCTGGGAGGATCGAATGACAAGAACCGCTGCAGACAAAAACAACGTTTTACATGAATGTGCGTTTCGATCGACAGTGACGATTGACGAATTCAAAAGATTATTTTTTCCTGATCAACTTAACAAATTGAGACAAACCACGTCAGGGGTAAGCTTTTAATCCGCCATGTGTCCTTTCTACACATTAACCACGGGCAGGAAATGTGCTTGTAAACAATATTCCTTCTGAATCCGTTGAAATGTAGTTATTTTGATACGGTTATTTTACTTGTTATGTTATTTAAGGCTGCATGCGTGTCTAAACGTCCAGAATGGTGTTTTTCTAAACTTCTTATTTTTTATATTTTATATCATTCTTGTCTGACTCTTGATTGTAGTTTGCATGTGCAGGAAAGTGGATTAAAAATTATAAGTGCAAGTGGAATAATACCAGGGAAAGGCTACCCACCACACCACACCCACTTTCCACATCAAACATGAACATTTAAGAATACACACTAGAGTGAGTGTCGGCATAGTATGTGCTCACACTCACTCTTACAGTGTGTAAGGTAGTTGTGTCATACTTAAGCTACAGGTCTATAACAAGACAAACCGGACTTATGGACTTATTTGACTTGAATAGATTAGTTGGTTGATAAATGTGTAAACGTTTATGGTTTTATGGGGACCAAAGTGTAGTTTATTCTTTGAGTATCTTATTGCAACGGGTGTGTTGGCCTATAATTCTTGCTGCTGTAAATGACTGGTTCTTTTGCTGTTTTATTATTGCTCTTATTTGTTGCTTCTCTGCTTTTCACAAGGCTCCTCCTCTCATTCCTCTAGGTTTCCATAGAGAGCTGGTGGGGAGTTGGACCATTGGAGGGAACAAGGGAGGAAGTGTGACCTCTTTTCCATTTGTTTTGCTGAAAAGTTCCACCCAACTTCACCATGTCTGCCCCTGGTAAGCAACTACTAAATACATGGTACAGCTATTAGATTTAATAAATAATAGATAGAACTCTTATTAAAGGCACCAATTTCCTCTATTAATCTACTGGCTACATTCATATACAGAATATCCTATCTTCTTGAAGGGTTAAAACTTGTTGATGGATGTGTTTTAACAGCAATACCCCTTCTAGACTATTTAAATCTGACTTGTAAGCATTAAGTTACCACCCAGTAAATTGTGCCGGTGTGCAGTTTATGAGAATCTCATGAGAAAAATGGGCAGGTTTAATATATCACATAGCAAATAGGTTTCAGTTAAAAGTATTTAACCAGATTATATGCAATAAAAAAACAAAACATTATGAAATCACATGCACATCCACAATTCAGCCAAGGAAATGCTGAAGAATGAGGATATTCATCTCTGCGATGATGAGCTTAATGTTATACTCACAGAATTCATAATTCACATAATTGACAGATTATATTACCTAAGTACAGGTTCTGTGATAATTTCTTTCACCAAAAGTTTCCACTTTCCATTTTCATTTATAAAGTCACCCACAAATGATAGTCATTATATAGTGAATGAATACCTGAATGACCTGTACTGTTCCCTGCCTAGTCCTGCCTTGAAGCCGTTGGAGGACCCCCTCCCCTTCCTAAAGTAATGAAATATGAAAGGAATTCCAGTAAACCTTTGACCGTAAACTTAGATGAACCTTCTCAATGTATCATCTTGTCCATAATGCTCTTCTATTTTGTGTGGGCAATAATCTGTTATTTCCCTCTAAATTTTAGTTTGACATTCCCCTGCCTGACCATGCATGAGTGCTAGTTAAAATTTGTAGGAGTTAGGAATGCTGAGGGTGGAGGAGGTTCATGGAATGTTACTCACACGTTATTTGGTAGTGGCAAAAACATGACCGCTTGTGTCGTTTAACATGGGTTGAACTTTGAGCAAATGCAGCACACCTCGTGCACCCACAAGGCCAGAAATCTGGGACCTGAGCAATATCACCAAGTCAGCTATCGGTCAAATCAGGAGTGTTGCCTAGATCAGATCATTTCTTTCATTCAGTGATGCACAAAAAACTCTCCACCATGATTTTGTCACCAATAAACCTAGATCACCATTTGCCGGACTTGCCCAATAAATCTGTCAACTGTCTTCATCTTGTACAAAATACAGCAGCAAGGGTTCTTACAGGAACTAGAAAATATTTCCCCAGATTTCGGGAATAGGGGAACACATTTCCCCTATTCTCGACACATTGCACTGATTAGGTTACCCGTGGTACTCAGAACCTATTTTAAAATCGTGTTGTTTGCTTTTAAATCACTGAACGGCTTTGCCCTTGCCCCTTCTTATGTTTCTGACATTTTCACCCGTTACATCCCTACTTATAATCTCAGATCTGCAGACAAGCTGTTGCTTTTGTCCCTAGTACAAGGCTTATGACAAAGGGCAATAGGGCATTTGCCTTAAGAGCTCCGCAATTGTGGAATAAACTTCCATTGGGGAGCAGACAAGCTACCTCAGTGTCCTCTGCTTTTTAATATTTATTTTTATTTTTTTATTTTTTTTTGTAATTAAAGTATTTATTCTTTTTCCAACAAATAAACATGACAAATGATAAAATATGATTTTGTTGTTATTATTATTACTTGAGAGACACCCACATAGTCCTCATTTGAACATTTTGGCTGCATTTAGAAAAGTTTCCATTCTGTTCATTGAACTTCCAAACTGTAGGCTAGGCTAACCACCTGAGAGTGCTCATAGTCTTGACGTGGAAGCGCCAGTGAGATTTTATTGGCTGCATTCTGTCATTACTAAATGGTCAAATGACCTCCAAAGTAGGTTAGCAGATGTTAGAGACCATTGTTGTTCTGTCCTATCCACATGTGACAAACACATATTTGGTCTGTGGAAAGTGAAGATACACATACATACTGCCGGTAGTCAAGATACAATGAAGACAACTCTCCTACCCGGATACTACCGTCAGGAGAAGGCGTGCTCTACTCAAGGGGATCTTGAGAAGTAGTCTCTTGGGATTAACTGGGTGCAGATTCGTGATAATACATATAATAAAGGAACATCCGCACTCTCTTCAGTTATATTCTTGATTTATTTTTTAAGGTGAACAGCCGCAGCAGACAGTCTATCTGGAGAAACGGACACGTTTCGGCACGTCGGCCTTCCTCAGCGTTTCAAAACAGTTTTGAAACGACAGCATGGGAAACAGTAGCCTAGTTTTAGGTTCACTGAAGGGTTGAATCAGAATCAATCAAACTCAACTTTATTGTCACATGATTACGGGGAGTGAAGTAGTGGGTGAAATTATTTTTTGTGCAAGCTCAACATTTGCAGTTACAGGAAGAGTTAGAAAGAGAGAATATAGGCTGCTGTAGAAGTAAGGAACACAGAATAAGTCAAACCTCGAGGCTAATGCTGCCAAGTTAGCATCTGAAATGACCAAGTCATTGACAACATGACTTGAATTTTCTTTGATGTCAAATTGCTTGCGATAAGATTGTGGTATATTTATATTTATCTTCTTGTTCGTGTTACTGCTCACCCAGGCTTTTGCTGCAAATAAGAATGTGTAACCAGTATGTTGCAAGCTAAAGCTCATGTAATTTATCAAACCGGCCCATTACTGACTACTGTGGCATGTTCTGAACAGATAAGAATATCTAGGAAGTAAAATATTTTCCCCCTGTAGAACTGTTTGTTTGTTTTCTCACCTCAGTTTATAATTTATGAGTTATATATTAGATTTAACGTTGTTTTCTTGCTGTTCTAACAGTTGGAATTGATAGCCATGTGCACTGTTGTGTATGTTGTTGATTGTATAACTTTTATGTTACCTTTCTATTGTACCTCACTGTAGTCAGGGACATTCTGCACTGTAATGTTCGCTAGCCAGTTCAGCCATGGTATGAATAGCAAGTAGTTTCAGAGGTGCTTCCAGGCAATCGATGTTTCAGATGTTCCTTGTACATAAGCATGGATACAGGAACACACACACACACACACACACACACACACACACACACACACACACACACACACACACACACACACACACACACACACACACACACACACACACACACACACACACACACACACACACACCCTAATCTTAACCATCACCACTGTATGCCTTTACCCTAACCTAACCTTAACCCTCAAACAGCCCCTTGAAAACTGAGGACCAACAAAATAATCGTAAAAGTTATTTACAAAATGTTTCTTTTTGAAAAGTGTATTGCTTGCACAATATCCATATACAGCATATCATATTTTCACATAGTAATAGTTATGTAATATCTGTATAATGAACAGTTGTCAAGTTATGACACAATGTCCATCAACCAACTAGCGTGACACTATTTGATGATGGGATGGTGTGGTGTTGTAATGTCAAACCATGGTTGTCTTAAAAATGGCTTTGCATTCATTGTGTTGAGCAGTGTGCATGAAATAGTTTTATGAAAATAGTCAACTTTACTCTAAAAGATGTTTTCAATGAGGGTTGTTGACGTTCATCCTCAGCGGGTATGTGGACAATGTTTTGAAGTCATTTCTTGTCTTTACTTCAGTCTACCCGAATATGCCCCAGGCTGGAGGCTACTCCATGGCCCCTTATCCGGTTCCTCAGGGCGGGTATGGCGACCCCAACCAAACAGCTCCTCCGGTAGGCTTCAATGTGGGCTATCAGCCGCAACCAGGCCAACCTGTAATGTATCAGCCAGGACCTGTAGGCTCAGGCCCTGTCCCAGGGCACGAATATGGAGGGCAGCACGAATATGGAGGGCAGCCCGAATACGGAGGGCACCCAGGTGGCATCTCCCCTGCCCCGGCCTCTGCACCGTCCGCACCAGCAGTCGCTGTTGGCGTACCGCCAGGGCTGGAGTACCTCACACAGGTAGGCTGGAAGTACAGGGTCTTGTTTCTAGATTTCATATCTGTGGTTAGTTTGTTTACCAGTTTTGTCTCTCTTGCCACCTGACTCACGTAACAGCGTTCTCTTGTGTTTTAGATCGACCAGATATTGATCCACCAAAAAGTGGAGCTTCTAGAAGGTAAAGCTTGTTCTCTTGGTCTCTTACAGCTCTCCTCCATAGCGGCTGTGGTCACTGCACCCACCTTTAACCCTCTTGTTAATGCATCAGAGTGATAAAGTGACCTCTGCCACCAGACATCCTAAGTTATTTATACATTTCCTTCCTTTTGGTTTCTCCACCATTCCCACTTCCTTGTTTCCACGTCCTACAATTTCATTTCCTTCCGCTGTCTCCTTTTTTCCTCCCACTCCCACTTCATAGCTTCATGGCTGCAGCATACTCCAACGTAACAGAAACTTTCTTCTGCTTCGGTCAATAAGAACAAAATTATGTCATAAGAACGTCGGCAGTGAGTTTCTGAGGTTCTATTCGGTAGTTCTTCCACCTCAAAGATTTTCAAACTGGCCGAACACCTCCGCTAACTGAACATCGTATTTAATTGGTCAGACGTGTTGTCGCCCGCACACCAAAGACGGTAAAAGATACTTCTTTATGACAAAATTGACAACGTTTCGATCCGTGTGGATCTTCCTCAGGTCTTTTGAGCCTGCACACCGGTTGACTTCCTTATAATGATGTTCCCCATTGTATGTCACCCCCACTGTGTGCCACCCCCATTATCAGAGCAGGTGCGACTTAACAATGGGGAACATCATTATCAAGGCAATGATAGACACACATGGGAGGCAAAACTGGATCCGGAATTTTGGTGAACAAACTTGTGAACAAACACTATTTCCGAACGATTGGGACCTTTGTCAGTTAATCGGTTCAGGAATATAAAAGAAGGCATATCAGAGGTTGTTTTGTAATCACTTGTTTTTCGATGTGCACACTGTATAATTCTATTGAGCCATCTAAACAGCGGCATGTATCGTTTCTGGCTCGGCAATAATCTCTCAAGACAGATTCAGAGCTCCGCAAATATTTGCAGATGGGTTGCCAGATTGCGCTTTCAATGATGAAAAGTCTCGTGCTACTTACTTACAGAAACCTACTTTGCGTGCTCTTTAGATTACACTTCGAAAAGCAACACAGCAGAAAACAATGTGATATGTCTTCTTTTATTTTCCTGGACCGAGTATTTAACAAAGGTCGCAGTCGTTATAGAAATTGTTTTTGTTCATAAGTTGGTCCACCTGGCTCTCATTGACTGTATTCCACGGCTGCAGTTTGCCTCCCAGTGCGACGAATCTGCCAGCTGGAATTGCTGGATGGCGAAAATAATGACCTGAAGATCCACACGGATCGAAACGTTGTAAATTCATTTTGTAAAAAAGAAGTATCTTTTACCGTTTTTGGTGTGTGGGCTCTACCTCTTTAAAGTTGGGCCTTTTTAGCCCAGCACCTACAGTCGATGTATGAATAGTTAAGTTTCCTTTTATATTGTTTTATTTCCGCAATCTTGTCAGAAACGAACCATGGACAGTTTTGAAGAAAGGTTGGCTGAGGATAATCCCTCTCTGAGCGACTATTAACACGTCAAGCAATTCATTAATGGAGAGAGATGGCACTCACTTTGTCCACTGTGTCTGTCGCCAGAAATGGCAAAATCTCAGAGACAAATCATGTCAAAGCACGTCAGGATTGATGAAAAACAGTTGAGATCCAGGTGGTAAAACACTCGGGAGCGTATCTATGTTCTCCGGGTTCTATGTTCCCCCTAACCATAATCATAACCCTAAGGTAAGTGGGGAACATAGAACCCGGGGAACATAGGGATGACCCCAAACACTCCAACGCTATATACGTACAGTGCTTCAATAGCTCGCCTAGTGGGAGTATAGGAGGAGTATAAAATAATGTTGTCTTCTAAGAACTTTGTTCGGTTTGGAAAGCCCTGCTAAAGACACACCTCTAGAGGTTCAATCCTTGCCCACACCAACATTGCATGTCATTACAGAAGTTTCAAAAACGTAAAGCATTGATCAGGCTTTACAAAAAACACAGTAAAAGCAGTGGTCAGTTCATCATAGAGAATGCCTTCTTGTCTCCCTCCTCTTCAGCGTTCATCGGCTTTGAGACGAACAATCAGTATGAGATCAAGAACAGCTTGGGCCAGAAGATCTACAAGGCCAAGGAGAAGAACGACTGCTGCACCAGGAACTGCTGCGGATCGCTGCGGAGCTTTGACATGAAGATCAAGGATAACATGGACAGAGAGGTCATCCGCCTCATAAGACCCTTCCGCTGCGTCTCCTGCTGGTGCCCCTGCTGCCTGCAAGAGGTGTGTATCGGGATGTAGGCTGTGATTAATTTAGGCCATGAAAGGTCAAATAAGGCAATAACTAAGCTGATACCCGTTGGAAACTATTCTCGTTGGGCACGATGCTTGTGGGGAATGCATGCCCTTCCAGTTATGCAATATCCGTTGTCAGAGTACTTAGTTCAGAATTATCATAGTACTTAGAGGCCAGTTGTCAGTACTATGATGGCTTCATTTTGACATCAGGGATCTCCATATATGGCCATAAAAGGGGCACAGACAGACAGACTGACAGATAAGGAGATCTCCAAATACTGTATGGGCATACAAGGGACCCAGAGAGACAGTCAGGCACACAGAGATCCTTGAATTTTAGTTTCTGGCCAGCCGCTGGTCCAACCAAATTCCTACATGGAACAACACACCCTTGGGTCCTTCAGTTACTTGATATGTTTGATTAATCATCATTTAATTGTTCCACCCCTATGTGTGTGTAGGGGGTGAGAGAGAGAAAGGTAACAAAGTGAGTGAGAGATCAATTAAACATGCCTAGAGTAATAATGTATTATTCAATTGTTTATTCAGCGCCAACCCTGCCCTGACTATTCATTACTGTTATGCTTAGACAAACACTTCCTAGATATCAGAGTCCAAATATTTGACTTGATTGTTGTGGTGCTGAGGTGAGGTTCAAAGATAACGTCGCAATAGTTCAGAGTCGGACCCGCAATATAATGACCCTGTTAACAGTTTCTAACCCTGATGACTAAAGCATTATTTGTTAATGGCGTCCATCTGGAACAACGTGTCGCTTTGTGAGCTTGTAGATCGGCTATTTCTGAAAAGTTTGAGCATTTTAAAACATTTTTGACCAAAATAGAGATGCTAGGGTTAAAGTGCTTGATAATTTCATGACTACAATCAGACCTTTCTTTGTGTTACTGTTACAGTATGTTGGAGTACTATACTTGCTCACCGAGTCTCGTTTACAGTAGTGACCTCGTCAGGCAGGGTTTTGTTTAGATTATGAATGGCTCTTTGTCAGTCCAACCTGTCACCTGGACTGGCCAGACCGGCTTCCGTCCCTTCATGTCTGAGTCCTTTCTCTGTCTGGTTGTCTCTATTAAATTACACCGTTGGCAGACCACAACACAGGACATTCCCAAGCTTCTCCCCTGACTTGAATGAATTTCATGGTTATTTACCAGCTTACAACAGGAGTCATGTGAAGCATGTTACCTATGTGATGGCAGCAGTTCCTAGGACACCAGTAAACAGACTTTGGTTCACTTGTCACTCATCCAAGCTGCTCCATGTGACACGGTGTGTAAATTCATGTCTATTTATAGTCACCTTGTCAGGGACGGAGAGTAGTTTTAGAAACTTTTAGTGTTCTGGGATGTCTCTATTTTTGCTTTTATACACATGGCTAGAATGGTCATATAGAACTTTACGTGCACTTATTTTTTCCTCTCCCAATTTAGTCATTAGGACAATCCCCCCATGTGCAGTCACTGCTGACCCCTACTGATGGTCTTAGGGTGGGTGTATCTTCCGATACACATGTAACTATTATCTGCTTCTTTTCACTTGACAGTGAAGAGCTTCACCGGGAGGGCGTAACCTGTCTAGAAAAACACTCCAACCCTGTCCACACTAGCATGGATATTTTGCAAAATGCACAAAAACAGATTTTTGTAAACGGATAAAAACTATTAAGATTTTCAAAAATATCTGTTTCAGTGGAACCATGTAGACATGTAAAACAGAGATTGGAGAAACGATGATGTCACAGCTCAATCCATGCATGCCCATTATTGCTTGCGCCTGGAAACTACAACGATATGAGTTGTGTATGTTTGGTTAGCACTGTTAGGACTAATTACAAGTTTATAACGTCACTGGTGAGCAAAGGCGACTGCTGCACAATCTCCCTATCTTTTTTAAAATATTCTTTCTTTACTATTATTATTAGGGTTGTCCGATATTGGCTTTTTTACCGATAACCGATATACCGATATTGTCCAACTCTTAATTACCGATACCGATATCAACCGATACCGATATATGCGGGGATTATTGTGATTAGGGTAAGCTCAAATTTCATATCACACACACCATATACAGTAAGAACTCCTGTAACTTATTTATAAAAAAAACGATACCGATATATTCCCGATATCAATTTTTATGCTAATATCGGCCGATAATATCGGGAGGCCGATAATATCGGACATCCCTAATTATTATTATTATTATTGCCTATGCTGCTCAGCTGCATTGTCTGAAGGAAGCTGAACAAAAATAAGTTTTACTCTTATGTACCTGTACACACGATGTAACAATAAAACACAACCTTGAATGCAACGGTTTCGGAATAGCTGATCTCCCTCTTCACTGTAGCTGGGAGACTCGGTCACATAGCATTGCCATCCAGAATGGAGGGCTGGATGACATGGTCTATTTTTGCCCATTTTCGAACGTTGTAGTTTTTACATGAAGTTAACGCAGACGCGAGATCTGCTGCTGATCAGGGATGTGCTCCCGTGTTCAATGCATTTCTGCCTGTACTTGATCAGAGTTATGTTGTGTGGACAGCGATTTTCTTCACTGATGACTGATTAGAAAAACATCCATATACGTGTAGTCTAGGCTCCCACGTTATATTATCACTTCCAGTACTACTCCCTCCCTTACCTGCTTCCCACCTGCAAACATGGCCAGTTGTGTTCGTTGGAACTCCGGCCAAGACAACGGAACTTCACCCCTGCGGCACCCAAATTTACCGTTTGTTTATGTTATGTGCCGCCTTCATTTGGGTTTGATTTGGATGAAACTTCATACAGGGGTTCAATAACAAGATGGCTTGAACGAGTATTGCGCCCAAGGTCAACGGTCAAGGTCATTGTTACCATAGTTGACAGACGTATTATGCACCCTTTGTATTATGTGCTCTTGTTTGATCTCAGTGTGTGTGTGTGTGTGTGTGTGTGTGTGTGTGCGTGTGTGTGTGTTGTAGATGGAGGTGCAAGCACCACCGGGCACCACCATAGGCTATGTAAAACAGGACTGGCACCCCTGTGTGCCGCACTTCTCCATCCAGGATGCCAACAAGAAAACCCTGATGAAGCTAGAAGGACCTTGCTTCGCCTGCAACTGCTGTGGGGATGTCAATTTTGAGGTGAGGACTATGGTGTTGGTTGGTATGAGCTCCTTTTTGTATGATGTACTGTCTTTTGCAAACTTGCTCAGTCTGAATAGATGACATAAAACAAAGCTAATCTTGTTCCCTCTGGACCCTAACAAAAAGAGCTATTGTCTGTCTCTTCATACTTGCATAACACTGCAGTGCTATGATAGTGGGTGACAACTTTGTTGGGGAAAAATGTGTGTATTTCTGCTTCCTCTGCAGTTAAAGGGGAAAGATGGTGGCAAGCCCATTGGTCGCATTAGCAAGCAGTGGAGCGGCCTTCTGAAAGAGGTCTTCACAGACACTGACAACTTTGGCATCCAGTTCCCTCTGGACATGGACGTCAAAATGAAGGCCGTGCTCATGGGAGCCTGCTTCCTCATTGTAAGTCCGTGTGTTGTTTTTAACCACATGAACCTTAACGTCCCTAATCTGGCCATGTCATAATAGGCGAACATTTGGCGTGAAAAAGGAGGGGACCAAGTAGAGACCCATGGGGTACCCCGTTTGGGCCTGTTTATCCTAGATCAGAGGTCTTCAACAGGGGGTCCGGGACCCCTAGGTGGTCCTCAGAGTTACTACAGGGGGTCCGTCAAATCTTTGTGTGATTTTTACATTAACCACTTCAACCGAGCATCCCTATTCTGAGGAGAACTTTAGCCAAAAATAGCAGATCTACAAGCACACAACGCCACGCGCTGCGAGGCGTTGTGCGCTTGTAGATCTGCTATTTTTGGCAGAGTGGTTTAGTATTGGGGGGGAAAAGAGCAGGCTAAGTACAGAGTGGAAGGTCAGGTATACTAAGTATTGTTTAAGTGCATGGTTAAATGTCTGGAAACACACATTAACATGAATCCAACATGATAGTGCTGTGAAACAAGTCTATGAAGCTGCCTATGAAATCTATGAAAAAAAAAAATATTCTATACAATACATAATGGGGGTCCTTGCTTTATCTCGCTCTCAGCCAAGGGGTCCTTGGCCTGAAAACGTTGAAGACCCCTGTCCTAGAACTAATCTGTGGAATAAAATGCAGAACATTTTCTGATGCCTGTTCTTCTATTTCTTTCTCGTTTTCACCCTGCAGGACTTCATGTTTTTCGAAAAGGTTGGGGAAGCGAACCAGCGCAGCACCGTCTTTTCGTAATGAAGCAAAAGAAAGCAGAAAACGGGGAGCACGACAGCAAGCGTTATTCTCCCATCCTGCTACCTTACTCCCTTCATGCACTCTGTGTCTCTGTTCCGTCCAATGATCCGTCCTTCTGCCAGGATCGCCTCCTTATTCTAACGTCTGTTGGATGTTGCCAAACTGCCCATCCCATTGTCCTGTGAGATACTCTTTACGTCTTCCTCAGATGATACACATCGTTCTAAAGACAGTCTGTCGGATGCCCATCCCATAGTCCTTGGAGATAAACCCCATCTTAGAGGACGGGCGTCAGTTTCACTCATCTTTGGATTGTTTCTGAGTGGATCATCCATGTTTTTTTTTGTTTTTTTTTGTTAATCGTCATTGAGCAATACCAGTATAGCTCATAGATCATATATCCTTGCAACAGATTACAAAAAAGATAACCACATCGTTTTGATATTATTCTATTAGTCTACTACTTGATAGCAACATTTCATATTTTTTGCCAAATGTCTCAACTATCTGCATTACTCTCATTCCTTTTATTCTGTCTGGTGATGTTCTTTGTCGGTTATAGGAAAGTATCTAAAAGATATTGAGTGCAATATGATAGTAGATATATAAGATTTAAGGGAGTAGAAGAAATATGTTCAGGAAAGGAAACAGAATTTATGTATGTTGAAAATGTTGTCACAGTGCTCTTTCTCTACCTCTTTTATTTCCATCCTTGCCTAAAAGTACTGTACTGTTATTATTATACGGTATAGTGTGTGTGGCCTATATGACCTACTATCCCTTTCGTTGCCTACGCTATGTACAGTATGTCTGTACAGTCTAGTTTGTTTTTATATTGTGTGGCCTTTCACGGTTGGTCTTCTGGGTAGAAACCGACCTAGCAACAGAAGAGAGTCCCATCCCACCTCCTGGGCGGGGTGTAAACACCACCATATTGAACCAGTGCCAAGGCAATAAGATAGAGAGGAAAGAAGACAGAGAAGTAGGACTAAGGTCAAGAGCAGGAGAGAAAAGTAAGCAGCAGTAATGTTGAATTTGAAAACAAAAGAGGGGAAGTTGAGCTTTCTAGTCCTTAATGTGACCTCTTGCTAAATGGAAACCCCCATTGGGGTAATCCTTTCGTTCTCTCATTCCTGTTGCATTAGGGCCAGTGGAAAGAGACCGTAGCGAGAGCTCTTCATTTGAATTTAGATCTGATAGGTTGCTGCTCTGACAGAGAAATGGTGGAGGAGGGAATACAGTAATCTATGCATACGTCACCACTTGCACTTGAATAGTCTGCCTGGTTTCAACTTGACCATGAATGTGTCATGTGAGGTTGAATGGGTGTGTCCTGTGAAGCTGGGATTCTGTAAGTGGTTTCAGACCCTGCACACTCTGCTCTGTCAAGGCTCTAGATTTTTGTACTATTGCTTATCTGTTGAAATGCTGGCAGAGAATGATAACTTTGTGCTGTCTTCTATCTGCATTAGTGTGATACTTTTTAAATATTTAGCCTGTGTATGGCGTGACCACTATCTAAGAAATGGGAAGTAGACAAATTATTTGTACTTGTGTTAGATGCTGAATCAAATCACACCTTTGCGATGTAAGGTGCTACACCTGTGGTTGGCATGAGACAGTAAGTCATGTTTCCTTAAAATGTGTTTTGTATCGTGTTTCTAAGACACTGTCGTCTTGTAATTCCAAATTACATTTTTACAAGAATTTATAAAGGTTCTACTTCAAAAGAAATTGTTGAAACGCCTAACATGTATGACAGACCATGCCTGTTGAGGGAAGGGACGGATCAGGCTTCAGAAAGCCCTGCTACATGTGGGACATCTGTTTGCAATTGGAAAAGTTGATCCTAGCCTTAGAGGGATATCCACTTTAATTCTCCACCCTCAAGTACGGAGTCCCATTCCAGTAAAGGTCAGCAGCGCTTGTCTTTACCTCACCCTAAAACCTAACGTAAGCCCTTCCCGGCAGTTGTCTGCAGTGAAGGTGATTAGATCTAGTTAGAATGGAACCAAATGTGGCACACATAGATAGAAAAAAAAAACACAACACAAATGATTAAACCACGCCCTCTTGGGGAGCATTTAGGAAATGCAAGTTGTTGAAGAGGCATGTTCATTCAGTTCATTCTGTACCACTGACTTAGCATCTGACTATGATTCGTACAGTGGAATCATTGTGAAATCCCAGAGCGCTGAAGACCTTTAACCTTGTTTCTTAAACGGACTGAAACACTTTCCCTCATCAACACTTTGTTTCCATGATGTACTCTTGTTTTACGGTACATAGGATTTAAATGCCTAGTCTTTCATTTCATATTCTGTTCTGTGGATGTTTATATTCACACAAACTTCTCACACTAAACCTTTTGTCTATTTTGGATAATATATTTCACATCCCCAAGTGTAGACTAAAATGGAGTGCCCCAAAACGTACCGATATGAGTTATCCAAAAGCTTTTTATGTGACCGAACAAAATGTAAAAATAATTCAGTTACTGTAAAACATGTTTATGCATTAAAAAAAAAGAAACAAGTTACTAAATATGCAGACATACAAAGCACCCACAGCAGTCAAACCAAATGGTCAGTTTATTTATCTGTTGAAGGATAATGCATCAAGTAAAATAGTAGACAATGTGTAAAAGTTGCACAAATTAGTAATTTGTAATATAAAAGTAGCCCTTCCAAGTAAAAATATATAATTGTAGTTGTGAGAAAATATATTGCAGATTGATTCACACCAAAACATCTTCCCTTTCGGCTGTTGCCTTCAGGGGTCGCCACAGCGAATCATCTGTCTCCATCTCACCCTGTCCTCTCCCTCCTCTTCTCTCACACCAACTAACGTCATGTCCTCTTTCACTACACCCATACATTTCCTCTTTAAGTCTTCCTCTAGGCCTCCGGCCTGGCAGTTCCAACCTCAGCATCCTTCTACAGATATATTCACTATTCCTCTGTACATGTACAAACCATCTCAGTCTGGCCTCTCTGGCTTTATCTCCAAACCATCTAACATGCGCTGTCCCTATGATGTATTCATTCCTGATACTATCCATCCTCGTCACTCCCAGAGAGAACCTCAACATTTTAGTCTTTGCTACCTCTAGCTCTGCTTCCTGTCTCTTCATCAGTGCGATTGTCTCTAAACCATACAACATAACTGGTCTCACCACTGTCTTGTACACCTTTCCTTTCGTTCTTGCATGCTGATACTCTCCCATCACACCTGACACTTTTCTCCACCCGTTCCAACCTGCTTGCACATTTTCTCCATTCCATTGCTCTGGAACGTTGACCCTAAGTACTTAAAATCCTCCACCTTCTTTACCTCTACTCCCTGTAACCTAACTGTTCCACTTGGGTTCCTCTCATTCACATCATGCATTGTGTTGCTGCGGCCAACCTTCATTCTTCTCCTTTCCAGGGCATATCTCCACCTCTCTAGATTTGAGAATGTATTTAGATACTCACAATCTGGGAATCCATCGTCAAATAAAAAGGAAAAACAGCGCCCTCTGCTGTTTTTCACTTCTGTTCTTGGGAGATTAAGATACTCATGGAGATACAGCATGTCACTGTGGGACATGCTGCAGCTTCATCATCACATTACTAAGACTGATTCCGAGGCCTGTTCTTCTGGTGCAGAACAGGCCATCAATGTTTTCATTTTACCCTGTGCTTGACTTCATAGATAGTTAGCTGCAGTAAAATTGCGATTCACACAACTTTTACAATGGGTTTCAAAGTGGGGTCCAGAAACCCTCAGGGGTTCTTGAGGGGCATCCCAAGCTAAATCACTATAATTCAGTTCACAGGACATCATAATAGAAAAGATTGCACTTAGTAGTAGAGAGCAAACCTCTGCCAACCCATATGCAACTGTCAAGGTATTACCACCTTAGATACGAGATAATTTTACCCTTGATTATGACCTTGTTCTTTGACCAAAAATAATCCTACTGATCATTCCAACAAATCTTACGTAAATCCACATATCTGTTCTTGATGTTGACCTTTTCAACCTAAAAGTGAATTATCTCTTTGGAAGTGATTTTGTCATTCCCACCAAGTATAGTGAAAATCCACCCAACCATGTCATTTGATGGCACAGTGACATCATGAATGGCAAAGGATGACATCACTTAATCTACTTTTGAACAAGGAATGTAATGCATCAATCATTCCTGAGATATGGATTGTGACTTTGACTTTGATTGTGACCTTTGATATTTTCAACCCAAGAATGCATTTCATCTTATCATTCCCTCATACTTTCATGACAATCCGGCCACCCGTTTTAAGGTTATTTTAACAGACAAACGCCATCCAACTATGTTATAACGTTTCCTAATCACCACTATTAACGTCTCGTACAAATAGCTATGACATTTAGAGAATTTAATTAAAAACAAAATCAGGGTCAAAATTCAGGTTGAGCTGGGTTCAACTTCCAGATACAAAGATACAAAACTACAACTGTAGCTCTGACGACGGACACACGCTCGATGACGTCAACGACCATGTTGAGCAACACAGATACAAAGTGACAAATATGAGGTGTATTTTTGTATCTTTGCATCTGCCCGTGTGAACGCAGCATAAGACCATAAGGATGGGCAACAATGTCTCATGTAAGTACATCACATGCAACAGTGTTGTGTAATTATAACATAATAACTGATAACATTTTTATGATACATTTTTTCTTTTACATTGGCTACAGGCTACATTGTAAAGTGCAATGAGTGTACGTACGACTAGGAAAGCGATATGCAGTACTATAAATGCAGTCTTACTTTATTTTCTGCTAGCTAGAATTAACACATGAGCTGTAATTCAGTGTGGTTGTCAAAGTGGGGGTCTGGGGCCCCCCAGGGAGTTCCAGGGGGTCCCCAGCCAAATGATTGATAGTTAGGAATAGGAACAAATGAACCCTTGTGTGTCTGGACCTTAACAGGTCCATTTGGTTCCATTTGTACGCTCTCAGAGTTCAATTAACACTGATGATAGTGATACTACTACAGTATAGATTGGGGTCCCAGAGATCAAAATGGTATTAAATAAGGGTACGTGGCCTAATGCATATCAAACTGGGGGTCCTTGAAATTAAAAGGTTTCAGAATTACAGCAGTACTTCCATAAAAGTCTCTTATGGGGGTCCTTGACATACGTTTTCAAATGGGGGTCCGCAGGCTAATATATGTCAATTTGGGGGTCCTTGACATGAAAAAGTTTGAGAACCACTGCTGTAATTGACTTGTGTCATGAGCTGTGTGCCTGCAAAGGATAGGAAATGCTTTGAGAGTTCAACTCATCGACAATTTATTGAACACAATAATCAGTACTACAATATCTAATTATTATATTATCATACAATTACAACAATATGTACAAATTCATCATTTGATAGACTATTTATAAAAAACCAAACAGATGCAGTAGCTAACACTTCAATATAAATATAAAAACAGCTGTCGAAAACAATTACTCCTATATATAAACTAGTGTAGTACCCGTTAGCGGCAGCGGGTACTATGTACTGAGACGTCAGTACCCATTATCAGGGTACTTTACTTTGAGGCCAGTCTATTATGTCAGTCATGTATGATACACCAACTTGGAAGAGTTCTGGGATCTCCATATGGGCAAAAAGGGATAGACACACAGCGATTCCTGGATTTATAGATAACTAGTCCATACCCGTCCGGGCATATGAGCACCCAAAGTATGTGCAGAGTTTGGGTTATGCGCTGTGCACAGACAGTATATCAGGGATGGAAATTGACTTTGTACTTGGTACCTGCAGCAGTTCCAACACACACGCAAGCGCGCGTCCCATCACGGACCCACAGAGAACACACACAAACACCCCGCTCAGGGGCGTGCGTGTGCGACCCGTCGCAAACACACACACGGACGGACATGTCGCTCCCACAAACTGGATTCACACACACACACAAATGCGCACACACACACGCACACACGGCTGGGCCCGTCGCTCCCACAACCTGGATTAGAACATTGGGATGTGTTTTTGGAGTAGTTGTGAAAATAATGTCGTCCTGTCCATGCGTTGTTGTGGTGTACTTAGGTGAACAGAGCGCATCGAGTGTAGTCCCTGCCCAGTCCATGGCCAGCAGCAGTAAATTGAGCACATGCGCAGTATGGTAGTGTTGGGCAGCAGTCATCCCATAGCTTGCAGGGCTGTAACCATGGCGACGGCTGTAACCTCCCATAGCGCAAACTCCGAATCTCCGGTGTTGACATAAAAACGCTAATAAACAGCTTACATTTTGGGAAAGTTAAAAACGGGCGTCGTTATTTGGTGCATATGCTAATAGACAATGGCTGTGTGCAAATTCAGATCAATTGCTCCAGCCATTGAGGAGAACCGGGCAGGACAGACAGGTTTTCTGTCCACATAGGTTTCCTGTCCACAGAGGTTTCCTTAGTTATACTGTATGTAGGATAATAGATGCAATTTAAGTTTTGCTTCTTTCTACATCAGTCATCTCCTTTGCTCTGAAGCCGCTTTTGTACTTTCCTCATTTTAAACTCGTTTTTCGGAGCTGATGACTGGTCCAGGCCTGTCGTCCCGTGTTATTCGGAAGAGGTAGCGGCTGGCGGACTGGAGGTTCCATTGGTACTTGGAGAGGATTCGCATGCAGTCTTCTCTGGAACACAAGCTCAGAGAGTACAGCTGTGCCAGCTGAGAGAGACAAGGAGCAAGACATAAAAACGTCAATTAGCAAGGCAAATACTCTTGTAGCAAATGCCAAATTTTTGTCCATTAAGCATGTTACCAAACCCAACTGAAAAACAAACAGGTGAGCATGTAATGTTATCTTTTTTAATTAGTCAACTGATGGTCGAACCTTTAGCTGTTGTTCAGCTCTCATTGGGTTCCAGTCATTGCGGCGAAGAGCACCATGGGCTTCCTCAATGGTCACCCCATGCACCGCCTCCATAACCTGACGAGGTAGCAGAGAAGCTGGGTCATTCACCCTGAAAGTAAGTACTTGTATCTAAAGTATAGGACAAAATGAATAATTTCATACCTTCGAGATGAGAGCGTCCTTCGTTTGCTGCACTTGAGGTGAATACCTTTCTTTCTCCCTTTCTCTGACTCTCTCCCTCTCTCGATCCCTTCCATCTTTGTTGTCCGGTTGATCATCCAGCTGTGGGGTTGATCGGGCCATGTGAGCCATCTTAGCCAGATTGCTGCCACTGTTGCCTGGTTGAGGTTGGACCTGGGGCTGCGGTGGTTGTGACTGGGGGACCATCTGTGGAGGAGGAGGCCACGACGAGCCCTGGAGGACCGGATGTACCGTGGGCCTGCGATCTCGGATCATCACCTGAGGCCTGGGGCGCTTGAAGGCAGGGGGCGGAGGCCGCGGAGGGGCCGCGATACTGGCCTCGCTGAACCTACGGGTGTCCTGTTGCACTACCATGCTACGGGCCACCATCACGTTAGGGGTGGGTCTGCCCTGCATCTCTTCTACTCTGACACTGCCACCTGCTGGATCGTTATTCCGGGACCCACTCAGCACGGATTCTAGGCTGCGAGTCATAGCTGTATAATAACAGAGAGAGACTCACTTAACCACATGAACCCTAGCATTCTGGCATCCATAGTAGGTTAATATTCGGTACAAACCACGGAATGCTATGGAAAATGGTCAGCACTAATGTGAAGTATAATGTGAGTCATAACCAATGTGCTAAACAAGTCAGACCACCAGTATGTTGCTTACTTTAAAAGCAGTAGTTAAGTGACAAAAGGAAAACATTTAGAACAGATAGACCATTGTTGGTGTTTGAATAGCATCAAATGCATCGTGTTCAACAGTACATATGCATAGCCTACAGTAAAAACATGTAGAATAGATACAACAAGCAGCCCTTGTTGGTGTTTGAATAGCATCAAATGCATCTTGTTCAACAGTACATATGCATAGCCTACAGTAAAAACACATAGAATAGATAGAACAAGCAGCCCTTGTTGGTGTTTGAATAGCATCAAATGCATCTTGTTCAACAGTACATCTGCATAGTCTACAGTATATTGCAGCTCTTACCTGCCATTTTCTGGAGATTGGAGCCCTCCTTTTCCCTGCTGGCCAGGGGAGTCCTCCAGTTTCCACTACTGTGAATGAGGTCATAATAGTAAACACACAGGAAGTATACTGACTTGACAGAAGATCAAAGTTCAATGCCTGGATTATAGTTGAAGTAATGGCCTGAATAAATTATATTGAGAGGACCTTAAGTGTGAGTTCCAAAATTGTCAAAGCTTTACATAATACCAGCTGTATGTCTTCAACCAGAAAGCTTTCTTTAGGTTATGAGTTCTGGGTTTATTCATACTTTGAATTTGTAAATGTATAATTGAGCGCTGCTTGCATTGTCAAAACACCTGAAGCTAACTGATCTGATATAAGTCTCACTGACGCTTCGATACGCTCCGGCGTGCCCCAGTTGCGCTCAGGCCGTATGTCTCCATGTCCGGCGTGGTGCAGACTGCCCTTCAGGGGGGCCGAGATGTGGGATGAGGCAGAGAGAGGAGCTGGAGTGGGGTTGGGGGCAGCATTGCTGGGGGCAGTGATATATGGTGCAGCAAGGCTGGCAGGAAACCAGCCCACCGCCAGAGTCCTCTGGTTCTGTCCCTTCCACTCACTCAGCTCCAGCCTGCACAGATAAATAAATCAGGCGTCAAATGAATACTAATACCCAGTTTTTTTTACTGTGCGCTGATATTGTTTATTCGATATTTGTATTTTTGGTGCTCTGATCTACAGCATGTGGCCTCATGCCTACGGTCGCATCACAACGCTGTGGACTCTGTGGACCTACGGTACTAATTACATTATCAGACAAAATAGTTATCAGGGCTTTAGTTTGAGAATTCTGGTAAACTACCAGCCTTAGGCTAACTACCTCGCTATCAAAACAAGCACCGTCATCACCTCAAGTCTTTAACATTAATCCCATGTACTTGAGTGCCACCAGCTTGCTATCTAGCATATTCCATATGAAAATAAATGCCCCAGTTTGCTAAAATATGGGTACAATCTAAATGTATACTGTCTCGTGGTTCTACAATACACTACAAGAAGTAGATTAGACCGGCGCGCCATGCAAGTCAGGAACGATGCAAGTTGGAAATACCCGTTGTGCAATACCATTGTTATCTGTCAGCTCCACGTGCATCACGTCACCCAGAACTATGAGTCAAATGAGGGCTGGAATCCAACTTTGAGAATGGAACATTTTAAGGCCTGTTACCGAGCTAAATAATAGACCGTTGTTTCCATAGGGTTTTCTTTCTATTATTCTCTCTCTCTTATTTCTGTGTCTCAGTGTCTCTCTCTCTCACCCATGGTCTATGATGGTCACCAGGTCACTGGCCTGCAGTGTAAGTTTCCTGGGTTCTGCAAAGTCTCTCGTTGTTTGCACCTCCATTGGCTGAGCCTGAGGAGATAGACAGAAACAGTAAGGACGAGAATCAAAGTTTGAATATACAGATTTAGTGAATACAAATAATTTGTATAGTTACAGGTACAGGTATATATAGTATAATGGACAGTGTGTGGAGGGCATTATATACGTAAGTAATGCATTATGTGATAATATTACTTTTGTTAGTAATAGCAGTAGTAACAAAGTCATAATGCAATAATTTTACAAATAGGTTAATATTATTACTGTACATTAATGCATTACTTTTAGAAAATGTTCAATTTTTAAGATTCCGACAAATTCATGGTCACTAATGAGGAAGCAGTTTAGCACCACTCACTGTTTAGACTTATTATGGACAAAATATGGACCCCAAAAAGATAGAGGGCGCTGCAGCTTCTAAGTTTGTGTGTCATCATGACATTTTGAAAGGGTATTTAACTGACATTGTAGGCTGCTAAAATATCAGTTAAATACCACCAATAACATTATTGTGCCATATTGCTATTCCATTTAGCCTCCCTTCTTCCTTTTAATATTATGCCTAGTCCTGTTGCATATAATTCAAGGCTGTTTTGTGAAAGTAACACAACAGTTACTTAACTATCTAGTAACAGACTAGTTGGCACAGAATGTATTGTAATATTGTAACATAATTTACTATTTTAAAATGAAAGTAATCCAGTATGTACTATATTAAAAGTAACTTCCCCAATACTTAAAATGGATGCATGAACATTATCACTAACTAGTACTAATTCACAAGTCACTTCAGATTCTATGTTACCAAAGTCTTACAGACAACATAATGTTTGCAATCCCCCAAAAACTGTTTAGATCCAGTGAGGGTTCATCCTAGTCATTGCTGATAAGTACAGATGCCAGCGTTGTCTCTCCATGTTGACTGACCTCTGCTACCAGTGTAGTAAGTTGACTGAGGGTCGGTCTGTCTACGGGGTTGCAGGCCCAGCACTTCCTCATCACAGCATACAGTTCCTGAGGGCAGTCTGGAGGCCTTTCCAGCCGTTCGCCCTCTCGCTCCACACGCCACAGGATCTGGTTAAGCAAAGAGGAGAGGATTGAGCCAAGAGACAATAACCACTAAGTGGTAGGTGAAGACTTCAATTCAAAATAAAATTACACAGATCGGTAGACACCAGTACAAACAGAGACAGCACCACTACTAACAACAACAAAAGAACTGGAGTGTCAAGAATAGATAGGTATCTGTGTTCACAGCCATCTACTTTGCTGGGAGACCTGATGACGTTTACTGCCATGTAATAGCGCCTCTCATCTTCTGTGACAAATATCAAAGCTCTTCACAAATATGTGCCTATGCTATGGTAAAAGAAAATATATAAAAGAAAAGCATAAAAGGGGTAGAAATAAATAACCACTATAAAAAGGTTAGCAGAAGGCTAGCCAGTAAAAATATAATAAAATTAAGTACGGAACAAACACAATGTTGAGGCTCCCCATGGAATTATGAATTCCTGCTCTGTGTTTGACACAATGCACAGCATTGGTCTGTATAGAAATGGCCATTGTAAACTTTTAGCTCTATGGTGTGTCATTATTGTGTTGCAGCAGATACACACCTGTCTGCCAGACAGGCCAAGCCAGGGCTCTTCGCAGTAGGTAAACATCTCCCACAGGGTGACACCAAACATCCACACGTCAGAGAGGTGGGAGAAGGATCCCACACGTAAGCTCTCTGGGGCACACCTGGAGGAGGAGGAGATGGATGAGACAATGGGACAGACGAAGATTAACCACATCGACCCTATTGGAGAACTGTTTCGAGGCTAGCAAAGAAAACACGGTCAAAGTAATTTGAGTTGGACTGAGTTCAACTTCATGAGGCCTCCTCACATGCAAACTGTACCAGCTCAGTAGCCTGATTAGAGTGTCCACCCTGAGATTGGGAGGTTGGGGTTAGACTCCCCAGCCGGGTCATACCAAAGACTATAAAATGGGACCCAATGCCTCCCTGCTTGGCACTAGGTATCAAGGGTTGGATTGGGGGTAAGTCCCTGCGACATAGTAGCGTCATGTCCAGGGGATGTACTTGTACATGAAGCCGCCTCACGCTACAGAAACAGGAGATAGGCTCCTGCCCTATGGGCCACATGGCTTACTATGCAAACTGTAATTACCAGGTGTGATGGCTGACTCAGCAGCCACACATAAGAGACTATAATGTATGGTAACTCTTCCTTTTGGTTTATATATTTAGTGTGTTTATTTTCAGTTGGACATTATTAACAAGTTGAAATGACATAATTTATTATTTGTTTTTCTATGAGTTTATTGGCCTTTGATTTGACTGAGTTTTCTTTGAGTTACCAGTTCTGTGGGAGGTGTTGACTGACAAACATGGACATGATGGGCTGGCCAAAGCAATGGGGATCAGCTGCTCCAGATCTACAGCTAATCGGGAGAAATTGGACTGCACCACAGTCCCTCTGTACCATGGGGTGGGGCAGGGGTTTTCAGTGTGTTTCAATGGTAGTCTTTGTCTTTTCCCCCTTTTGTGTTAATAGTGGTCTGACCCGTCCCTATATATGTCCACCTCCTGTGTCAATCTGGTTAGTTAAGTTTTCAGTTGTGTTGTTCAGTCCCACTTTGTTTTGTTATTTAGTTTAATTTCCTTTATGTTGAGCACATTTGTTTTGTTAAAACATTAATTTGCAACAACGAAAAAAGAAAAGAAAGAAAAAGAAATAAAAAAAGAGAACAATGTTTTAAAACCAACAAAGTTTTCCCTGTGTCTCTCCTTCCGACCAACTCGGTCCTTGACACCAGGACAAATCTAAACCTTGACCAGAATTGTTCCAGGTAGATTTATACAGTGCTATCCTCTTCTCTACAACTCTCACCATGCGAATGGGATCCGTCTGTGTGCACTCATAACGTAGTGGTCCGTATCCAGGGTCAGGCCCCTCATCAGGCCAAAGTCACCAATCTTGACCAAGTCTTTGGATGCCAGCAGGACGTTTCTGGCAGCCAGGTCCCTGTGGATGAATCTCCGCCCCTCGAGGTAAGCCATGCCTGCGGCAATCTGCGTGGCAAAGAGCCAGAGGCGAACCAGCGGGTACTCATAGTGTCGAGAGCGCAGGGTGTCGTACAGTGAGCCCAACATGGCCAACTCTGTTACCTAGGGGAAGGAAAGACATTTTATGGTAAATGGACTGCATTTATAGTCTCTGCACCTTTCTAGGCTTTACGGCCATTCAAAGTACTTTACAATGTGTTTCACATTCAAACACATTCACACACACCAACAGCACAGGAAACCATGCAAGGCACCGACCTGCTGCTAATTTGGAGCAGTTAGGGATTCAGTAGTCTCTCAAGCAAGACTATCTTTCCCACAATCTTTGAATGCTACAAAGAGTCTGTAATTTGTCCCAGTAAAAAATTAGAACAGAAAACTGTCATCTGCTCCTCAGACCGGAAGGGTATTAGACAAATCACGAGTGTTCACAAAAATGTATTTATTTACACGACGAAACGGGTGTGGAAGTGAGGAAATGACGTGACATCCGCTTTATTTTGTTTTCGTATAGTACTACAGACGTAGTGGGAGCCAACACCTCTGTTTTGAGAGCCTAGGGATTCAGTGTCTTGACACTTTGACATGCAGCCAGGAAGAACTGGGGCTCATTCTGGCTCCCAGACCCACCCTACCTGCTGAGCCACGGCTGCCTCATGTTATGAATGCCACTCCAAACTGCTGCTATTTGATAAATATCCATAGACCATAACATATTGGCTCGTTATTGCTTCTACCATTATGAAGTAAAAGTCCCCTCCCACTAAACTACACAAATCACTTCTCCTAATGTAACTCAATGTCCACAATCTCCTGCTATGATTCAATAGAGTGAATAATGGAATTTGTGATGGGAAAATGGAAGGCAGTGCCTGTTTGCTTCCCTCACATAGGGGAAACAAAAATCAATTACTGAGCCAAAGAAAAAACATGGAGTCTAATAATGGCATGGCCTCCCTGTCCAGTCTTTAGCTATCGATATTAAGTCACTATGTGTGTCATTTGAGAAAAAAGCAGCAGAAATCACAATACGCTATTCAGTGTCAAAGCTGCACTGCACAGGCTGGCTGATTGTGGGCATGTCGACTAGAGTGGTGAAGTCTCCTTTGCCCAAATGGAAATGGAAATGGAAAACCTTTATAAATACTTCACCAATAAGTATAAAAATGCTTCACAAGAACTAAGAGAACTTCTGGGCTCTGACAGATTCTAACCAATGACGTCTTCCGTGCCCAAATTTTGAGAATCCGAGCCAACCTGACTTTCATTATAAGTGATTGAAAGTAAAAAGTAAATATTTCAAAATGTATAGAACATCTGAACAAGAATAAGTGGGATTCTACGATCGCCTAGTGACAGTGTGCACAAGACATTTGGCGCTGATCGGTCAAGTGGTTTGTGAGAATAGACAGACAGACTCATAGGCCTTGTTCAGGCTGGCAGCCCAAATCTCTTTTCACATCCAGATTGGAGTCACAATTGGTTTCATGCAGTCTGAACAAGGCTAAGGAATGTGAATCAAATCTGATTCATAAATCAGTTTCCATGTGTTTATTTTGCTGTTCAGACTGCATAAAAGCAATACGACTCCAATCTGGATAGGCTATAAATCAGATTTGGGCTGGATTTGGGTTGCCAGTCTGAAGGCCCTGTCCACCGATCTGATTCCAATTAGGATAGGCCACAAATCTGATTTGGGCTGCCATTCTGAACAGGGCCTTAGACGGGTACCCCTTTCAAAGGCACACTGTAAAAAAGGATCTGGCCTCATAATGTTACATGTAGAACTACTCTGTAAAAACATTACCATCTTGAGTGGCTGTGTGAGCACGACGCCGTGGAGGCGGATGATGTTGGGGTGATCCAGTGACTGCATCGTGGTCACTTCTTGGAGGAAGTCTGTCAGTGTCTCTGTGTGTTTTGATAAACTTGTCCTCAGTGACTTTACCGCTACGTGCAACTGAAAAAAGAAAGAGGAAAAGGGAGTTACTAGAGGAGTGGTCGTCAACCATTTTCATGTCAAGGACTCCCAAAGTCATATGTTTTTGGCTGCAGACCCTCGTCTGAAAATATTTTGTGCTGGGGACCTCCATAACAGAAGACTGGTCAAGATATGTCAATTTTTAGAAAATAGCAGCTCTACACGCGCTGTGAGCTTGTAGATCGGTTAAATACTGTAGGTCTCAAGTGTTTAAATTGTTCCTGATTTCGCTGCAGACCCCCTGGAACCCCCTCAAGGACCCCTGGGGGTCCCCAGACCCCACTTTGAGAACTACTGATATAGTGGAGTGGAAAGAATGTAGGGGTGAATGTACTGTAGCAGAGTATTGCCTGCAGCCCAGAATCGATAGTTGCAGCCCTAATCTGACCATCATCATCAAATATGTAGGATGAAGTCCCTTACCACTCTCCCTGTAGGGGTGTGCCACTCTCCCCTCTTAACCACTCCAAAGGAACCAGAGCCCAGCTTCTCTCCAAGGATCAGTTCACTGTCTTGGATGAGAGACGGTAAAGCTGGGGCTCCAGTCTCCTGGCAGTGTCCTGGAGCCACACCGCTCCACTGGTCACCCCCCTCTGGACCACCTCGAACACCAACCACCTGTGCACACAAATGAATGAAATAACTTTGTTCTAATGGAATGAAGATGGAACATTTATCAACACATAATATATACAAGACTAGGAGGAAGATAATCAAAATGGGCAATTTTACATTGATACACTTCAATTCTGAGAACATGTGTGAAACATATATTGTACCTTGGCCATCCAGGACCGTGGCCGCATATTTATCTTATAGCGTTTCAGGGCATCCCATAATCTTCTTTGTGCTGGGTGGCATGGACAGAAGAGATGAGGGTTATATATTGAATGTGACGTTTGAGTCTGGTTTAATAGAAACCAGACAATGAAAAATAAATCATCACCTGAGCTTTTTATCTTAAGTTATTCATCGTTATTAACAATTTACTAACTATATTCACTGAGCTGTTGACCCTGCATGCCTCAGGTGAAATCCTGATGACATCACCGGGATGGAAAATACTAACTATTCTATTCTCTTAACCACAAATAAAATCTCTAAATTTCTAAATGATAAAAAACAGAGCCTATTATAAGCACATAACGCATTGCTTTTATTTTAACCCTTCCAAGCCAAATGACCTTGTACAACACATTTACAGTTTTGATTTCAAAACTCGTTTCATTTTATGCATACTTAAAGTCTCAGCTGAAAAGGACACTTTATTCCTGGAACTAGACTGAATCCATAGCTTCGTGAACCAACTGTAAACCTCATAGCAATTACAGCATTGATGAAAGGCGTGTGGTTGACTAACCAGGTTTGCTGATGCCGATGTGCTCCAGGTCAGCTTCTTTGACGTAGTCGAAGTGTTCAATGCGGGTGATGTTGAGGCCATCCCTGACGCGCAGGTAGAACTTCTCCA
This sequence comes from Gymnoscopelus microlampas, assembly GCF_963454915.1. Taxonomy (NCBI): domain Eukaryota; kingdom Metazoa; phylum Chordata; class Actinopteri; order Myctophiformes; family Myctophidae; genus Gymnoscopelus; species Gymnoscopelus microlampas. The sequence continues at coordinate 9,807,523 of NC_139956.1, forward strand.
ACTGGACTTCAGCCAGGAGCTTGTAGAGCCACTGAGTGTCCTGGTCCATCACCATGACCGTCCGTGCCAGGCACCGCCACTCTGGTTTCAAAAGGGCAAAGCTGACCATAAGGGTTTATCTGTGTACGGGCTGATTTGTTATCTTTCACACAGCAAAATCCTCAGCATGTTCATTTAACTCTGCGAGTGTGTCCGAGTCCAGTTTAGCACTAGGCATGTAAAGATATAAAATTACAATATATAAAGCACACTATATAGCCTATCCAGACAGTATATAAATATATTAATATGAGGATTTGTGTATAAAAGTAACATTTAGAAGTGTATTGCACATTGGGTATGCACAGTATCAGTCCTGCTACAATAGCAGCAGTCATGTTTGATAGTGTAACTATATTTACACAGTCCTTGTTGTGTCATGTGGAAGCAGAGAATGGCCCTTGTTGTGTTGTGATAATGATGTATAATGAGTTTGTATCCTGCTGGAAAAAGGGCGTGCTGTGAAATTCAAACAGGCAATTAACTTACTTTATGTGCCGATTGAAGTTTATTGTATGAAGGTCCTAAGAATAGCACCATTCACACCGACTAAAAATTTAAATATGGTGTTTTTATAAATGGGACAGAATTGTACACCAACACAGAATTACCAACAGAATTAAATGATGACTTCACAGATGTTACAGTACATAGCCTACATTAGATGGGATGCAATAATGGAAAGGGGTGAAAGATGATAGGAAAAACAAAGCATTAAGGAAACAAAGGAAGAGAGGGACAGATGGCTGTCGGGGAGGGCGGTTGGGCAAGGAAAGGGAAGAGTTTGAATGTTTTCCTCAAAGTCCAATGACAGAAGCTTGTGTTTTGAAGCTGTGCAAAGATGATCTTACTTCAGTCTATGCTTTTACAGGGAATCCTAGGAAGCAGTGTCACAAACGCAGACATGGAAATGCTACCTTGTCAACAGTACAGGGGTGCTCTACCAGTCCAACCTGATCTTTTTCGCACGGTAATTATGTAACAGTATCTCTACAAAAAACTACTAGATGCTCAATTGCAACGATACTGAAGACACACTGTGTGGAAATTGCTTCTGGCATGGTCACGTTCACTTGCACAACAGCCCTCTAGTTACTTCAATATCTTAATTTAAAGTAATTACACCAACACAATACTCACATCTACTGAGGTTATCCTATAAGCCCAGAGTGCAGCAGTAAGAGCAAAAGCTTGTAGTATTAATTTCCATTGATTATGAACGTTAAAACATGTAAAAGTAAAATGTATCAATAGCCATAAATCCTTGCTTGAAAGCAGAGAAATATTCTTGCGAACTGCAATAAAGTAGCCTCCCTGCGTGTTATCAGTTGGTTTACAGTGGAGGGCATGACTCAGTGGAGGCCTTAACATTCATGTGTCAACTACCCTGGAAACCCCTGGCACTTTTTAACAAATGACTGACTTTATATACTGGGTTATAAGAATTACAGTGTGCCTGCATTGAATGCCTTCCTGTGAGGTGAATGGCATGCTATAAAACATTCACACAGGACATGAGGACAGGCAAATTACCTGACACTCTTAATAACTAAAAATGAATGGACGGGGACTAGCCTGGGCATGCATAAGATGTATTTTGTTTAAATACTTTTACTGCGACAACTCCCAAACACACCCAAATATAATTCATGGCAGATTATTTCTAAAAAGGCCACTATGCAGCAAAGTAATGTAAGATCATTGGTAAACAAAGAGGTCAGTTTTGTCATGCCTGCACTGAGAGAATCCTCTCTCTCCAAGTCAATCTTTAACCAACACAGCTACTGAATAATCCTCAGTCAACTGCAATGTGTGTGGACTGCTATGTTGAATCTAGTATCTATGGCAGGGGTCTTCAACGTTTTCAGGCCAAGGACCCCCTTGCTGAGCGAGAGATGAAGCAGGCACCCCCTCTATATTGTATAAAACTTGATATTTGAGATTTCAGAAATTGAGATTTCAAATACATTTTTGCTGCTCTTTTTTCCCTCCACACCTATAACTCTTTGCCAAAAATAGCCGATCTACAAGCTCACAACGCCTCGCAGCGCGAGGCGTTGTGAGCTTGTAGATCTGCTATTTTTGGCAAAAGTTCTCCTCAGAAAAGGGATTCTAGGGTTCAAGTGGTTAATGTAAAAAAATAATCCTATCACACAAAGATTTGGCGGACCCCCTGTAGTAACTAATTCTGAGGACCCCCTAGGGGTCCCGGACCCCCTGTTGAAGACCTCTGATCTAGTAGCTATGGTTAATCACATACAAAGCATGCATTTACTAGAGTACGCTCTGATCAGGCATGATATCATTAGAAAAGCCTTCAAATTGATCAACATCAATTGTAGGCAAACAGTGCCATAGGCTAGGCATTTGATAATGGTTTAGGGATCTTTGTTTACATTTACAGGAGGCCATAGTTGCTTCCTATGGGCAGTGAACCCAATATCAAATCGAAATGTAACCAGCGGTGTAAAGTAACTGAGTACATTTACTTAAGTACTGTACTTAAGTACAATGTTGAGGTATTTTTTACGTTAGTGGAGTATCTCGAATTTTCAATACTTTTTACTTCTACTCCACTACATCTCTAAGGAAAATATTGTACTTTTACTCCACTACAATTATTTGAAACCTTTAGTTAGTTTTTAGATTTAGATTTGTATTACTAAATATACATTAACCACTTAAGCTCTATATATATTTTGACTATTTGAAAATAGCCTATCTACAAGCTCACAACGAGCTTGTAGATCTATATTTTCAAAAGATTTGTATACATTTTGAGAACTTGAAATGGGACATTCTGCATAATGAGTACTTTTACTTTTGGTACATAAAGTATATTTTTATGCCAATACTTTTGTGCTTTTACTAACGTAAATTCTGAATACCAGACTTTTACTGGCAAAAAAAGTATTTCTACATTGTGGTATTGATACTTTTACTCAAGTAGAATAATAACCAATGACATATTTCACCACTCAATGGATTAACAACAGAATCATGTAACTGTGTCAGTCTAATCTTTGTCAAGGGTGTGCCTCTCAAACAATACTGCGAGGAACTATTTCACCAGTAAACCATTAACAAGCAGTGGTGGAAAAGTGTTTTTTTTTAAGTATCAATACTGCAATGTAGAAGTACTCTGTTACAAGTGAAAGTCCGGAATGAAAAATGTACTTGAGTAAAGTACAAAAGTACTGGTATCAAAAAAAGTTTACAAATGAGTAAAATGTCAAAATAATCTTTTGAAATACCAGATCTAGATAAAATAGTAGATCTGCTATTTTGAAATGGCCGAAATGTATGGGCAGAAGTGGTTAATGTATGTTTTGTAATAATAATCAAAATCTACAAAGTAACTACATTTTTCAAATAATTGTAGTATACTTGTAGTGGAGTAGAAGTCAAAGTACTGAAAATTGGATATACTCCAGTAAAGTAAAAAATACCTCAAAATTGTACTTAAGTAAATGTACTTAGTTACTTGACACCACTGCATGCCATGCAACTGTCTAAGGATTGGAAAGATTGAGCCGTAACCGCAGACGAAAATAAACTAAAAGCCAGGTGTAATTTCGATCACACACGATAAGTTGAACTTGAAAAAGTAACGTAGTATAGCTGTGTGACTGTGTGTCTCAACCAAAGTCCAGTCACAATAGATAAGGACGGGATAACATTACCTTCCGTTAACAGAAATAACCAGTGTTGTGGAGATTGACAGGCAGTTCCTTAAACATCAGGACAACAACAGGACATAATCCATAATTGCCATTAGATCACCAGTGAAATAGGCTTTTTTCCCCTCCCCCAAATCACCACACGCTTCAGAGTTTAGCGTCTTGAAATCCTCATTTTGCGTATAGGGACTATTGGTTATAGTTTTCGGCAATCTTGTTAAACGATTCCCCTTTTCTTTTGGTGAGTCACAACAAGAGTAATCCTTTAAGAGATCTACCTGTGTGTTTCAGCTGCTCTCTAGTCTCCACCCCCTGCTTCCCGTCTCCGCCCCTTCCTGAGTCCCACCTGACCTCCCCTCTGGCAGTTCAGGTACAACTGTAACTTATCCAAACAGACAGGCTTCCTTGAATGCTTGTTGCTAAATAAAATAGGCCTATTGATCAGAGCAATATTTTGTCCTCAAAGCAGTGGTCATCTTTTGTACATATTTCTTAATAGGTCTCATACCAGTAACCTGTAAGCTGATTGTATGACGTTCTGTATAGTAGTGTATATCTGTCTGTCTCTTATAGCTATGTCATCATGATTTGTGTGCGTGGGAACTCATTTTAAACTAGCTTAGTGCTTTACGCGTTATCCAATTTAGTAGACCTTGTATTGTGAATTGTACTTCCATGTACTGTTTCTCATGTCTTACTAAATAAAGTACATCAATCAATATGTCCGTAGGCCTACATGGACATATGTACATGTTTTTATAAGATTATAATTGTTTTGATCGTAACCCAATTACTGAATGTCAGTCTCCAGGTTTTCTTCAGAATATGCATGACACTGATTCACTATGATGACAATATGACTTATTAGGAGTCCACTAGTACAGACTTTTTAGACAGTTCAAGGACTCCCATAACTCTGAGAGTGTACAAATATAACCAAATGGACCCGTATTTGGTTCCATTTGTACACTCAGAGTTCTCAGAGTTACAGACCTGTATTGGTCCATTTGGACCACCTTCAAGGAACCCCGAAGGTCCCTCGACCACTGCACTATACAGTATATTAGGAATAGCTCTTTGTGTTATTCGAATATTATTGTAAAAAAAATGTGGACAGAAATGTCCACCACAAGCCGGCATGGTGATGACCCCTGCCTCAGAGTCACCCATCAACTGCTACTGCATTCATTGTTTTTATGAAGTAGAATTAAGAAATTGCATATAAGCAGCGACGGATGTTAAAATAGGCTAGGCCTACTTTAAGGCTGTATCAACAGTGTATGATTGTCCCTCTTGCGTACAGTGACAGTGTAGGCCTACTCTACAGCTACTGTACACATGCTTGACTTAAGTTGTTAGACGAAACTTGCCAGGGGCTAAGCATGAGCCAAAGAAACTCGAGTGACTCTCCCACTCTCCTCCAGCCAGGCCTGCTGCTGTCAAACTAGTCTGGCAGGATTTTTGCCTCTCACGTGGGCTGCCATTTGAATGTAAATGCAGCAATACAGTGGAGCCCGCCTCCTTGCACCTTGCACTTCCTGGTACAGTAGGCAAATTGAGAAACTCCTCTCTCTGGATTTCTCAACAGAGGGAAAGCTTTCAAAGCACATTCAAAGTGTAGCTCTGGTCCATAGCCTGAAGGAGTTCTCCTTCAGGCTATGGACCAGAGCCTGAAGGAGTTCTCCTTCAGGCTATGGACCAGAGCTATATTGATCCCTGGAGGGACAATCTGATGCAACATACAGGATAGGTACAGAATCAAGAACCAAACCAAAGAAAAATAACAAAGATGAAGTAAAGGGGTCCTTAGTCGACTGCAAATCTCCACCAGGAGGCATACCCTACCTCTCTCCTTCTTTATCTGTGGGAATGTGAAGACACGGGGTTGTGCACGAGTAAAAAGGCATAGGGAAATGGCAGTGGTGGAAAGTACTCAAGTACTATACAATGTAGAGTCCTCTAAAAATAAAAAATAAAAATTGTACTATGTAGAGTCTACATAGTACAATTTTTATTTTTTACTTCACTGGAGTACTTCCAATTTTCAATAATTGTACTTCTACTCCACTACATCTCAGAGGCAAATATTGTACTTTTAGTCCACTATAATTATTTGAAAACTCTAGTTGCTTTGTAGATTTAGATTATTACTCTAAAACCACTTCAGACCTATATATATTTTGGCAATTTGAAAATAGTACAACGTGCCACTCTGCTGCGCGCTGTGAGCATAATGAGTGCATAATGAGTACTTTTACATTTGGTACTTTAAGTACAATTTGATGCCAATACTTTTGTACTTTAAAGTAAAATTTGAATACCGGACTACAATAGGGTATTGATACTTTTACTTAAGTAAAAGATTTGAGTGCTATTTCCACCACTGGGCAATGGGGGGAAGGGATAGGCCTAAAGGACCCATTACATCCTTCGAGTGCAACCAGCAAGGTAGTGTGGTGTGGCATCAAACAAAATGATGTTATAGCTCCTCTATAGCTCCGATGTCAGTCAAATCTGCACGACTCGTTTCCGTCAATCAGTGTTCTGTGTTTGCCTATAGTTCCAGACAGCATCACTGTCATGCCCTAACCCTGTGTGTGTGTGTGTGTGTGTGTGTGTGTGTGTGTGTGTGTGTGTGTGTGTGTGTGTGTGTGTGTGTGTGTGTGTGTGTGTGTGTGTGTGTGTGTGTGTGTGTGTGTGTGTGTGTGTGTGTGTGTGTGTGTGTGTGTGTGTGTGTGTGTGTACGCGCGCGTGCTTGCGTTCACGTGTGTTGAGGCTTCTATACTGGCCCCTCATGCGATTCCAATGTGTGGTTGAATGGATGTTGCGTTCATTCATATATTTATTGTATATGAAAACCGTCTGTGTGATATGTTTTTATCACATGAGCGATCACGTGTAGCAATTCCTGTGAGTTTTGGTTAAAGTATGTTGAAGGAGTGGCAAAAAATGTGTTTTGAAGAATATTCAAAATGGTGGAAAAAGTGGGCTATTATAACACCACCATGGATGGGGTCGATATGTAAAATATTGTCAAATTGTATTATTATACAGTATACACAACGTTCTTGTGCATAATAGTATACACAACAACCTAAGCTGTTGACGTCATGGTACGTCATACGTCATGAATGATCTGTATATAGGCCCAAGACCTCATTGCATGGCGTTCAAACAACGGAAGCAGTCAAATAACATAGACTAATCAAGAGAGTTATGTGAATGTACAGGAATTAGATCATGCCTACTGAGCACAAAACAGTCAAAGAGGCACAGGAGTTGGAGAATAAGGCGCAGGAGGAGGAAATGCTGGAAGAGAAGAGACTGAAACATTTGGTAGACAATTTAGACGAGCGGGAGAAGGCGTTGATGGAGATGATAATGAAGCTTGTGGAGGTGGAGAAGAGAACGCTGGAAGAGGAGGAGAAGAGACTGAAGGCATGGGAAGACAATTTAGATGAGTGGGATATGGCGTTAAGGGAGATGGCAATGAAGCTTACGGTGAGGGAGGAAGTTGTGAAGAGGGAGGAGAAAATACTCAAGCTCAAGAAGATCATTGAACAGGAAGGTCGCAGAGAGAGAATAATGGGAGTTCCACGGGGTCCACCAATCCATGCACAGAAACATAGCTTTACCTTTGGCTCCAAACAGGATGCGGGCCAGGAGGAGGGGAAGTCAGCGTTGGCTGACAGCCCTGAACCTGTGGGAAAGCCTGCAACTGTGCAACTGAATGCAGACCCCACCTCTTTCCCTGCCTGCACCGCTGCTGGCTTCTACGCACTGACACCCTGTTCAGAGACAGGGGTCCCTGCTGTCGAGGTCAAGTCTACGGTGGCTGAAAGTCCTAAACCCTCAGTGGATTTCATGAAGGTAGCGAAGCCTGCAGCTGTGCAACTGAAAACAAACCCCACTACTGTCCCTGCCCCCACCACTACATTCTATGAACAGACACCCCGTTCAGAGCCAGAGGTTCAAACAGAATCTAGAGCACCTGCCAGTGCTGAACCCTCAGTGGAGTCCAAGGAAGAAGCAGTGCCTGCTGTCAGTAAGCCAAAATTACCGTCAGTTCTTAAGCTCAAGAAAATCTTTGAACAGGAGGATCCAAGAGAGAGAATAATGGTAGTTCCCTGGGGCTCGCCAACCCAAGCACTGAAACCTAGCTTTGGCTTAAGACAGGGTGCAGGCCAGGAGGAGGAGGAGTCTCCAGCGACTGCCAGCCCTGAACCCTCAGCTGAGGTCCAGAAGGCGGTGAAGCCTGTAGTCATGCAGGTGAAAGTAGACCCCACGCCTGTCATCACCACCACCACCACTGCTGCTTTCTACAAACCAATACCATGTTCAGAGCTAGGGGTCCCAGCGGTCAAATTTGCAGTGGCTGCTAGCCCTGAACCCTCGGTGGATGCCAAGGAACAGGCGAAGCCTGCTGTTGTGAAGACAAACTTACTGTCAGTCCTTAATCTCAAGAAGATGTTTGAACAGGAGGATCCCAGAGATAGAATAATGGGAGTTCCACGAGGGGCACCAACCCATGCACAGAAACCTAGCTTTGGCTCTGGACAGGGTGCAGGCCAGGAGGAGAGGTCTGCAGCGAATACCACAAAGCCTGCAGCCATGCAGCCTAAATCCGACCTCATCAATGTCACTGCTCCCACAGCTGCTGCCGTCTACGGACCGGCATCCTATTCAGAGCCAGGAGACCCAGCGGCTGGGGAAGAGTCTGCTGTGGCTGCCAGTCCTGAACCCTTGGTGGATTCAGAGACGCCAGAGAAGCCTGCAGCTGTGGAACTGAAAGCCGACCCCACCCCTGTCACCACCCCCGTTGCTGCTGCCTTCTATGAAGACATGACACCTTGTTCAGAGCCAGGGGTCCCAGCGGTTGAGGATGAGTCTGCAGCAGCTACCAATCCTGAACCCTCTACAGAGTCTAAAAAGGCTGTGAAGCCTGCAGCCGTGCAGCTTAAAGTAGATACCCTCTACAAAGAGACACCGTATACAGAGCCAGTGGTCCCAGTGGACGAGGACGAGTGTGCAGTGGCTGCCACTCCTGAACCCTTGGAGTCCAAGAAAGCAGTGAAGTTTGAAGCCGTGCAGATGAAAGCAGACCTCGCCCCTGTCACCTGGTGCAGCTGTCACCAGGTGACACCTAGTGCAGCTGCCTTTTACGAACTGACACCTTGTTCAGAGCCACGGGTCCCAGTGGTCGAGAAAGAGTCTTTGCCGGCTGCCAGTCCTGAACCCTTAGCGGAGTCAGAGAAGGCCACAAAGCCTGCAGCCATGCAGCTGAAATCTGACCCCACCCCTGTTATCAACCACACCGCTGCTGCCTCCAATGAAGCAATCATGGACAAATCTGCAGCGCCTGCCAGTCCTGAACCCTCAGCAGATGCAGAGGAAGAGGCAAAGGCTGCAACTGTGCTGCTGAAAGCAGGACACACCACTGTCACCGCCCCGACTGCAGCTGCCTTTTATGAACTGGTACTTTGTTCAGAGCCATGGGTCCCAGTGGTCGAGGAAGAGTCTTTGCTGCCCGTCAGTCCTGAACCCTCAACAGAGTCTGAGAAGGCTACAAAGCCTGCAGCCGTGCAGCTGAAATCAGACCTCATCAATGTCACCGCCCCCACAGCTGCTGCCGTCTACGGAACGACACCCTATTCAGAGCCAGGAGACCCAGCGGCTGGGGAAGAGTCTGCAGTGGCTGCCTGTCTTGAACCCTTGGTGGATTCAGAGACGCCAGTGAAGCCTGCAGCTGTGGAGCCGAAAGAAGACCCCACCCCTGTCACCACCCCCATTGCTGCTGCCTTCTACGAAGAGGTGAGACCCTGTTCAGATCCAGGGGTCCCAGCGGTTGAGGATGAGTCTTCAGCAGCTGCCAGTCCTGAACCCTCCGGGGAGTCTGAGAAGGCTGTGATGACTGCAGCCATGCAGCTTCAAGTAGACCCCATCACTGTCACCGCCTCCACCGATGCAGCCATCTACGAAGATACACCCTATTCAGAGCCAGTGGTCCCAGTGGACGAGGACGAGTGTGCAGTGGCTGCCACTCCTGAACCGTTGGTGGAGTCCAAGAAAGCAGCAAAGCTTGAAGCCGTGCAGATAAAAGCAGACCTCGTCCCTGTCACCCTCTCCATTGCTGCTGCCTTCTGCAAAGAGACACCCTGTTCAGAGCCAGGGGTCGAGGACGAGTGTGTGGCAGCTGCCAGTCCTGAACCCTCAGCAGTGGCTGAAGAAGATGCAAAGCCTGCAGCCGTGCAGCTGAAAGAAGACCCCACCCCTGTTATCACCCCCACCGCTGCTGCCTCCAATGAAGCAATCATGGACAAATCTGCAGCGGCTGGCAGTCCTGAACCCTCAGCAGATGCAGAGGAAGAGGCGAAGGCTGCAACTGTGCTGCTGAAAGCAGACCCCACCACTGTCACCGCCCCCACTGCAGCTGCCTTTTACAAACATATACTTTGTTCAGAGCCACGGGTCCCAGTGGTCGAGGAAGAGTCTTCGCTGGCTGCCAGTCCTGAACCCTCAGCAGAGTCTGAGAAGGCCACAAAGCCTGCAGCCGTGCAGCTGAAATCAGACCTCATCAATGTCACCGCCCCCACAGCTGCTGCCGTCTATGGAACGACACCCTGTTCAGAGCCAGGAGACCCAGCGGCTGGGGAAGAGTCTGCAGTGGCTGCCTGTCCTGAACCCTTGGTGGATTCAGTGGAGCCAGTGGAGCCTGTAGCTGTGAAGCTGAAAGCAGACCCCACCCCTGTCATCACCCCCATTGCTGCTGCCTACGAAGAGATGACACCCTGTTCAGAGCCAGGGCTCCCAGCTGTTGAGGATGAGTCTGCAGCAGCTGCAGGTCTTGACCCCTCCATGGAGTCTGAGAAGGTTGTGATGACTGCAGCCGTGCAGCTTAAAGTAGACCCCATCACTGTCACCGCCCCTACCGATGCAGCCATCTATGAAGAGACACCCTGTTCAGAGTCAGTGGTCCCAGTGGACAAGGACGAGTGTACAGTGGCTGCCACTCCTGAACCCTTGGTGGAGTCCAAAATAGCAGTGAAGCTTGAAGCCGTGCAGCTGGAAGCAGACCCCACTCCTGTCACCACCCCAATTGCTGCTGCCTTCTGCAAAGAGACACCCTGTTCAGAGCAAGGAGTCGAGGACGAGTGTGCGGAAGCTGCCACTCCTGAAAAGTCTACAGCCGTGCAGCTGAAAGAAGACCCCACACCTGTTATCACCCCCACCGCTGCTGCCTCCTATGAAGCAATCAAGGACAAGTCTGCAGTGGCTGCCAGTCCGGAACCGTCAGCAGATGTAGAGGAAGAGACGAAGGTTGCAACTGTGCTGCTGAAAGCAGACCCCACCACTGTCACCATCCCCACTGCAGCTGCCTTTTATGAAGTGACACCTTGTTCAGAGCCACGGGTCCCAGTGGTCGAGGAAGAGTCTTCACTGGCTGCCAGTCCTGATCCCTTAGCGGAGTCCGAGAGGGCCATAGTGCCTGCAGCCATGCAGCTGAAATCTGACCTCATCAATGTCACCGCACCCACAGCTGCGACCGTCTACAGAACAACACCTTATTCAGAGCCAGGAGACCCAGCAACAGGGGAAGTGTCTTCGGCAGCTTCCTGTCCTGAACCCTTGGTGGAGTTAGAGACGCCAGTGAAGCCTGCAGCTGTGGAGCTAAAAGCAGACTCCGTCCCTGTCACCATGCCCATTGCTGTTGCCTTCTACGAAGAGATACCAGGAGTCCCGGAGGTTGAGGATGAAAAGAATATAGCGAAGCTCGAATCCGTGCAGCTGAAAAGCTGCACTCCTGTCACCACCCCCATCAATGCTGCCTTCTGCAAAGAGACACCTTGTTCAGATCCAGGGGTCGAGGATGAGTGTGCATCAGCTGCTAGTCCTGAACCCTTGGTACTGGCCGAAGAAGATGCAAAGCTTGTGCAACTGAAAGCCGACCCCACCCCTGTTATTACCCCCACCGCTGCCACCTTCTATGAAGCAACCAAGGACCAGTCTGCAGCGGCTGCCAGTTCTGAACCTTCAGAGGAAGAGGCGAAGGCTGCAACTGTGCTGCTGAAAGCAGACCCCACCACTGTCACCGCCTCCATTGCAGCTGCCTTTTACAAACTGACACCTTGTGCAGAGCCACAGGTCCCAGTGGTCGAGGAAGAGGATTTGGTGGCTGCCTGTCCTGAACCCTCAGCGGAGTCAGAGAAGGCCACAAAGCCTGCAGCCATGCAGCTGAAATCTGACCTCATTGACGTCACCACCCCCACAGCTGCTTCCCTCTACGGACCGACCCCCTATTCAGAGCCAGGAGACCCAGCGGCTGGGGAAGAGTCTGTGGTGGCTGCCAGTCCTGAACCCTTGGTAGAGTCGGAGAAGCCAGTGAAGCCTGCAGCTGTTGACCTGAAAGCAGACTCCGCTCCTGTCACCATCCCCATTGCCGGTGCCTTCTGCAAAGAGACACCATGTTCAGAGCCAGGGGTCTCGGCGGTTGAGGATGAGTGTGCGGCAGCTGCCAGTCTTGAACCCTTGGCAGTGGCCGAAGAAGATGCAAAGCCTGCAGCCGTGCAGCTGAAAGCAGACCCCACTCCTGTTATCACCTCCACTGCTGCCGCCTTTGAAAAAGCAATCGAGGACAAGTCTTCACTAGCTGCCAGTCCTGAACTCTCAGTGGAGTCAGAGGAGTTCACAAAGCCTGCAGCAATGCATCTGAAATCAGACCTCATCAATGTCACCACCCCCACAGCTGCTGCCGTCTACGGACAGACCCCCTATTCAGAGCCAGGAGACCCAGCGGCTGGGGAAGAGTCTACGGTGGCTGCCAGTCCTGAACCCTTGGTGGATTCAGAGACACCAGAGAAGCCTGCAGCTGTGGAGCTGCAAGCTAACTCCACTCCTATCACCACCCCCATCACAGCTGCCTTCTATGAAGAGGCACCGTGTTCAGAGCAAGGGGTCCCAGCGGTTGAGGACGAGTGTGCGGCAGCTGCCAGATCTGAACCCTCGGCAGAGGCCGAAGAAGATGCGATGCCTGGAGTTGTGCAGCTGAAAGCAGACCCCACCCCTGTCATCATCACCCCCACTGCCTTCTACGATGCAATCGGGTGTGCAGCGGCTGCCAGTCCTGAACCCTCGGCAGATACAGAGGACGAGGTAAAACCTGCAACTCTGCTGAAAGCAGACTCAACCATTGTCACCGCCCCCATTACTGCCGCCTTCGATGAAGAGTCACGATGTTCAGAGCCAGGGGTTCCACCAGTCGAGGAAGAGTCTGCGGCAGCTGCAAGTCCTGGACCCTCGACCAAGGAAGTGGCAAAACCTGAAGCCATGCAGATGGAATCAGACCCCATGAATGTCACCACCCCTTCCACTGCTGTCTACGAACCAACACCCTGTTCAGAGCCAGGAGTCCCAGCAGTCAAGGAAGAGTCTGTAGCGACTGCCAATCCGGAACCTTTGGTGGATTCAGCAATGGCACCGAAGCCTGCATCTGTGGAGTTGAAAGCAGACCGCACCCCTGTCACTACCCTCATTCCTACTGGCATCTACAAAGAGACACCCTGTTCAGAGTCAGGGGTCCCAACGATTGAGGATGAGTCAGCGGCCGCCAGTCCAGAACAGACGGCAGTGGCAAACCCTGCAGCCATGCAGCTGAAAGCAGACCCCACCACCTCCACCGTTGCTGCCTTCTACAAAGAAGTCGAGGACGAGTCTGTGGTGGCTGCCAGTCCTGGACCCTTAGTGGAGTCGGAGAAAGCAGCAAAGCCTGCAGCCACGCAGCTGAGAGCAGATCCCACCCCTGTCACTACTCCCATCGTTGCTGTCTTCTATGAAGATACACCCTGTTTAGAGCCAGTGGTTGAGGACAAGTCTGCTGCAGCTGCCAGGCCTGAATCCTCAGCGATGTTTGAGAAGGCTGTGATAACTGCAGCTGTGCAGCTGCAGACAGACCCCATCACTGTCATCATCCCCATCACTGTCATCATCCCCGCCACTGCTGTCGTCTACAGACCAACACCCTATTCAGAGCCTGAGAATGCGACGAAGCCTACAGCCGTGCAGCTGAATGCAGAACCCACCCCTGTCACCACCCCGTTCACTGCTACCTTCTATGAACCAACGCCCTGTTCAGAGCTAGGGGTCCCAAAGGATGAGTCTGCAGTGGCTGCCAGTAATAAACCCTTGGCTGAGGAAGAGCTGGAGCCTGCTATCGTCGAGCCAAAAGTTCAGTCAGTCCTCAAACTCAAGAAGTTCTTTGAACATTTTGGCCAGGAAAATTCCATAGAAAGGAAAGGGAAATGTCCCCCCATCCCACTCTGGTGATAGGTTGTTGTCTCTTGTCTAACCAATAGTAATATTGTTTTTTTCAAGGCAAGGCTCTGCAGGAGGCTAGCCGTCTATAAGAGGGTTTATGTGTGTGTGTGTGTGTGTGTGTTTGGCTGTGTGTGTTTTGCTGTAGATCATTTTGCAAACCGCTGGACAGATCGGCGCCATATTTCTTGTGAACACTTCCAATAATTAAGTTAAAAAATGTAAAGAAAAAAAGAGTATAAAACATGTGGAATAACATTGGAGGTATTAAGTTATCCACCTCAATTTCATAATGGGAGTCAATGGGGCTCGGAAAGGGGTTGAAACCTTTCTCAGAATTTAAGTAATAAGTCATAGAAACGTCATAAATTATGACCGTCACAGGCTCACCACATGAATCTTGAGGTCCACATTGTACAGTAGCTAAGCCATTCCCATGTGGATCTTGGGATCCACATGGTTAGATTATTTTTTTTGTTGCCTGAGTGGTGCCTATAGTCGCCTAGAAGAGTGTGTGTCCATCTGTCCGCCTGCCCCGCTGTCCCTCCATAGTTTGGCAAGTTTGACATTAACATGACATCAGAGATCTACAGGGAAGCAATGCCGTTATTAGATCCTGTCTCTTTTTTTATCAGGGCATAGTGTCATGGACTATTGCAAACCATTTCCGATAGAGGGCCACATGTGGGCCTGCTAAACATCTGCGGAGGCGTTAATGGATCTGTTCATCAAAACAACCAGTGCTGGAAACCAGCCTGGCCACTGGGCAGGAGATATGAATCAGAGGATTCTCTGCACACTCTACAGACTAACAAGCAGTTTGCAGCTGCAAGGACCACAGATCTCGACAGAATTGGGAATGACTAGGTTGAGATAATAATGACAATAATAAAAATAAATAAATAAATTAAACAAAAAAAGAACAAAAGAAATAAGAAAATATACTGTATATTGTTCAGTAAATTAAAAAACATTTATATATAATAAAATAAGTAAAATATACATACACATATATGTGCAGTGCCTTGCAAACATACTGTATGAAAAGAACGGAAAAGAGATTAAGAGAATAAAAAAAAAAACAATTCATCGATTATTTTGCAAGGCACTGTACATGCCTCTCAAAATCCAACCCTACGTCCTCGTCGTGGGAGGTGGAAGCAGGTCATGCTGACCAACAGGGCTCTGGTAAAACTGCACAATTCACCTGTGCAGTGAGTGGATAAATGCAGATTACATAAACATTGACAAATGGCAATGCTATTCTGGTCCTGCGAACAGAAGATTGTGAGTTTGTGAGTGTGTGGTGCCATATAGAACAGGATGGTACCACCATTTGCCAGCTTAACCTGTTAAGCCTACTCTTTTTAGATATGTTTTATTGTTATTAATGATTAAGAAGTCATTTGTATACATGTAACACATTTCATACACAGGTTTTGTATGTCTATAACATAAAGCATAAAAGGCTTTTAAAGGCATAAGAAGAAAAATAAATTATGGTTTTACTTATTCCCACACTATTAGGAAAACTAAACTTGTATTTGCCAGGAGTATCATATTGTGTAGAAGGATTTATCCTTTAGTTCAGTCACCAATGTGATGAGGGGTCCCAGAACCTGCGGTTTCCCAGCCCCTCTGAATAGAGCTAATTGTTTTTGTTCGTTTTTCAGTACAAATTCCTGTAATACCTGGTAATAAGGTAACGTGGATCGGATTTTTATGTGACTATTAAGGATGTAATGCTGAACTGTGTTGTATAATATTCATCTTTCAGTGATACTGTGTAGCTATAATTCTTTAACAATTGAACAGGTCACAGACAGGACAGAAACCAGCCAAACAAAATATTCCTAGGTGAGAACACACAACAAATTAATTAACATAAACCAGTGGTTCTCAAACCTTTTCATGTCAAGGACTACCAAATTAATTGTATTTGGCTGCGGACCCCCACACAAGATTTGTGTTGTTAAAATGTTCAAAAAATATTCAAAATTTGCTCAAGATGTTTTGAAAATATAGATGAACTACAATTCATACAGATGTAAAACAATGTAGGAGATGCAACACGTTGTGATTTTTATGCTATATTAACAAATGTTGCTGGGGACTTTGAGAACCACCGAAATAAACAATAAAACCAGTATTTAATAATTCACAGTTCTAGAGTCTATAAAAAATATATCATTATTGACCCTCAATTTGCTTTACTTGGATGTTCGGAGATTACCATAAGATATACGGATGAAGAACAAAATGCTTGATGCTTGGAATGGTTGCAGCCAAGAAAGTCATTCTACTGTACTGGAAGTCACCCTCTCCTCCTTGTTATAAGAAATGGCTTAATGCGATGACTGTAAATCATACAGAACAGATGGAGAATCCGATGTCACAGATCCAATATGGACAAGACATTCTCGAAAATATGGACTCCCTTCATATACCACCTACAAGAATTGGTGAAAACATAAAAGTCAAATGAATATAAGTGTACAAGATGAAAGATGTATACAATGTATGGCAGTGCTTTGTTTGTCTGTTGGTTTTTTGCTTTGTCATTTATAGTTATAGTTATATTGTGTTGATTTTGTTTATTATTATTACTGTCACTAGCATTATATATTTTTTTCTGTGTATGTGCTGGGGATGTATACTGAACAAATAAAAAACATAATATACAATAATTCACAGGTGGTCCACCTTTTGACATGGTGTTTTGTCTCCAGGTCTAATAATTGTGTGTGTGTGTGTGTGTGTGTGTGTGTGTGTGTGTGTGTGTGTGTGTGTGTGTGTGTGTGTGTGTGTGTGTGTGTGTGTGTGTGTGTGTGTGTGTGTGTGTGTGTGTGTGTGTGTGTGTGTGTGTGTGTGTGTGTGTGTGTGCGCGCGTGCCTACCCCCATCCTGCTGCCTTGAATCTTATCTGAAGTTCAGATTCCTTTATTCCATTTATGAGTGTCAGCTTACAGTGTGGGAAGCTCTTTCTTAACTGATAGTCCTGGAGGTAACAGGATGTAATGTGATTTAGAAAGAAAATGCAATATTGGCCTTTGGAATAAGTTAATGTGCTGGAAAGAAAGAACTATACTCCCTGGTCTTTGTTACAATGCCTTAGTCGGTGGTCAGTAGGAACACACTGAGGACACTAGCCGGAGCACTCATCCAATGTCATTTCGACTATGCTTTAGCACCTCAAAGGCATTAAAAACAAAACTGCAGACCTCTCAAAACAAACTGGTTAGGTTACTACTAGGCCTTACACCCAGAACTCACATAACCCCGGCTCATTATGCTGGGGTGGGATAGCTCAGAGTGGAGGACAGAGTAAGATCCCTACACACTTGCAATGGGCCTGGTCTTCAAGATATGCGAGAAAACAGGGATACCCATGTACCTGTCAGACTACTTCAATAGCGTAAAAGTCACACACTGGCACAACACCAGAAGGAGCCCCACTGATCTCACTGAACCCAGTTTCGGCACAAAAATGCCCTACCAACAGTCATAAAAAAGTGTGACTCCTTGCCCTCCTTCAAAACCGCTCTATAAGAGCATCAACAGGTGGCTGAAAATTGCAACTGGCCCCTGTAAAAAGTAAAAAGTCTAAGCTTATCACCGGAAATGACCACCCCCCACAGCCCCAAACGGTTTACTATCACCGGAAATGACCACCCCCCACAGCCCCAAACGGTTTACTGTACACATCTTTCTTTTTTATTACTACTCGTATATATGATGTTTTTGCATATTACTGTAATTATTGTTGTCTCCGCCAGGCCGAAAGGCATGGCCAAGACTATGTTTTGCACTGGAGTACTGCCAGTACATACTGGAGTATTTCCAATTTTCTATACTTTTACTTCTACTCCACTACATCTCAGAGGCAATTATAGATTCTTTGTAGATTTTGATTATTACAAAACATACATTACCCACTTCAGCCCTATACATTTCGGCCATTTGAAAATAGCCGATATAAGAGCTTGTAGATCTGCTATTTTGAAAAGTTTTATATTTGAAAACTTGTGAAATGGGACATCTGCATAATGAGTAGGCTACTTTCTACTTTTTGGTACTTTTGTAAGCACATTTTGATACCAATATTTACTTTTATTCTTTTGATTGATTGAATATTTTATTAGGCAAAAAATGTAAAACAACACATTTACATTTAAAATACTTTGTCTAACAGGTCCGTTCATAAAAGTCCTTGCAGACTTGTTTCCAATGAGGGCCTTGGTATTCAATTCATAGACATATATAGTGGCATCACAGTTCGAATATCATTACGCAAAGAAAATAAAAATAAAACAGCAAGAATATATATATATATCTATATATATATATATATATATCTATACATATATATATATATATATATATATATATATATACATATATATATATATATACATACATATATATATACATACATATATACATACATATAATACTATGTACAGCAAAAGAAATAAAATAAAAAAAGGGGGGGGGGAAGATATGTACAAGAACAGGGGGGGGGGGTCGGCTGTCTAATGGGAAAATGGTACTACCTCCTCTTTTGGCCTCCTGAAAGGACTTTTACTTGTAACAGAGTATTTCTACATTGTATTATATTTGACTTAAGTGAGTACTTTTACCACCACTGTGCAACTCTACCTAACGATGTATAAACAAATCTCTTACATTGCACTCACTACAACAGTCCCTTGATTAAAGCAAGAAAAAGAACAACAGCACACTCTACCATTTACTTCTGGTATCGCATGCTTTTTAGCTGTCTAAACGTCATCACCGAGCGACATTAGATTTGACTCATGATTTGACAACTATCGCTACTATTTTTCAACTGGAAGCAAAAGGATTATTTCTACTGGCATATGATTTCATTTAGTAAATTATTCCTATGGACCTTGCCTATACTCTCAACTCAACGCTTTTTGGATTCACGTTGAACCATTTACTTCAGTTACCCAAGTTAATTCTGTAGCCTACACACATGGCATGTCAGCGTTGAGTGTGATATCATACAATTATGCCCAAACTCTTTGATATAAAACTTACTGGAGAATGCAAGAGTTTGCCCGATGGGTTTTGGTCAGCCGTTGACGTGTGGATAAACAAACCTCATGTCGTCAACAAACGCCTTTGTGGAGCCAACGTGACGGAGGTTAAGGATGTGGACACTGAGGCAGTGAGATGTCTGCTGGACTCCTCACACAGAGATGATCTGCTAGTGGACTCATCACACAGAGATGGTCTGCTAGTGGACTCATCACACAGAGATGAGGTTAAGGATGTGAACACTGAAGCAGTGGAGTGTCTGCTGGACCTGGACTCCTCACACAGGGATGAGCTCCTGTCTTTCTTGACAGGTGGTGGACCTTCTTCAGCTGCAAAGGAAAGCGTCTGGTCCTTTAGTGTAAGAACATTCATTCCTAAAGTGAACTGCTATGGTCCAAATCGGCAGAAAGAAATGGTGCTCAAAGGTAGGTGTTTTACAAAGCATGTAAGCTTTGGATGTAACTTATTTTTTTCTCTACAATGAGGCCATTGACAAATGTTGAAGGAAAGTCAATAATGTTTGTCACAGTGCATCTCAGTATTGCTGCCTTTATTCAGCATTTTAAATGCTGTGAGGAAGACATAGCCTATAATTGTCCCCATCTCCTTTTCTAGACTTTGACAGACAACAGGTGACTTTTGTTCCCTTTGAAGAAGATCCAGAAGGGCAGGTGTCTCAAAAAAAGAACAACGTTTATCAGATCCGCCTCCTCCTCCAGGCCTGTCAGGAACATAGTCAGGAATGGTAACTTAAAAATCCAATTGTATTAGTAGTTGTTATTCTCCTCTGCATTTAAGTCATTCTATCTATTAGGAGCAGTGGATATCTATTGAACAGCGCCCGCCCGGAGAGCAGTTGGGGTTCAGTTATTATTGTTCAAATACAAATTGGCCTTGAAAAGGTGTTGCTGCTTTAATACGATCATAGCTTGCAAGTCAGTGTGACTGAATAATTTATGGTTCACTTTAATTTAATTAATTCTTTATTGAACTGGTACATACTCAATAAAAAAAATATGCACCAGAGTTAGCTGAAAACTAATCTAATCTGCAGTCCCCGGGGCTTACACTATGTAAATTACAAAATACAATACCAAAATGAGAACAATATACAAGATAGAAGGCCAGTATTTCAAAACAATAAAAACTAGAGGCATTTTTTTCAAGGCAAAAGCATTTTTCTATAATACACTCATAGGAGCAAAATTCCTTTCTCTGTTAATCATAATGCTTGTCACATAAAAAAAAAACAGCAAACACATAAAAGAGGTACATCAAAATCATGAAAGGATAGAGAGAGAGAGCAGCATAATTATTGGTGAGTACTTGATTGTTTTGTTTTGGGCCCATGTTTCAGGTTTGTCTTATGATGGTTAAGCAGGTATCAAAATGAAACACAATATCATATGATCATCAGACACACTTCCACACCCTTTCCGTTTTTGTATGAGTTAAAACACAGTTGAAACTCATGAGTTTGCGCTGAAATAAATATGTGCTCATATTTAGATATTTCTGACTGAAGAGAAAAATAAATAGCCCTTTGCACGATACTTATATATGTGTGTATGTATATATATATACCGTCTTTCTGTATTGGTTTCAAGCATGCTTTCTGTTTAACCACTTGAACCCTAGCATGTAGATCGGCAATTTTTTGGGGAAAAAGAGTTGACCAAGTACAGACTACAGAGCCAAATCATGTCAAAAATAATAAGTATAGATTGATTGATTGATTGATTGATTGATTGATTGATGTACTTTATTTAGTAAGACATGAGAACAACAGTACATGGAAGTACAAATTCACAATACAAGGTCTACTAAACTGGAAGACTCATAAAAGCACTGAGCTTGTTTCAAATGAGTTCCCCATGCACACAAATCATGATGACATATAAGAGACAGACAGATATACACAACTACTATAGAATGTCATACAATCAGTTTACAGGTTACTGGTATGAAGAGTGAGAAAGATGTACAAAAGGAGAAGGAGAGAGGGGGGGGGGGGTAGGGGGGTAGGTTAGGTTAGGACTTAGACAGGGGCCATTTTCCAATTGCAGCCTCCTGAAGGTGTATCTTTAGGGCTGTTTTGAAAGAGAGTAGGGTTTTACACTCCTTTACTCCTTTTGGTAGGGCGTTCCACATTTTTGATGAATAGCATGAGAACGAGTTACTTCCCTTTGTTGAGCCAAAAAAGGGTTGGACAAGGTTTGTGGAGCTGCCTCTGGTATTGTGATCATGGACATCATTAACATTTTGGAAGTATTTTGACAAATACAGGGGGATCCCAATGTTGTGATATATCTTGAAGACCAGGCCCATAGCAAGTTGCTGTACTCTGTCCGCAACCCTAAGCCATCCAATCCTATCAAAATGATCAGGGGTTAGATGGGTTTTGTAGTTGAGGCCAAGAAGTAGCCTTACAAGTTACAAGTTACGTTAAGATCGAGGGTTTGTGTGGTTAAAATGTCAAACTGTAGAGCATAAAAACTTATCTCTTCGCCCTCCGGTCTGCAGGCTCTTGGAGTTTCATGTCTTGAGGCCAAACGAGTGGTTTTCTGATGGAGTGGCTTACCCTAAGCTGCCCTGGCTGTCCAGAGACCTCCTGCCGAAACTGGGGCGCTGGGCCACTGAGAGTAAAACCAGCGAGTTCAAGAGTACCCTGTCTCTCCTGCCTGTGGAGAAGTACAGTTTCATGTACCAGCAGCTTAAAGACCAGTACAAGAACATGGTGAAGGTAATGGATTTTTGTGCAAAAGCTCTGTCACTATTCTTTTGATGTTTTATCAAAATGTCTTAGCTGTCATATTATTGCTGAATGCTGACATTCTATTTTTCTGTCCTAGGTTTGGCCTGAAGTGACGGATCCGGAGAAGTTTGTCTATGAAGATGTTGCTATTGCTACATATCTCTTGGTGGGTTTAGGCCATAATTTGTGTGTTAAAGTCCCAAACAATATAGTTTTATTCAAATATTTTAGGCATGTTTGCAAAGATTATTGCATTGGTTTATCATAACATTTTGCAACTGTCACCTTAAAGGTCGGGTAAGTGATATTTCTTTGTTGAAGTAAGTGTTAAATAGGTGTTAAATAGCTCTATATTACTCATTGCTATTGAGTGTTAGTTCAGTAACAGGAGTCTCCCCATCTCTCCTGCTCTTTAGTAAACAGAAAATCAATTTTCAGGTCGGAATACCAATTTTGTCCATTCAGGAGAGGGAACTTGCACAGAATACAGATTAAACAAGTGAAATTGGAAATTATGGCACTAAGAAATGAGCAGACAAAATTGGATCTGGAACACTATCAAATTGAAGCTGATAAATGGGTACTCTTTCCTGATTGGCTGAAATCTTTACCTCCTGGGTAAGATTACTGATTGCCAGCCATTTCCTGGAGAGTGCCACTAGCAAGTTGGATCCAATTTGGAGACTGACCTGTGGCAGAACAACTCCAGCTTTTGTTTTGTCACTCAGCTGAACGGTAGCCTGAAAACACAACTTGTCCAATCAGTGATCAACTTATTCCATCTAGCCACTAATTAAGGAGCCCATTTCACAAATGAGCCAAACAAAAACCTTCAACCACAGCCAAAATGAACAATTGTGTATTTGACAATGTTTCTGCTTATTTAGTCTGCTATGCTATGTCACCAATTTCTTGTCCGCCCTTTGCATTTGTAGTACTGTATGTGTATTATAGTACTTGCACTCACACTGTGACCAAAGACCATTTTTAACAGCAGCTATGCTTTTTGGGATATGAATTAGCTTTAGAAAGAAGGTTTATGACGCAGTTATAACTTGAACATGTGTGTGCTTTACATCAATTTATATAAATAAATAAATAAAAGGAAAAAAAAAACTTACCATTGGGGTAAAGGTCCACAAAGTATGGAAATAAGTTCTGCAAACCAGGTAAATAAGTTAACCACTTAAACCCTACACTTGGCTGCCCGTAGTCCATCAGGGCTCTATGCTAGTGACCTTTTACGTTTTCGCTCTACACTAAATAAAATAGCCGATCTATAAGCTGAAGCTCACAACAAAATAAATCGTATCGCAATGTAAAGCTTATTCTCTGGCTCTGTCTTTCCAGGTCTTGTGGGCAGAGGAGCGAGCAGAGAAGGACCTGACTGACAAACAGTCATTCGTGGACCTGGGCTGTGGAAATGGCCTCCTGGTTCACATACTGTGTAATGAAGGGGTACGTTGAACTCTGATGTTGCTATTCTGGGAATGTCTTAACTCATTCAATCCGGGAACGCATCTACAAATGTCTCTAAATCCTAACAGGTTTCTGAAAACCGTAGGTTGCTATAATATATAAGTGCTCAAACTTTTTTCCATGTCAAGGACCACCCAAAATGATGGGGATCCCCCCAGAAGCAAAGATTTGAGTTCCAAATGTTAACATAAAAACATATATATTCGAAGATTTGCAAAAGTTTTCATGATAAAAAAATAATAAAGCAGATATATGATCTTGTATATCTGCTATTTTTGAATAGCCAAAGTATAAAATAATGGTTAGAGCTCAAATAAAAACTTACACAGATGCGTTCCCGGATTGAATGGGTTAATAGGTGACAATTCTGTGAGAATGGCATATCTACAAGCTCACAATGCATCACAATATGTATATTATGTACACAAGAGATATAGTGATATAAGTGGCAAAACAGGTGTTTATACTGTAGTATTCTTTTTGTTGTGTTATGAAATGTAATATAACTTTGAGCTGCATTCCATGTATGAAAAGTGCTATAAAAATGTTATTATAATTGTATTATTATTAATATATCACTATGTATATATTCATATTATTCAGATACTGCAATTTGAATTGCTTTGGGTAGATTTTCTCTGTTAAACAGGCCATCTTTATAACCATATAAAGCAGGCCTAGGCCATGTGGAAAACTGACCCTTCAAGAAGAGGTAATTTAAGTAGCCCGATACTAACTGGTGGCAACAATAATTGGAGTGTGGATGAGGCTAACCTTGAACCGGTTGAATGAGGCGATTATGGGCTGACCGCCATGGCATCTTGTGTTGCAGCACCCTGGAAAGGGCATCGACGTACGGAAGAGGAAGATCTGGGACATGTATGGCCCTCAAACCATCCTAGAGGTCAGAGAAGTTCAGTAGGACAGGTGGTGGGAGATGGCCTAATTCAGGCATTTAATGAGCGCTGTTATAATTTTTTGGGGTGAATACATTTAATGTAATTTAATCCAGTCTGTATGGTAGAGTATGTTAATACAATATAATCGGGTGGTTGTATTTTGTCTCCCTGCTCTTCTATTGAGACAGTTAGATTGTGTCAAAGGACAAGTCTCACCTAGACACAGGATCTGACACAAATTTTGACCTGATGGTCAAGATTCAATTCATCCCCTGAGCAAGCAGGCAGGCTCTATTAGCTCAATGGTAAAAATGCCAGCACTTGCACAGGAAACTGTGTTCAAATCCTGGGTAGAAGAGGAAAGTTACATACGTTAACCTCTCTATGACACTACTGGTTTATTTTTTATTTAGTCCAGATTTTCATCTTGAATACACTGACTGAGCTTCTGTAACTTCCTTATACTAGAAGTGACAGTGTATGTGACAGCAGCTACATATGGTAGCGTATAATTTAGAACATATTGTTCAACTGCAATTGACATCTTTCTTTATATATGATGAGCAACATGGATGTGCACTTTGATTTACAGTCAGAACGGAACCCTTCATTATTGATCACTTTTCCATCAGCAGGCTGGACCCTCTCAGAGTTAAATTAACAGACTGTGTATAGGGAAACCTCCTTAAGAGTAAGACATGCTGTACTTTCCCCTCTGCCTTCCGACTTCAATCTTTCATTTGACAACAAGCTGCTGACTGTTACTGTTCCCACTCCCGGTCATCCATTATTGACTGTGTTTTAGTCTGGGCAAAAGGGGCAGCCCAGTCTGCTAGCTCCTACAGGGACTCCCTGTACTTCCAGTCCTTAAGCTTCATTTGGACTTTTTAACCTCCATTCTTTGTAAGGCTGACGATGGGGCTACCGATGGAGTGAATTCACAAGACATTGTTTTATATCAATTTATTTATGCTACACTTCAGATATTTGTGCTTTTTATTATCGCTGGGTAACATATCATGTATCGATATATGAGACTAGATATCGTCTGAGATTTTGGCCATTGTAATATTTTAATATGGCCTGCGTTGTCTTTTCCTTCTTCAAGCTCACAACGCAGCTTGTAGATTTGATATTTTAGCTGTTTTTGATGTGTTTTTTTTTAATTATTTATTAACGTCACAATATGGATATTAAGAAAATTGGTTAATACAATTTTTCCATATCGCCCAGCCCTTCTTTATATCATTAAAGGTTATCTCTGACGATGTTCCTGCAAACATTTAAAAGAAATGACCATCCTCCCGCCTAGTGTCTATATAATGATGTATTAAAGGTTTGATGGAGATTGCAGAGCATTCCATACTTGTGTAGCGTCAGCAGGTCACAATCAATTTCTTCTGACCAAGTGATTAATTGTCAAATTATACCACGTGTGTTTCTCCTCGATCTAAGGAGCTCTTGTGTTTTTGGAATCTTGGCTATTTCAGGAAAAGGCAATCACTCCTGGCGATGGGTTCCTATTCCCTGCTGCAGACTGGCTGATTGGGAACCACTCTGATGAGCTCACGCCGTGGATCCCTATCATAGCAGCCAGGCAAGTCATCAGCAGACACAATCTCACTCAGGCTCTCAAGTACCAGCTGATCTCTTCAATTTGGACTAACATTATTGCTGTTCGGGTTGAGGAGGATGAAATGTGTGTGTGCGGGTGTGCGCGAGCGTGTGTGTGTGTGTGTGTGTGTGTGTGTGTGTGTGTGTGTGTGTGTGTCTGCCTGTCTGCCTGCCATGGCTTCAATGTTAGGTTTGTGCATTTCAAATGCCCGCCACCTGGTGGGGATGTTAAGCCTTAGTCTGGAGATTGTTTTTGTCTCCTCTTAATAGAAAGAAGTACTCTTGTGGTGGATTCTCCCAACTAAATGGTCTTCATTTCCTGTTTGTTGAAACTTAACAGTTCTGAGACTTAACAAGCACTAACGGATGATAAAAAGAAAAAATCTGGTTCATACTTAAAATATGAAATATAACAATTGTTTATTCTCAGAGTGCATGCCAAAGATTGTTTTGTTTTCATACTTTGCTTTCATTTGGCAGGTCATCTTACACTTGCCGATACTTTGTCCTGCCCTGCTGCTTCTTTGACTTCTATGGGAAGTACCAGAGACGTCAGTGTAAGAAGTCCCAGTATAAGGAGTACATAGACTTCATCACTGAGGTTAGCCAAGCTAGTGGCTTCAACACAGAGGAAGACTGCCTCAGAATACCATCTACCAAACGGGTACGCTTACAAAAATGCCATTTAGTGGCCATTTTGCTTCATACTCTGACATGTTTTTTTCATTGGAGTGTGGGTCTTATGTCATTTAATTGTAGTTGCCATTTTATGTATCAGGGCTCCAGACTAACTTTTTAGGTGATTGCACAGGTGCGTCTAACCTTTTCATATGTGCACCAGCATATACTTTAGGTGCACCCTCACATCCACACACATAGACAGACCTGCTAAATGTAAGGTGCAGTGGTGCGACCATTACCAATGAACATTTTTAGTTGCACTGGACAGATCAACATTTAAATCAATATATATACCTTTAATTGAACAAGGCAGATACACCTAAGGGAGTTGCAAAACAATCCACAAAATACTTTTGCACATAAAAATACCGATTTATTAAGTCTAAGTGCTGGCCACTGGTACCCATTTTGGGCGGAAACCCCTATTTGAAACTATTTTTGTAATTTTTTAATACATATTTGATACGTTTTTCAGAAAACTTAGGTCAGGATTTAGAAGGTGTTTTTAGAATAGGCCTCAGGTCTAAATGGGTTAAATCAATTCCTCCTTCAGGGGTCACATGAGTAAATCAATACTTTTTCACATTTTTAAGCAAGTTGAGCAGTGAGTATATAGGCAGGCAGGCAGGTTTGTCAGGTTCATCAGGTTTATCAGGAAAACAAGTTGAGTAAGCTGATATAATATATAATTGAGCTCAATTTTGGATAAATTCTTTACGCTCTGAGTCAAATTAATACTGAGTTTACTCTGTCTACTATGAAATGAAGCACAGCTGTGGAGATATCCCCGCCTCAGTTCCCATTTGTCCGCCTGGACCTCATTTATTTTAGGATTGTGACTGGCATAAGTACTACAGTATGTTTTTATTGTTCCAGAAGGGCGGTCTGCTTTATGGCTTTTGGTCATTAACTGGTACAAGACACATAAACACATACTGGACAGAATATAGTGTTAATTGTCTTAATGTGTGACAGTCACTTTAAATGTGTATTTCATCAAAGCTTAAGCTGTTGGAATGAAGGATTTTAAATCCGTGGCTTCTATAGTATAGGGCGTAGCCGTGGCGGCATCCATTTTTCCCATAGAGATTTCCGAAAATATTTATATAAATAAATGTAAGCCTGTAACCAAGCCATCCAGGTTCCTGGTGAATCATGACCATAAAACATTTGATTCGGTGTCAAAAAAATCACACCCTGTGTGAAGAGGGTGGTGCCTTTGATGAGCCCCGTATTGATGTTGTCATCAATGTTTGTTTATTGGACAGACATACATACATACATACATACGGACACACGGACAAAGCCAGATATAGGGGTGGTTGGCACCACCCAAAAAAGGATTGAAAACCGCAAAAGAAAGCGTATTTATTAAATATAGTATATCATATAATTGAATATTCAAATACATTTTGTTCAATCAAGCATGGCAACTTCTGGCATGGAATCTATTTTATTTGCAACCTCATACAAAGTCTCCAAACAACTGAACTCCTGAACACAGAAGGAAGAGTATCTCTGCAACTACCCCTCCCCTATTGTTCACTGGTTGTTTCCAAATTAACATGCATTAAATAAATGGTTGCATTCCCCATGGGTCAAAGTAACAAACAAAAAAAAATCACAATAACCCAACAATAGAACAGATGCACCCGAGGGATGCTGCGAAGTCCCTCCTCAGCCAACGAACATCCCAGGATGCTACACACTACATACAATGTAATTTAAGAAAAAGTTAGATCCAGGGGAAACTTATATATGTTTAATATATTCATATTGCTTGCGCTATGCACTGCGTAACCTACATTTTTAACTGTGTGGAGGCTGCCTGTTTCTCTGATAGAAAGGATCTTCTTTTCCTGCTGCCTATTTAGGAGTGTGCTTGAATTAACATGCACCTGTAATGTATTTAGGAGTGTGCTTGAATTAACATGCACCTGTAAAGTATTTAAGAGTGTGCTTGAATTAACATGCACCTGTTATGTATTTAGGAGTGTGCCTGAATTAACATGCACCTGTAATGTATTTAGGAGTGTGCCTGAATTAACATGCACCTGTAATGTCATGTATCATCATGCAGACATACGTTGAACTTCCTTGTGCAGAACATCACCTGGACAGCAATCTCACCTGAACATGGGGCTAAAAGGGCATAGCAGTGGCGGCCATTTTGTAGTGCCACAGATCGAAAACCCATTCATTTTTCCCATAGAGATTTCCCAAAATATTTGTATAAATTATCCTGGCTCCTGGTGAATCATGACCATGTCAAACAAATTTAAAACTGCAAAAAAAGAGTATTTATTAAATATAGTATTTCATATTATTAAATATTCCATTTGATTTTGACACAGAATCAAATGTTTTATGGTCATGATTCACCAGGAGCCTTGATGACAGGCTTAAAATAATTTATAATATGTTAATATGATCATTTAATAATAATCTTGATGCTATGCCAAAAACATTTGATACGTTGATATATTGATTGAAACTATATACTATGTACACCCAGTCGTGAATGGTATTAAGATGGTTGCTTTGCTATTTATTTAGAATTTACCCATTAACATTTATAGCATTTATTTTTTAGCCCGTACAGGAAGACATTTGTCTACCTTTTTTATTCCATCACACATCACTCGTTTTTTTTACTTCTGTAGGTGTGCCTGGTGGGGAAGTCAAGGAACTACGAGCTATCCAAAGAATCAACGGCAGAGGACCGGCGAGCTCGTTACATACAGAGCCGCCAAACCTTCTCTGGGATCACGGGTCAAGGGTCAAATGTCGAGGGCGATGGAGGCAGTCGCCATGACGACACTGTCACCGACGGGACCTCCGCGAACAACTGGGGAGCTGGCTTCCAGCCCAGAGATCGAGTCGAGACCGTTAGGAACTGCGCGTCCCTCCCCCGGGATTTTATAGACGGCGTAGTCCTCCAGGTCGCTAACGCCTTACTGGGACTGACCACGGATGGAGAGGAGGACACTCTGAACGTGTGGAATCAAGGAGGTAGGAAGAACCCCCAGTTGTCTCAATTGACCAGTGGTGGAAAAGGTACTCACATTTCTTACTTAAGTAAAAGTATCAATACTGCAACGTAGAAATACTCTGTTACAAGTAAAAGTCCGGAATTCAACATTTATTTGAGTAAAAGTACAAATGTTTTGGCATCAAAATATATTCATTATGCAGAATGTCCCAATTGACAGGTTCAAATGTATACACATTTTTTTAAAATAGCAGATCTACAAGCTCACAACACGTTGTGTGGCGCGTTGTGAGCTTGTAGATCGGCTATTTTCGTATAGCCAAAGTTGAAGTGGTTAACGTAAATATATGAATATTTTTAACATGGAAATGATTATGACGATTATGCAAAAAGAATATTGCGATTATCTCAAATAATTGCGATTAGGCGATTATGTAATAATTCTGACAGGCCTACACATGCATAGATATAGAAACCTAGATACCTCATTGGCCTCTGCAGTTCATTGGAGCGACTGGTATCGCAATACCTTTGTGCTTCCGCCCTCAGTCGCGTGCGTCACAGAAGGGGACGTTCAGTAGCCTAACCGAACGTCCCCTTCTGTGACATTCAGTAGACCTCTGATTGGCCTACTGAACGTCCCCTTCTGTGACGCACGCGACTGAGGGTGGAAGCTGGTGCGCGCCCGAGATACGAACGCTTCAGAACCGAAGGAGGCGTCTACCTTTATATGTCTATGTACACATGGGTTCACATTGAATTGAAACTACGAGTGCGTTTAGTCCTGTTTTTTGACGATCCGAGGTACTGCTGCGGTTCCTGTTCTCATAAAGAGAAGGTACGTGAGTCATATCAGACTCAACGGCGGTTGTTGATGAAACCGTATCAGGTAAAACTCTCTGAACAAGAGAGATGAGTCACTTTCTGCTTTTCTCGTCGCTACCTTTTATAGAGCACTTTGCAGGATACAGTATGCGTAACTGTGTCAGTGGCGTCTTCAATCTCCAACTCTGTCCTTTACCTGCCTCTACTGCCTCTTTCCCTGCCTCCAGCTCTTTATCTCGTAGCGCTCGTGGGCCGGACCCTCGTGGCACAGGGTGCCCCCGCCTTGAACCCTGTCGGCTGTCGGTAATGCACGCTGCGGAAGTCACCTCCCGCTCTGCTCGCTCCGAAATCACAAGCACACACACACACATACACACACTCTTATATTCCACCCACACCTCGCGCTTTTTCAGCGCCAATGTAGCACTCTGTCACACGCACACACGCACACGCACACACACACACACACACACACACACACACACACACACACACACACACACACACACACACACACACACACACACACACACACACACACACACACGCACACGCACGCAGTCTCACACACCCTAATGATGGTGGATGAGATAAGGAGATGAGATCTACTGTGATTAACCTATTAAGACCTGAGGCCGATTCTACAAATGTCTTCTAAATCCTAACAGTTTTCTGAAACACTTATGTTGCCATAATATCAGTGGTTCTCAAACTTTTCCATGTCAAGGACCCTCAAAATTATAGGTATTTGGCCGCGGACCCCCTTCTCAAAATATTTAGTTCCAGGGACCCCCAGAAGCAAAGATTTGAGTTATAAATGTTCGCTTTAAAATAACATATATTCAAAGATTTGCACAAATGTTCATGATTTTTCAAAAATAGCAGATCTACAAACTCATAGCGCGGCACTTGGTGCCGCGCTATGAGCTTGTATATCTGCCATTTTTGAATAGCCAAAGTATAATGGTTAACGTGGTTAAAATCTAAAATGACAGATGCTTTCCCGGTCTTAATGGGTTAAAACAGAAAATTCTCTGTCAGGTTGTCAGGGCTGAAATTAGAGACGAAGAGAATATGAAGGGAGGGAGGGCAAAGGAATGAAGAGAGATGGGGGGGGGGGGGGCTGTAATCTAGGATAGAGATGAATAATGCACATCATCCATGATTTATGCATGAGTATGCATTTGTATTGAGGTATTCCAGCCATTTACACTATGTGTCGCGGTATAGGAACCAAAGGGCAGATTCAGGACGAACTGGACTCTACCATAAGCTAGAGTTATTCTTGGTGCGCGTCGTGTCGCTCACAGAAAATAGCAGATCTAAAAGGTCACAAAGTGTCACGCTGCAAAGCATTGTGAGCTTATAGATGCTATTTTGGTGCATGACACCAGCGCGCAACCAAGTATAAATCAGGCTTTATAGACAGTGGTGTGCCCCACTGTTGTAGCAGTTTTGTTAATAGTTATGGCAAGTTATACAAGTTGTCATAGCTATTCACTTATAATAGCTTTATTAGAGTTAAGAGCGTGGGTGATGGGTGGTGGTGTGTGCTAATTTTTTTCGTTGTGAGCTCTGCATTTTTAGAGCTACTTAGTCATCTCCACTTTGCATGAATTTGAAAAGGCGTGAGCAGGAAACTCAAGGCTTCCCAACAGGCAATCAGTCTCTGGCTGTGTTCACGTTGTTGTGCAGAGGGGAACACCTATAGTACCTCAACTGCATGCAAAGCCAAGCCAAGCCATTTATAATGGTCTGTGCCTGGTCTTAGTTCAAGGCAGAGCCTACGTTGTCAATATTGCCCTTCTGCCATTAATCCCCATTAACATTGCAGCCAGTAAAGGGCAGCTCTAAACGGTGTATTGATATTATATTAAGGCCCTGAGTTCCCTGGCGTCTGGGCTTTACGTCTGACCCGTCTGCCCCGATTCACACTATGGAGCTGCTCTACCTGCCGTAACGCAGGAAGGTTTATTTTGCAAGGTTTTTTCTTATGTAAAGTGTGCACAAGAATGTATTGCATGTTTCAAAGACACATTTAGAACGTTTGGGCACATTCACATCTGATTTAAACTTGAAAGAGCAAATATACTCCAACTATAGCAAGCATTACGATACGATACGATAATACTTTTTTTTTAAAATACATTACAAATGTAAACAATCTCCAGGCCAATAAATAAAGGCCAATCTACAAACATTACAAATTAGCTTATTCTATAAATGTTATTATACGTGCCGTAAGTAGCATGATCAAATATTGAAATGAATATTAAACAAATCTCTATGTAAAAAATATCTGGTGTGGGACAACAGTATTTAAACAGGGACTACTATAGTGCAATCACGGTTTGCTGTATGAAAAGTATGTTACATACAATAGACCTAATCTTTGACAAATTTGCAATATCCGCTTTTCCCATGTCAGTGGTCATTAGTGGCTCAACACTAGTTGGGAGAATTGCACTGTGATGTGTTTAATAATCAGATGCAGGTCTATATGACCTGCAAGCAAGTTATGAAACTGCACATAGAAGCATCAGAAACCATATCGTTGAGCCTATCACAATTATTACATAATCGCCTGATCGCAATTTTCTGAGATAATCACACTTGTTTTTGAATCATTTTCATAATCATCATCATCAATTTCCATGTTGAAAAAGGTTCGTACATTTTCAAAAGATAGCGGAAATAGACGATCTACAAGCTCTTGTGAGCTTGTAGATCGTCTATTTCTATTTTTTTTAATTTAATTTGTTTTGAAAGTATAAAGTTATTAAATATGTCAGCCTTTTGTAAGTTATTTGTCATATCTGCCCTGTGAAAGCTTTGTTTATGACGCTTAAAGAGCCAGAAATGACTGAAATGTATTTTTTATTTACATGTTCCAATGTACAATTCCAAAAACACAAATCGTTAGTCGAAATTATTTGTGTGACAATGAATTGTCACGTCAAATGTCATGATCATGACAGCCCTAAGAAGCATTACAAACCATATGGTTAGAGATGCTCTGCTCTCTCAATATGTCCGAGAAGGAAGAGGAGTTTGTCATTTATACAAACCAAAGGTCAACAGAGATTGAATTCCCTTCTGGGAGAAAAAATGGCGTGCCAGGAATACAAAACCCCACCTGAAGCAGACGGGGGGGTGGGGGGAGGGCTGGCTGCTACTGTATGGATTATACTGTACCATATTCCTCTGCTTAAAAGGGTCTCTAACGCAGTTGTTCCCAAACCTTTTAACTTCAGACCCAAAAGAGAAATTTGGTGTTTGGGACCCAAACTGACAAAGATACGTAATGAATTTACCACCCTACTGTGTTTCAAAATAGTGAAAATAGCCTAGCTTGTAGATCTGCTATTTTCAATTTTAAAGTTTATTTTATGTAGGCCTATTGGATTGTTTTTTGTTTTTTATTGCTGTAATCCTAAGAAAAAAAATGTTCTTTTAATCTTTTGAGAATAAATAAATAAATACAATAAAATAGCGGGTATTTACCCCTAAAAATTGGTTCCTGACCCAAAAATGGGTCCCGACCCACTGTTTGGGAAACGGTGCACTAACAGGTTAATTTTGGAAATGTAGAGGCGTTAAGCTGTGTGTGTTTACTGTAGTGAGGTGCAATACACATGGCAGTATGTGTCTTTTCTCTTCCTCGCTCTCCTTGGTATCTAAAATTACTGTGCCGGTGGGAGGCAGCACTTACAGTAGTGACAACAATGACTCATACGCTCAAATGGCCGATGGGAGCGCGAGGGGCGAAATTCTCCTGTTGTTATGACAGTGAGTCTAATGAAGCACACTGACTGGCATTGAACTGACTCGTACTGTGCTGATCATACTGTAAATAAGTTTCCTTTTCTCACCTGGATTGTTTCTGTCCTCAATCCCTCCTAAACCCTCCAGATGAATGGGCTATGGCAGTGGTTCTAAAACATTTTCCCGTCAAGGACCCCCAAATGTATGCCTTTGACGCAGACCCCCATTTGAAAAGATTTTTGTGCCAGGGATGAGAGAATATTTGTCAACCATTGTCAAATTATTTTTGAAAACAGCTGAACTACAAGTTCACAATTTGTCACAAATATGCCCATATATGGACTGGACATGTTAGGCTAGGCTACGGGTGTCGTTGTTTGTGATGTCAGACCAGAGCTCGATCAGTGGTAGGGGGAAGAGAAGGAGAGAGATGGAGACCGTGAGAGATCCTATTTCAGACCTAATGGAGAACCGCTAGGGTCGAAACATTGTGCTTAATCAAATACAAGTTTATACTGGGAGCTATTATACAGCGTGCAGACTTCCCTTCCTCTTCTAATGTACGTATGTTAGTTCAGCACCTGTACATTTTTGTTAGGATTTGATTGTGCGTGCTTCCCTCTGGACTCAGATCCTATTTCACCCAAGCAATAACCCGGCCAATGCTGAGTATCGAAACCTGAACACGCTGATCCATACGTTGCTTTGTGACGTGTTGTCAGCACAATATCCCCTGGCAATGCCGGAAAAGCTGCTTGTTCATTCATGTATTCATTGGCGATAGATGTATGACAGATGTATATAAATGCATGTATTCACTGTGCATTTATATTTATTGGTTGACCCTTAGATAGATGACAGAGAGAATTTAAGGAAATTATTTTATGTTGCCTTTATTATTGTTCTTATGTATCTTGATTTGGTTCTTGACCATTACCTGTACCTCCTGTGTTTCATTGTTCTGAACCTACACTGCTGTTGCAGTATAGGTTCATGTTATCGTATCTTATCTCAGCTCCCCCCATCCATTGGCTACTTTCCACTGAACATCTCATCTCTTTTCTTCCACATTGTCAGGCAGTCTCTCTGTGAGAGAGGTGGCCGAGCTCCTCCAGCAGGACACCCTGCAGGTCTTGAAGAAGGAATGTGGAGGTCTCCAGACCCTCCTGAAGAACAACCACCAGGTCTTCAGAGGTAGGTGCAGCAGAGTCCACCCCCAAATAGACTGTTTGGTTATTTATATTTTGTTTCTGTTTTCCTAGACCACTAAAAACTATTTTGAGATTGTTGCTTGCCATCTCTAATGCAGTGTAATGTAATTCACTTGTATGGCATGAGTCCAATGTCAGCTTGATATCTTTTAATATACTTCTTCCTTCCCTTTGCCAGTTCAAAATAATATAAACATTAATAAAATAAACGGGATAAACATTAATGTAACATTAATGATTAATGTTACATTAATGTGTATCCTTTTTATTATATTAATGTTTATCCTGAGTGTTTCTTGTAAGATCTAGCTTCCCCGCCTCAGTTATCGTGTTGTACTTCTTGTAGTGGAAGGAGGGATGGTCTATATACGAGACTGGAGGTCGCCATTAAAGAAAAGGAATGCCAGGGCAGATGCCAAGCGGAAGCCTTCAGATCCCGGTGCTCTGAAAACTCGATACTGCTGGTTCTACAGCCACCACCGTCAGGGATGCCCCCTGCAGGCTCAAGAGTGTGCCTTCGCCCATGGACCAGATGACCTACGACCCTCCACCAAACCACTGAAAAAGATGAAAAACTCAGTCCTTTGATTTATTCATTTATGCATTGTTTTGGACTTTAGAGTGTATTTCCCTTGTTATTCAAAGCCAGGGAAAATGTGTACCTCTGAGCTAAAGTTTCATGGTTAAATAATGCTGCATACTGTGGACTATGTTTTTCAGTCTGCAGTAATGGAATAACATCTTGATTATTATTGGGTTGCCTTTTATAACAGAAACATTCAAGATTAAATCTTTGACCTGTAAGATAAATTCAATTACTGCTGGAGGTTAATGTGAATTATTCGAGTAAGCAAAGAAAGTTTATTGCATAGCATATTTCTTAAACAATGGCAATTCAATGGGCTTTTCAGAAGGCATAATGCTGCATACAAAAATAATCAAGTAAAATATATAAGAGGCATAGCAATAATAAAGGACAAAGTGCAATTATGTTTTGACTTCTCACACTATGAGCATTAAACTTGTATCAGGAGTCTTGTCTAGTGTATAGAAGCATTTATCCTTCTGTTGAACCTTTGTCCAGGTTCGCCAGGCACAAACCTCTGTCATTCAGTATAGGAACCCACCTCTATTGACTACATGAACCCTAGCATCCATATTCTGGACATGTCATATTAGGCGAACATTCGCTGAAAATAGACAATCTACAAGTTCACAACACGTTGCGATGCGTAGCTTTTTCGGCGAAGAGCTTTGGTGCAGATGGAAAAAAAGGAGTGGACCATGTATAGAATCCTGGGGGACACCGGCCAACAAAGTATGTTACAGCATGATTGGAAAACCAGTCAGATTGAAAATGGAATGCTCGTTTTCTTCGTGTTCACCTCCCGCGCTCCCCCGCGGAGGGGCGGGGCCTCCCGTCAAAAAAAAGCAATGACGTCGCAATGCTTGGCACGGCGACTCGCTCGCTAAGCTCGCTCGGCGGTGCCTCTCGTGGCTCAGGTCACCTTCAGGCGGCGCCCCTCTGTCGGTGAAACCGAGTGCACCTTTTTCAATCTGACTGGTTTTTCAATCGTACTGTGACACATACACTACTACGTATGTGTGGTTAAACCAAATACAACACATGGGACTTTCTGGATTCCAGTAATGTGCACAGCGTTCATGTGCTCATAACTCTTATCAGCTGCAACAAAAAGTTATTGATTTGGTCTTATTTCTGTTGTGAGTTGTTAAGTTGTGTAATATGAAATGTTAAACAAAAATATTTAACTTTAAGAGGTACTTATTTTTTTGCTGCACTTCTTCTTCCTCTGTTTCAGTGCTACCCTTACAGTACAGTACACACTGTCACTCAGGAGCAGTGGAGCATGCTGTCTACCACTGGATGTGTCCAATAGAGCAAAAGGTCAAAATGCCTGTGTTCTGCATTTCACACCTGCATGGTTAGTCGTCCAGTAATTCCCCATGCGCTGCCAATCGCTTTGAGGTTTATAGATGGGGCAGGACGTAAAGTGTATGGAGAGAATAAGAAGAGCAGGCTAAATGTTAGAGGCATTAATAATTGTTACGGGTGGGGGTGGTACAAAGTGCACCGTTTTCTTTCCGCTGTGTTTTTCTCCCAAGAGTAGCTGTGAGTAACCCTGTGGCTCAAATGTCAGTCACAGACAGCACTCAAGGCTCACAGCGGAGTGATGAGAGGTGGCTTCTCCAGGGGGGCCAGATAGGACAATCAGTGCCTTCTGTCTGTCTTGGTATCTGTCAGTTATGTCACAGATGCAATGCACTGAACGCTGTTTGAACCCAACTGTGGCCAAGGTGTGCAACATTGTCGCCACTGTGGTCAGCAATAGCTGTTTGCACTACTACTGTATGTGGCTATAGTACTTCATATCAAATAAGTTGGATATGAAATACTTTATCCATTCAATGTAATTGTAATAACTTGTAATAACT
This sequence comes from Gymnoscopelus microlampas, assembly GCF_963454915.1. Lineage (NCBI taxonomy): Eukaryota > Metazoa > Chordata > Actinopteri > Myctophiformes > Myctophidae > Gymnoscopelus > Gymnoscopelus microlampas. Next base: position 9,845,291 of record NC_139956.1, read on the forward strand.
AACCACCCAGCTATAGATAACTATCATGGCATGATTATTCAGTTGACATAAACATAACCACTCTGTGAGGATTAATTTTAAAGATTGACACCAGTAATCAGTAGATCACTGTTAACAGCAGTGATCCATGCGCCTGACAGGCACTTGTGTGCATGGCATTTGTTCACAGCTTTGTTTTTCCTGTCTGTTGAGTGGGTTAAAACAGCTATTCTATAACATGGTAAAGGGACATGAGGTTAGTTTACATAAGCCAGCATCACAGAAAGCACTCCATTTCCTGGGTAACCATAATGGACAATTACCTTGACCGTCTTGGACATACGCAAGATTCTCGGTTGGATCGGTTGATTGTGATTGGTCAATCACTGAATTGAATGACCGCTGAGCTCAATAACAGACCTCTGTCTAATCAAAGGCTCAGAGCACCTGGCTGCACTGCTTGAGTTTATGCCTTATCCAACTAACAAATGCACAGTGTCATTTACAGCTAAACATTGCTCTCAAGAATGTTTTTGAAAACATTTGAAGGGAGAAATAGACAATGCAGTAACCGAAAATTGATTCTATCGAGGTTTCTTTATTGCAGTGGACGGAGGCCCACACCTGGCATAAATTAATGGAATACTTGTATTACCGTAAGGAAGAAAATACTTCGTTTTGTTGTTACTTTTGGGTAAATGTATTCATTAATTTATTAAGTAGCCATGTAATAAGCGGGATAATTGACGGCGTCGGGATTTAATCCCCCTCTCTGGGTTTATTTCTCAACAATGACCGGCTTGCCAACAATTATCCTTTGCAGAACATTTACCTTGGCTAAATGGCATTTAGAATAAATGAAATGAGTTGTAGCCTACTTGTGATGGACATACAGTACGGTACACTCTGGATTGGCTGGAAGCTAGTGCAGAGATCTGATAATTGGTATAAAGTGTTCAGTTTTTGTTTTTGTTAGAACTCTACAAGGTGCAAAGAAAAGTGAGATAGCACCATTCATTTAGTTATATTTCAAGTTATTTAATAACTAATGCCACCACACCAACAAACTCTTTAAGTTGAACGAAAATATAGCATTAAATCTCCGCAAGAACACAAAAAATATTCTGCCTACACCTCCAGAAATGTCATTACTTTACTTAAAGCACCCAATGACCACTTATACTCACTTATAATCACACTATAATGCATTCTAACAGTGATTATAATGCATTATTCAATTAAAATGTATTCCAACTAGTAGAATTATAATACACTATGATCCTTCCCGAAAGAAAAAGTCCATGAGTGTCCAGCAATTGTGAAGTATTATAATACTTGACCTTATAAGTAATGAATAATATAATGTGCTATGATTATTGTTATAAAGCATGATGAGTAATGATACAATTATGCTGTGTTATAAGCAGAAGACATGGGCTTCAATTATTGTGCACAACTATACAGTGTTATAAGCAGACTATAAAGCATAAGTATCTATGACATAATGGGCTTCAGATAAAGTGTTACCTATTCACCACTGACATGAACTCAGAGGTTTTTAGATAGGGGGGGGACCAGTATGGAGAGAGTGAAAGAAGTTAATGTTAGTGGCATGAATTATTTGTTGGACTGAACTGAAGGGAGGGGTGGGTGTGGTACTCAGTGCACCGTTTCCCTCTGCTGTCATTATCTACAGTACCAACAGTAGTAGTGACCCTGTGGCTCAAATGTCAGTCACAGACAGCAGGGCCCACCCAAGGCCCACAGTGGAATGATGAGAGGTGGCTTGTCCTGGGGGGGGGGGTATAGATAGGACAATCTGAGCCATCTTTATAGTTATCTGTCTGTTATGTTACAGATGCAATGCACTGAACGCTTGTTGAGCCCAACTGTGGCCAAGGTTGCAGCATTGTTGCCACCGTAGCAATAACTGTTTTCTTTACAGAATCAGAATTTATTGTCATTGTCATGGGGCGTTCGGGTGGCGCAGCGCAGTGGTAAAGTGCCTGCCCACCACCGTGGAGGCTTGGGGTTCGAATCCACCGCGGTGCATCCGGCTTTGTCGAGTGACTACACAAACCCAATTGGCCCGTGTTCGAGGGAGGGAAGCCGGGCGGGGAGGGTGATATTTGTCACTGCACATACTCCTACGGGCTGGGACGGCACCTGTCAGCAGGGAGTGTTGGGCGGGAGGAGTAGGACGGAGGCTCCACGTCCTCCTGGTGGGGGCTCCCCACTGGCAGATGAGTCAGTAGGAACACACAAATGTGTGTGGGGAGGAATTAATAGGCACAATGACAATTAAATTAAAAGCTCAGCTTTAAAGTGAAGGACAACATAGCACAATATGTGCCCTATAACATTCAACAACAACAACAACATAAATACCTGAATGTATATTTTTTTTAATGGAAAATGGTTTAAAATGCATAATGCACTGCATTGCTTAGTAAGGATAAATATACTCTGTCATTGGGGGTTAGGGTTGGGGGGGGGTCAGTGCATGTTTGCATTCAATATGGCTCTGGCTCTTACTATGGTTATAATAGTGCTTTATATCAAACAAGCCGTGTTGGGCAAGCTACTCTAATAATGTAGCTTTGATTGATTAAATACTTTATTAGCAGTTTGCCCCCCAAAAAAAGCACAGGAAAGTACAGTTCAATAAGAGGATTTTAAATCCAAGAAAGCCTATGGCTTGTTTCCATTGGGGTCCTTTGTACTCAAAGCTAAGCGTAGCTATTTCTCTTCATAAAAAGTAACTTAGCTACACTAACAGCTCTCTTTCATAAATAAGTAGCTACACTTAGCTACACTACTTAGCTACTTGGTGAAAGTACCTACAGTAGCTACTTTGACCAACGTTGGTCGGTACTGTGGCTGAGCACATTATGACATTGAATGATTGAATAAATTATAAGCTACAAATTGATGAGGATGGACTTCTTTCTTTGATGTGATGGACAAACTGCACTCAAAACTCATCTGTTGTGCTATTTATGCTTCATCCATTCTTTCTTCTTTGGGAAGATGGCCGAAATAAAAAATATATTTGATCAATCCAAAATATTAAAGTATATAAATTTTATTTTCTAATGTAATAACTAATCATCCAGTTAGATAACTAGCATGGCATTATTATTCAGGAGACATAGACACGTTTGTAAGACAAATGTTTTACAAACCTATAATCAGTTGATCACTGTCAACAGCATTGATCACTGTGCCTGGCAGTCACTGTGTGTATTGTGCATTGCATTTGTTCCCTTCTTTGTTTTTCCTGTCTGTTAAGAGGGTTAAAAAAATCAATATCATGGTAGAAAGGGACACAAGGTTAGTTAGCTCGACATTAGCACACAGGATGTTCCCATATCCCCACCAGCTCAATGGGCTCCATCACTGAATATTGATGAAGACTTGTGTACTATTTACTCAATCTGACCACAGGGTCAACTCAATGACAGGAAGCCAACACCACAGAAACCTTCTGTTTTCCAAGTAGCCATAATGGGCAAAGGATAATTGACTAGTAGTGGCTAAATGCCTTTTAGAATAACTAAGCACATGCAGTGAAATGAGTTTTAGCGTATTTGTGATATGATATAGAAATACATACAGTCAACACATGTAGTCTTCAGTGGTGTTACGTAGAGCATACACACCTATTACAGTAGGTTTTAATGAGCTGAGCCATGTCATCTCCCCCTCGCTCTTCCTGCCGTGTCGTTATGATTCCAGGAAGAAATCGATTGATTACTATGTTCCCATGTGGCTCCACGTCTGCGGAGATCCCAACATCCAATCGACCTCCTGCCCTAGATTTTTTTTGCTGCGGAGAAAAAAACTCCCTTGCCACACACACACACACACACAAGCTGAACCCTTGACCTCAGCCCTTCCTGCTCACCTTCCATACCCCCATCCAATAAGCCGTCATAACAACTCTTTTTATGTACGCCTCGCATCGCTGCCCTAAAGACCTCGGAGACCAGGAGCAAAGAAAGATTGATTGTCTCCCATACACGGCCATCCCCTGTCCACCCCTGGGGTGGAATCATAAGTGTTCCCTGCCTCGCCTCCTCTAAAAGAATGCCAAACCAAACAAAATGAGAGCTGGTTTAAATAAGTGCTCGTAAGGGAAGTCAAATTAAAGCATTTCACTGTTGATCGAGTGCTGGAGCACTCAGTGGATTGTACAGTAAACACTTGTAAACATTGTTGTGAAGCTGGGCCTGGACGATAATTAGCCTACTTCACACTTGGAAGTGGGGTTCGTGAAGAATTATGAATTCACAGGTTTCACAGTCAATGGGGAGGGGAGGTTAATGAGTAATACGCTACCATCCATCAACAGCTACCGTCGGTGCCCTTCAACAAGACCCAAAACCTCAGATTATTATTATGTGTCTGTTCCTTGCTTAGAATAACTACTGTGGTAGCACTGTTCCACTGCGTCTGTATTTGCCACCCCTTTCTGTTACTTGTTGTTCATAAGAGTCTGCTTTGTTACCTGGTCTGGTAAAATAAGAAACTCCTTATCTTGCCCACTTCAACTTCAACTTGCTTGCACAACAGCAACCTTCTTTTAGGCCATTGTTGTTACCAAAATGTGTATTTGTTTGGACATGCTCAAGCTGTCCAGTACTGAAAGAATGCCACCGCAACCCATCTGAGGAGAGAATAGAAATCACACACACACACACACACACACACACACACACACACACACACACACACACACACACACACACACACACACACACACACACACACACACACACACACACACACACACACACAGAGAGAGAGAGAGACACAGAGAGAGAAACGCACGCACATGCACACACAAATACACAAACACAGAGAATGACAGAAAGTCGTCCCTGAAATCTGGGTCACCGAGAAGTGGCTGCATTTCACATCGAAGCCATCAACTCTCCATGGTTCTCTCATGTGTTATTCATTGTGACACCATGGGACCCGGTGTGTAATGTTGGGTTTTTATGACTCACTTTGAACATACAGAAGTACTTCTCCTCCCAGCAAAATACAGAAACAAGCCATGTCAAACCTACTTGGCAGCTGTCACTGTGATTGTGTTTATATATATATATAAATACATGTATATATATGTATATATATGTATATGTATGTATGTATGTATATATATATATATATATATATATATATATATATATATATATATATATATATATATATATGGATAGGATGGCTGAATGTTACTGGCTGAATATGTAAGACAAAAACTGTTTCTCTGGTTCAGTGTGTGTGCGTGCGTGCCCTGCGGTGGTTGTGAAAAATGTTCCAAAATGAAGGTGACTCCTTATGTTATATCCTTCAAGGACCTTAAACCATTTTAGCCTATATGCCTTTGACCTCACATATTTGACTGTGTGTGTGTGTGTGTGTGTGTGTGTGTGTGTGTGTGTGTGTGTGTGTGTGTGTGTGTGTGTGTGTGTGTGTGTGTGTGTGTGTGTGTGTGTGTGTGTGTGTGTGTGTGTGTGTGTGTGTGTGTGTGTGTGTGTGTGTGAGGGGTAGGAGGAGGCTGGTTTGAAACCATTCAGCTGGAAAGGGCCTGGGGCCACTCCTGGTGCCGTGGGCGACTGTGACTGTGGAAGAATATAGGGCCAAACTATGTGGTCAGACTGAGGTCATTAGACCTCACTGGTAAACTCCCCACTGACGGAGTAACAGCCTTGTTATTGGTGAGGAATGTTTTCACCACCCTGCCTTTGGATGTGGCGCAGCAGTGAATTTATGAGTTGTACTTGTGTTGTGTGTGGGAGTGAGGTGTCAGGCATGAATAATTATGTTACCTCACATAAGATAGGCACCCCAAAAAGCAAATAATCAGAAGAAAAAATAAAGATTTTATTTCTACTGGACACGAGGGTATGTCTTGAAATTGTTTTCAAACATTACTTAACGCCAGATAAGCCAGAATTGTCTTCAATTAAACAAAGACAAAACTGAACTAATTGTCTCCGCCAGTATGGTGGAGAGTATGTTTTCGTCTCCGTCCGTCCGTGTGTGTGTCCGTCTCAGCCAAAATGTGCTCCTCGGAGCACATTTCTAGTTGTTTTTGGAGTCAAGGAAGAATGTTTAAAAGTCAGTGTTCAGCTTCGATGTTAAAAAGCACAACCCAAGAACTGTTGATGTAGTCATGGACTCAGTCCTGCATTACAACTGCCACATTGAGCTGTTAGGTAAATCATTCCTCCCACTGCTGTTCTGTTGTATCCTACTGGGCTCACCTGCCAGTGAGGTGCCTCAACCGGGATGACATAGCGCTTCCTCCATCCTACTCCTCCCGCTCTATGTTCCATGCTGACCGGTGCCAACCCAGCCTGTGAAAAAGGCTAAAGAACTGTTTGCTGTTTACTCTTACAGAAGTTTTTCATTTCTGCACTGTAATTTTATTCACTTATCTTTGTGTTTTATTTTGTATTATTTTTAATAGCATTCAAATGTCCTTTTATAATATGTATCTCTTTTGCACTGTATTGGTGCTCTTGTCTTTGTGTCTTAATGTCTTAATGCTTAACGTTCTGTACAAAGCACTTTGAATTGCCTTTGAAATGATGAAATGTTCTGAACTATACAGACACATTATTTTGCCTTGCCTTGCCCCTTCCCATGTTATAGGATTGTGATGTTTCACATTATCACCAGAGAGGGATGCTGTCTGTGTTGGTGATTTATCCAACACTGCTCTTGTAAATGTGAAAGTGACGTACACATGACTCAGTCACCTCACAGCAGAGCAGCTTCCCACTGACTGAACGATGTAAATTATCGATGTGGTGATTAAGTCACTGGGTAATTAGAAAGCAGAGGAGCGTGCTGAACCTGAACATGCATTCAGAATGGCGTAGGAGAGACAGGTGTGTGTGTTTGTGTGTGTGTGTGTGTGTGTGTGTGTGTGGGGTCTCTTACAACCTTCCATTTGCTTCACTGCCTCCTGATGGTATCTCCCTGTGGGTCGATTGCTGGGATCTCCGGGGTGCAATCTAATTCTTTGAGATCGTTCCTTAACTTCCTTTGTGGTTGACCATCTTGCTGTCCCTGCTTCCGTAAAGGGGTTCCCTATACTGTCAGACTGGGGAATGCTGAAAAGAATCATCACTGTGGTCATTGGACAAGCCATTAACAACCCTATTATACTTTGTTGACTGGGGTCCCCCGGGGGTATACACTTGTTCCCCTCCTTTTTATTTTTATTTTTTTTTACCTCGAAATCAAATCTCTTTTCAGAAAATAGTCCCTACAAGCTCACAGCTTGTAGATCGACAATTTTCACAGGATGTTCTCCTATTTTCGCCAAATATTCACATAACCAGATGAGGGTTCATATGGTTAGAATAAGGCAGTATAGGGACTAAGAACATAAAAACATAGACTACACTAAAATCCTCTGAGGACTAGCTCACAACCATGTAACCAGAACAGGCCCATTTAGTTACATTTGTCAGAATTAAATTAACACTGAGAGGATTTAACTGTGCTCAGAAATACATGTTCACCATCCTCTCTGATCGTGTCTGTTGATGCTCCGGCTGCTGCCAGTGCTTGAGTGCTATTTTCAACCAGGCACCTGATCAATAGGCCGTATTAGAGGAGAGGACGGCTGAGGCTGATAGCACAAACCTGGTCTCCTTGAGATCGCGTCACTTTTCACACATGTGGTGTTAATAGCTGACACTTCCCTCCACCTCCCCGGTCTCCTCGCTGTCCCCAGCCTCTCCTCCACCTCGCCTCTCCACAGACCTGGGTGACACATGGAGATAAGGGTAGACAGGGTGGCTGTCATACCGGGTTAATCCCCTGCATGCCTCCGGTCACCCCTCTGCACGTGGCTACAGTACATTGTGTGTGGACCAACATTGTCTGTGGTGGACCAGTGGTGGACACAAGTACATTGACTTGAGTGCTGTACTTTACTTGAGTATTTGTATTTTTGGGCACTTATTTCACTCCACTCCATTACATTTCATGCACAAATATTGTATCGACTCCACTACATTTCTAGGAAGGGAAAAAGTACATTATGAATTAACCACTTAAAGGTATAGTTCACCCATTTTTTTTTCTTCCATCGATTAGTCACCCCAAAGAGACTTGAATTCATGGATATTTTTTGTTTTTGTCGCATTCCGAAGCCAATTATTTGATGACCAGCTGACCGGTAGGCAGTGGTTCTGGTAGGAGACACAAAGGAGACTCTTTGTGTCTCCTACCGGAACTGCTGCTGGTCATCAAATTATTGGCTTACAAAAAACAAAAAAATGAATTCAAGTCTCCATGGGGCATGGGGTGAATTTTTTGGGTGAACTACGCAGCCCTCACACATACGTTGCACCGCTGATCTGACCAATATGTCTGAGTCATGATGTCATAGTGTCCATTCACGTCCATGGAGTTGCTCGGCCAGCGCATACTCCCTTTTAGCCCTTCTTCCGTGTTTGTTGACGGTGACGTCGCCAAGACGTAGCAGGGCTCATCCACGTTGTTTCGTGTTATCTCACATTCGCAGTACTGTCACCTCCGTGCGCAGCCCCGTGCGCAAGCTCGTGAGTTGAGTCCATTGGTCGGTTCTGGGGGTTTGGTTGTACCTGTCTGTCTGTGTCCCTTTTGTGCCCATATATGGAAATATCCGTATCTGTCTGTCTACCTGTGTCATTTTTATACCCATATGGAGATCTCTGAATCTTTCAGTCTTTTGATGTCATCAGTATATGATCATATATTGGAATGTCCATATAGGGGCATATTGGTTGGATCGGCGGTTCTGGAGAACTGGATATCCGACCTACTCGGCGGCGGGCACCGCACCCCCTCGAGTCCTTGCCGCTGCGAGCGTTGAGTTTTAAGTCCTTGTCCCTTTTATACCCATATATGGAGATCGCTGATGTCATCAGTATATGCCCATATATGGGCATACCCCCTTTTGGCAACACACTCCATACTTTGCAGTAGCTGCGTTGGGAACTCCTTATATGGTTATGGCTGAGTCAGTAAAGCAAGTAGGCTACTCCTGTACAACAAATTTGACAAAGCAACTTTCGCTTGTAATATGTGAGCAGAAGTATCTATACTTTGACTCAAGTACTGGTTGACTACTTTGTCCACCACTGATTGTGTGTGGACCGCCCTCTGCCCCTGCCCTGCTCAACTCCCCTCCTCTCTCTGATTCACGTCCACAGTACGTCAAAGGGACGTCAAAGGGACATCAAAGGGACGCCAAAGGGACGTCTACCTCCAAAATGAAGCAGCGGGAGTAGGCGAGTGAGTTAGTGTGGGTGGACGGGTGGGCTGGTTGGCAGTGTTACTTTTTGACATTTCACCCTTCAACACAGTCTAATTTGAAATTCATGCTGGTAGCAGTTCAGCATTTAGCGTCATTCTGTGTCTGTAGACCTGCCAAGTGTGTATGGTTCATGTTGCTAAGAAAGTGAGGGAAAAACTCTACTAGTAATGAGGAGGACTGTACATAGTAAAAAATATGTAATGAATGCTATAATCAATGCTTGTTGGTTACAGTGATATTTTACTGCGTTTGCAATGCATCACCTCCTTATTTTCATCTAATCTGATATTATGAAGCTCAACCAGGCCTGGCTGATATTCATATATATGAATTCAAACAATTCATGATGCAACTTTGGCTATTGGGTAATAATAGCAGATGATGATCTAGAAGTTGAGCTTGTAGATCTGCTAAATTCAGCAATGAGATTTTGTGTAGTACGTATAGACAGACCCATCGAGGACCCTGGTCAACAAAGTGTAATGGGTTTTTAAGTGCTTAATGTAGGGTTGATTCTCTCCCAGTCACACTTCCAGCAGTGTGACCATCACTGTTGATATCTCCGAGAGCGAGCAGCAACACAATAGATGCATTACCCAAGAGAAGATTACAGGCCTACAACGTGAACACAAAGGCTATGTTGAAAAGTTTCATAATGTTCTCAAACCCAAACCATCACATCATCCAACATTCTCCTCCCTAGCGAAGTCAAACAAACACGTTGTGACCAGGGCAACCGATATGCACAACATAGAAAACTGTACTCGTTACACAAGAATGTTGAACTCAGGTCAAGCGTGTGTGTTTCAGCGGCTTTCTTCATCAATTCGACTTCACATTATGTGTCAAAAAGCCTCTGACATGGAAAGCATCAAAAGTTCTATCTGTCAGGGCCTTCAGGAGATCATATAAACATGGAGATGGCAGTATTTGCTCTGGTGACGTCTGCTATAGTGAACCTTCACTATCTGAAACCACACTTAGTATTAGCTTTACCACTCATTAACAAGATTGAGTACTGTTTAATTATATCCCCAGGTCCTTACAACAAAGCAACGGTGAACATTATCTCCCCGGTCAACCTTCAATATCATGCCTCCTACATTCTACATTCACTTGACTTCTGAAAGTGTAGTCTATAGCTTCTTTTAACAAATAAAGTATATGGAAACAGGGCTGTGCCCTCATAGACAATTAATCAAGTAGGCTAATCACTCCATTTGGTCTTAGTCAACCAAGACTGAAAAGGCTGGTCTCTGTAAGATTGTATGTAACCACAATTTTGCAGGTTTGTTGATTAAATCAACTAATGGATTAATCGACTATTAGTCAACTAAGATTTTCTTTAGATGAGGACAGCTTTAATGGAAACAAAATGCTGTCCACCTGCTGCAAACCTCGAACCGTATTGTAGGGTTGCTTTTTCATGGTGGAAGAATACACAGAAAGATCAATGAATAGAATTGGCTTTCATTAACCCTCAACTTGAAATAGTTCTTGGAATTTTTCAATCTGGTGCTATTGCTCAGTGTAGCTGGAACATCCCTGTTGAGTAGATGCTCAGGACATCTGATACTGGCTGATAATTCATGAAAAAATGAATAATGTTAATCACTCTAATCCTACTAAATGGGCCGTAATATTTAGCCAACAAAAGGAATTCAAGAGATATACTGTAATTGGAAAATGGCTATGTTTTGTTGTAAATGCCCTTGGGGACAGGGCTTAGCTAAATCTCAGGAATATTACCAGGATAATTCCTTTTCTATTCCTCTCTTTGCAGGTTGATACCATCATCCCTCGTTGCAATCACATTATTCTCTTGACCAGGGTTTTTTAATAGATGCGCAGTAATGGAAAGCAGACAAAGTGAGACAGACGGAGACATAAATGGAGACAGAGATAAGGCACAAGGGTAATACAAAATGTATGCTCCATCGTAGGATGGTGTTGTGTGCCCAAAATAGCAGATCTACAAGCTCATGATGTGAGCTTGTAGATCGTCTCTTTTCGCCACACAACACCGTTGTACAACAAAGTGTAAATCTGGCTTAACAAGAGATCTCACATGTCTGCAGGACTGTTGGCCAAGATAAAAAAGAGTGCATGTAGATGCAGGCAGGGCTCAAGTATCTTACTAAAACACCTTAGTTTCCGTGGCACCTGGAACCATGGTGTTATAACGTTACGCTTGTAAAATTTGTCTTCTCCATTTTTATTTTTTATGAAAAACCCAGGTGGGCCTACTCATTATATTACAGCAACCATCACAGGAAAATCGTGAGTTTTCATTTTTAGTGTACAGTATTAAAATAACAGTCTTTGCTGTGGTGAAATATTGGAGAGAGCTATGTCCTCAATGAGTAATGTTCAATCTCATGTGAAACATGTGTTGTCAAGGAACATAATAACAGGGCATGGGGTCTGTACAGTACACCCTATAGAGAGCAAAGCTGGAAATAGAAACAACTCCATCAACCAGGTGAGAGATGGGATTGCTGCAAGCGGTAAACATTGTTCATGCTTGAAGATGTACTGTACACACACTGTTCTTACTCCCCAGTGCTCCATCCAAAGGTAAGCAATGGAATGGAATCTGGCCACAAAATAACAAAATATGGGGACAGGAAATCGTCTCTCATTCTTAACCCATTAAGACCTGGAACTGTGTCATTTTTAGATTTGAGCTAAAAAGCATTATTTTACACTTTAGCTTATTCAAAAATAGCAGATATACAAGCTCATAGCGCGGCACCGAGTGCCGCGCTACGAGCTTGTAGATCTGCTATTTTTGAAAATTCGTGAAAATGTGTGCAAATCTTTGAATATATATATTTTTAAAGCGAACATTTTTAACTCAAATCTTTGCTTCTGGGGGGTCCCTGGAACAACATATTTTGATGGGGGTCCGCGGCCAAATACATATCATTTTGGGGGTCTTTGACATGAAAAAGAACATTAGTTATGTTGGCTGAAAGGGGAAACACAGGTCTCCAGCTGGAATCATACATCGTTTGATGATGTGGCACAATATCCAGCCAAATACCAGTGCGACCAAAAAGCAATCCTGTAATGAGCTTGATATTTATTAATTATATGTATGCTTATTATGGGGGAAGGCTAGATGAGGCCAGCAAAATCCTTGCATGTATAAAGTAATAGATGCATTTTCATCTGTAGTATTCCTTGTAGGCGAACAATAAATCTTACACACATAATATGTAAGCAGTTGTTTGTAAGCAGGCACAATCGTCTATGTTTTCTTCTGTTTCAACGTTTCTCAAAGTTTCGAAAGGTGCTAAATAATGGTTTATTATTATAAGTATTAGACCATGGTTACTATACCTTGTAACCTAATTTCAGCATATTTTGAGGCATTTTGTTGGCTCATAAGTTTTTATGGAATAAGATTTAAAATCTTCAAAAACTTTAACCTTTCAACGCCAGTATGAGCATTAATGCTCTCCAAAACCTGGTACTCTATATAAGTAAATGAATGACTTCAGCCTCTAATTATCACAGAGGATTTTGCATGTGGAGTACTTAATGGTGTCTGAAAATGTGTCTGACCAACAAAATAATTTGGCTCTTCGTCAAGACACTTTTGATGTGGGTTGAAAATTGAGTTACCATGAAGGCAGACTGAGGGCTGTCGTTTCCATGGGATATGGGTCAAGGTGAAACAGCAGCCGACACAAAAAGCAAAGCCCATCACACCATCACACCTTGAGCATTGCACTCAGTATGTCTGATATTACCCATAAGATACCAACACTGCATCACCCAGAGTTCTTTTGTGGAATTATACTAGATGTGTCATTGAGTGATTGGTGTAAAATGTACTATGTACCAGTGGTACTCAACCTGTGGGTCGGGATCCCAGGGGATCCCCACGTGATTTTGGGGGGTCCCAAATGACAGCAAAGTCACAATTTACTTTTAAGACATTTTTAATACCCCCCAAAAAAGACAATTACTGCATCAACGGTAATCAACAAACTATAGTATACAAACTGGTCAAACATTGGCCAAATTGAAAGAGGCAAACATTTTGAAAATAGACGATCTACAACGTGAGGTGTTGTGAGCTTGCGTAGAACTGCTATTTTCACAATATCTATCTGTGGAACCAAGTTAAACTAAATGTAATGCCTCAACTCCTACAATTCCACATGCTTATCATGGTGGGGGTAAATATGATTATTTTGGGGGGTCACGGCCTGAAAAGGTTGAGAACCACTGCCGTACACAAATGAAAGACACAATCCTTTTCATAAGCTGGTATATGCAACAAGAAGAAACATATCTGTATTTACAGTATCCTTTCATCACACAAAGCGTCTCTAAATACAGTCTGTGAGTGGCTGTAGCCACAGGGCCCATGTGTGTTTGCTTGGAGGTAGGTGCCCCTGGCAGCCAATATGGAAAAGTTAAACAGAAACATACCTCCCTTCAGGGAGGGCAAACAACAGTGTCAAGCCACAGGCGCCTACCGCTGTGCTGTTTGTTTAATAAAAGCGGTTGACTGAAGCACAGATTTGATATAGATTTTATACGCATAAAGGCTTTGTGCTGCATGTGTGTGTAACTATAAAACCAGAGCATCTGGTAAACAGTGTCATGTTAAATGGTCAGACATGCTAAATCTAAATGAGTCACTCTTTAGCCTATAGGACAGTCTGCAGGCAAAGCAGCAAGCCATCTATTTAACCAATACAAAACTGGCATCACAAAATATTGCTTTAGTAATTATCTATTTAACAAACAAAAAACAGTGATGCTACAAATAGTTCACATTGCAGCATTTCCAAAACAGAAGGAATGGAAAAACATGTCCCCAGAACATTTTTCAGTTAAATCATAACAAACTAACATAGTTGCTTTAAGGCCAGCTCATGTTGGAGCAAGATATTCTTTGGAAGCATATCATGTACTGTAATTAAAGCTGCACTATGTAACTTTCTTGTTATAGCACAGATTTGAACCCGGATCTCTTGCACATGAGCTAATAGCTTTAGCCTGCCTGCTTGCTCAGGGGAGAAAGGATTATCAAAGACCCTAGCCACCCAGCCCATGGACTGTGTCAGCTGCTACCGTCTAGGAAGCAGTTCCTCTTCTTCAAGGGCCAGACCAGTAAGACAGCTATACTTCCTCCAGGCAACCAGGTCAATGAACAATTGACACAAAAAACCTGTGGCCTGTCTTCCTGCAATTCACACCCACACATACTGTAGAGGCAGCTATACGCACACACAATAACTCATCATTACTATTATTTAAACACACACACACACACACACACACACACACACACACACACACACACACACACACACACACACACACACACACACACACACACACACACACACACACACACACACACACACACACACACACGCATGACACTATATATTAAGATTATACACATAAACATTTGAATACATACGTAAATGTACACAAACGTAAATGGAGGATCTTTTGTATATTGTATTGTAATATTTGTATTAATTGGCACAGCATCATTTGCACAGTCATGATTTTAGTTTAGTTAATTGAATGCACTTTACAGAACATTGGAGTTGTTTCCTGTTTAGCTGAGATGGCCACTCCACAGGTGGAGCCAACAAGCTCCACCTGTGGAGTGGCCAGTAAATAAATAATTTAATTAAAAAATAATGTAAATAGCAGATCTACAAGTTCATGCAATGTTTTACATGAGCTTGTAGGTCAGCTATTTTCACAATTTGTTGTACAAACAAGTATGTAGGCTACAGTATAAGGCTGAAATGGTTAAGAAAATACCCCCCTCCCTCTGTCTTTGAATCCTTAACACATCTACAAAATGATGTAGATGATCTCAAATCATCTCTATGTAACAATTCGTACTTCAACATGTTCCACCACTGACTTCCAGATATCCGGATCATGCTTCAAAAACAGCTCCAGCCAAAGATCTTTCCAAGATCACTATTCACTACAGCATCATCTGGGATCTACAATCCCCTTATCTCTCAGAACCATTACACCATCTGTAGCCTTCAAGTACAAATGCAAGCATTACCTTATTACAAATGTTCCCACTGCCTCTTTTTTCTTCATACAAATGGAATGAAATGTAATTGAACTAAAACACATTTTGTCAACACCATTCTTCTGTGAGATGGACATAGACATTTTATATAGTTGAAAATGCAGATAAAGAGTACGCTGTAAAATGATGGTGTTCATTTAACACACAGGATTTCACATGGTAAAATATTGTTTGGGTGCTTGATGCACTAGTCACATAAACACTACATGTAGTAAACAATACAATACAATATCTAAACAAAGTAAAGCACCAAAAACTAACAAGAATAGCAGGTGGTAAATAAACAACTGTCTTATATTAGCCACATAGGCTTAACGGAATACCACCCACCTCCAAACCTCTGATGACATACTGGGCACAAAAAAGGCCACACATACAGCAAACAATTGTCTATTAAAACCAATCAGCATGTCCACAATCAATGCTTTGATGTGCCTGCATTCAATTTAATCGTATTTTGCCAGGGATGTTTTGGAAGCCTCTTGTTTGCTTTTTAAGACAGAGTTCCTCTGTCTCCCTGGTGAGAGTGGGCGATGTCGGCTGAAAATAGCACCCAGTGCGAATGAATGAATCAACGTGGCACCTTGTGCTTAATTAAAGATTAACAAGGACTGACGTGATGGTGCGGGGTGGTGGTTTCTTTAAGCCTTACTTTACTTCTCTGATTAGGGTTACGTAACACTGGTTAATACTGCATGGATGATGTTGAAAAAATAATGACATCCGCCTCTGTGGCGGAATCACTCCTGCCTTGACAGTCTACACGTTGTGGAGCAGTGCTGTGCTGCTGGCACATGGATACCTAGGCGGTAGGTGGACACTAAAATGCTTAATCATCTTGACTCAGTGAATCTGAATAAATGATGATACCCTACCTGCCTCCACTTCCATAAGAGGGTCCCAAATGGGGGGTGATGTGCTTTCTCAGAAGGTCTAAAGCTAGGCCTAGAGATGTTTGGTTTAACACTGTAAGTCATTTATATAAAGAAGTACGAGATGAAAACACAGTATGATTAGAGAAAAGTTATGTTAACACTTCTTGTGAGGCCCATGTCTATAATGCCTTATAAACATACTTGTAATGCATTATAATCTGCTTAATTTATTGATGTGCTTTATAACAATAATCATAATGCATTGTACATAATTGTATAAGGAGTTATAAGGTCATGTGCAAATGCTTTGTAATCTGCTTATAACACCGTATAATTACAGTTATAATCACTGATACGTTCTAGTAATGCAATCAGAGCACACATTTTATAGTGACAGAAAGAGTATCATAATACTTCATCATTAGAAGACTAAGGTGCCTCTATCTTCACATGCTAGCTTCTGTTTGCTTCCAGGTTAGCTGGAAGATTTATAAATTGGCCAGCAAGTTATTATTCTGTGGCTTCTACCACTGCACTTTTGATGATAGGATGATAGGTTATCACTGCTTTTTTGAACAGATTTTATTTCAGGAGTTATTCTTTGCTCTACTTGCAGTGTTCCATTCCTGTTATTGTGTTGATTTCATGTTTCTTTTGGCTACAGGTTTAATGACTACGGTAGTAGCAGACCCTTCCAATGCACACTTCACCCGACTCGCTCTCCAATGACATCAATACACCTACACACCAGAGGGATTTTCCATGCTTTTACAGATATGCTTTTGCCGAATACTTCCAACAGGCTCTAGTGACAGATTATATATTCATAAATCTGCATCTACATCTAACAGTTTCAAGCTGACTAAATATATTATCAGGCACAGCCTGTGGGAGTATTATAGGGAACCACATTCAAAATCATCATATTTTGTGAGCATTGTGGGCTTGTAGATCTGCAATTGTGAAACATTTTGAAGATTGTTGATTAGTAAATTAATTATGAATAATATAATCTGCAAAGTAACTAATTAAAGCTATCAAATAAATAGTGGAGTAGAAAGTACAATATTTGCTTCTGAGATGTAGTGGAATAGACATACAGTATAAAGTATCAAGAAATACAAATATTCAAGTAAAGTAAAAGTACCTTGACATTTTTGTTAAGTACAGTACTTGAGTAAATGTACTTAGTTACTTTTCCCCATTGGGAATTGGCCAGCTCAATGGTAAAAGAGTTTGATGTATTTGCATTGTTCAAGGGAACTTTTAATGCCTGTGCGAGATGTGTGTACAGTACTGTCTCAGTTCCCCTATTGACACGAGCAAGGCCAAACATTGAAAACATTCTGTTTTGAAAAAGGTGAGTGGACAGTTCATTCGCCATAGGCACCACCTCCCACCCCAATTGGCATAGACAGGTAAGACCCAATAAGTCAACACAGGTCAGTGGAAAGCATCCCAACTTCTCCTATTTCCATTCTTCCATTGTCTAGCCTGCTATTACAGTGAAACAAACTGTATGTGACTTATAGGCTTTGGCAGTCTCTCTTTGAGGGCTTCTGGATATCTGACAACAGTTGGAGTCAGCTATACTGTAGCAGAAGGTGGCTGTCTTGACCCAGCATTGTGGCGTACGGTACGTACAGTGACTGCTCCCTGGCCAGGAGATCTGCGTGGCCTTTGTGACTCATTCCCCTGTTTCATTATGTAACTGTGGTAGTCGCTCAGCTACTTATGCAAGCACCAGCCCCCAACACTTAGAGTGGCCTAGCTGGGAAAGCCTCTTTGATGGATAGTTGGAAGGGTGGTTTAAATACACAGTAAAATCCTCAGTGTAAACTTTACTCTGTGCGGAAAATCAAACCAGTGTTTGACCGCTTGAGGGTTAAATTAACAACATTAAAATGTTCCACTGCCATCGTGGTAGATTTCGTTTTAGGGTGTCAAGTCAAGTCAATAAAAAACAAGAAATGACACAGATATTATACCAGCTTGCGGCAAGCTTTTTTTTGCCCCGATCTGTAGTAGTGGTCTTCACAGGCCCCCCGATTCCGAAAATACCCGACAGAACCCGAGACCCGCACAGGTCGGATCCGGGTTTTATCATAATCACTCGGTACCGGGTCGGAATCGGCGCCATTACCTCGGAACTCGGGTCTGTCCATCATTATGTATAATACCGAGTGGATCCGAGAAGACCCGCAGTAGGCCTACTGTATGCCTACTGTGTGTGTGCGCGGCTGCACTAATCAGATATAGATGCCTACAGCATGTGCATAAAAACAGCAGACAGAACAACTAACAACTAGTTGCCTTTTACATCTGTGTCTATCCTTATGTAGTGTACTTGTACTGTATGTAGTGAATGAAGACTTTGAAGGAATTGAATGAATGTGTTTGTGAGATCACATTGGCCTTGACCTTAGACCACGTATTTCTAACCTGTTCATCCTTTAGTCCAAGTGGACATTTGTACCAATTACCAAATATCATGAAATTGCTGCAAGGTGTTCCTTAAATATTGTGTTCACAAGGTTGGGACAGACATGAGGCCACAGTGACCTTGACCTTTGACGGCCTACTTCTAATCAGTTCATCCTGTATTTATAGTGCCCGCTGCTCCTAATAGTTAGGATGGGTGCAACGCAGAGGCCAAATTTCACATAATTATGTGCAATATGTACTGTCACAAAAATATTACCTCTTTCCTACCCCTTGAGTCCAAGTGGATGTTTGTGCCTAATATCATGAAATTCCCTAAAGGTATACCTGTGTTCACAAAGTTGGGACAGACATGAAGTTACAGACTAGTGACACTGACTGTTGACCAACCATCTAATCAGTTCATCCTGGAGTAAAGTGGACATTTGTGCCAAATGTCAACATGACATTCCATGAAGGTGTTCCTGAGATATTGCGTTCATGAAGTTGGGATGTACGTAGTATGTATGTATATGGAACAGACAACCCAGAAACATAATTCCGGCCACGATTGTCGCCGGCGGAAACATAAACAGAACAATAAAAAAAAAAAAAGGTTAAACGTATATGAGTTTACAGCATGAGTTATAGCTGCAGCCGGTAAGTTTCATCCTGACAGAGAGAGGTAGGCCTATAGCAGATTGCAGCTGTAACACCCAAGATATCTACGTGCAAGAGGGAATCCCTGCTTGGCCCGGGGGAGCTTTTTGGCTTATGAGCTTCAGGCAGGGTTTACTTGTCAACCAGTATAGGGGTCCTATCTGACACCATAGTCTACATTTCTCAATGGAAGAGTAGGGAGTCCTCCTCCAACCACTGCAGTGTTATATTGCATTACTGTAACACTCTACCACAGCGGTTCCCAAACTGTGTGCTGAGGCACACTGGTGTGCCGTGAGGCAAGTCCAGGTGTGCCTTGGGATTTTGGGACAACCAAACGTTATTGTTGCAATATATATTATACAACTATAGAAAAAAAAAGACATTTCTGTTTTTAATTTACTATATTAAATGTATCATTTGGCATTAGTTAATAGACATTTACAGAGTGATAAGAGTGTTGCAGTGGATATTTTGCACAGTTATAAATATGCCTTGAACTTTTCACTTGCCCATTGGTGTGCCTTGGGCACAAAAAGTGTAATAACCACTGCTCTAACATACAGATCGATTCAAATAACTAATGCTTCTCATTAGGACGAAGGGAACGGAGAACCCATTGTAAATTAGCCATAAATGTACAGAGATGAGATAATGGAATGGCACCTGGGATTCAACTGTGTGTGTGTGTGTGTGTGTGTGTGTGTGTGTGTGTGTGTGTGTGTGTGTGTGTGTGTGTGTGTGTGTGTGTGTGTGTGTGTGTGTGTGTGTGTGCGCGCACGTGCGTCAATTGCAAAAGCTCAAAAAGCTCTATATTTACACAAGGATATCCCAAGGGATCCTGCAATGGGTGGTGTGTGTGTGTGTGTGTGTGCACGCATGTGCGCGTGTGTGTGTGTGTGTGTGTGTGTGTGTGTGTGTGTGTGTGTGTGTGTGTGTGTGTGTGTGTGTGTGTGTGTGTGTGTGTGTGTGTGTGTGTGTGTGTGTGCATGCGTGTGTGCGTGTTAGAGAGAGAGAGAGAGAGAGAGAGAGAGAGAGAGAGAGAGAGAGAGAGAGAGTTGCCGTTTACATCTGAGAGAGAGAGAGAGAGAGAGAGAGAGAGAGAGGGGGGGGGGTGTTCTGTATTGTGTGTAGAGACAGGCGGTGGAGAGTGGGTGTTATACAGCTGGTGAAATTATAGGGCTCAAAATGTAATTCACAAGTCAGTGAAGAGTAAATGTAACCTCAAGTTCCAGCAACTCTATATTTTCTTTAAAAAAACAGTATAAATTACATTAATACATTAATGCTCATCTCAGCTGTCATCTCAGCAGTGAAAAAATGTATTAAATGTTAATTCTCACTTTCAACATCATTCACTGCCCATACCCACGCAAGGTTGCGTGTTTTTTATACTGTGTAATGTATAAACCATGTATGAATCTATTTTTTTTACAAGTGGATTTATACATACAGTACCTACAGCCAAGAGTCATGACGACCCTTAAAAACTATAATTCTAAAATGTAAACACTGCACACGGTTCTACATAGAAATATATATATTTTTTGACACACAAGGTTTCCTCTCGGTAGCAGCAGTAAACAACAAGCGTTCATCCATTAAGTCATAAACATTCTATGACATCCATCTGTGTCATACTGTAATGGTATAATGGCACAGGATAATTGCAGAGGGTCGTTAAACTGGGTGATTACGGTATGGTAGATGATAAAGATGGGGTCATTATTGGATAGGAGCTTGTTACTGTACTGTACATTACGTTTTACTCAGTCACTTTGTAAAATTATAAGAATTTCTACTCAGTCTAATGACGCAAATCATTCCAAATATTCAATTCTAGGTGTAGGCTACTTATGTAGTTTAATTCTTTTATTTTCACATTACTGTTTTTTTAAATCTCCGCCAGACTGGAGATTATGATATCACCCCTGTCCGTCCGTCTGTCTGTTTGTCCGCCTGTTAATAGCTAATCTCCAGCACCTCTGGACCGATCGGCGTGAAACTTTGCACACACACTCCCAGTAGGCCAAGGAAGAAACTCTGCCCCAAATTCTTCAAATTGGCCACATTGTGGTGTACAATAGGCTACCTATGCCAGGCTAGATATTCTGCTATTTTGTATTTTCTTCTAAACACACTTTTTGCGCTACTCCTACTAAAACTCACACAAATTGGTACACATTATCGCTGGAGTCATGTGATGAAAACGTATCAGTCAGACTTACCATATTCCATTCTGATTATCTATGATTGACTTCCACATTTGCTGTCCCTGGATAGCCAACCTGGCCTGGCAGAGATATGCACAAGAGGAGCGCACTTTTCTAGTTTTTTTTTAGTAATTAACAAACAAACAGACAAACAAACAAACAAACAAACAAACAAACAAACACACAAACAAACAAGTAATGCCACTGTCACCTGAGTAAATGTAAAAGAAACTAGAAGAAGTGCTCCTCGGAGCACAAGTCTCTGCCAGCAGACTTGGGAATGTTGGGAATGTTCTACTTCTTATGTTCTAATTCTTACAAAAAATAGAACATGTTACTGTGTCATAGTAACATGACACAAGTGTCCTATCCGTCTGTATAACTGTCCTATCCGTCCTGTCTGTATAAGTGTCCTATCCGTCCTGTCTGTATAAGTGTCCTATCCGTCCTGTCTGTATAAGTGTCCTATCCGTCCTGTCTGTATAAGTGTCCTATCCGTCCTGTCTATGTAAGTGTCCTATGCAGAACACAATGTTACGATTCTCCTATCTGTCCTATCTGTCCTGTCTGTGTAAGTGTGATTATTCCTGTCTTACCTCACTTTGAAAGAGGCTAAGACTCTTTCAAAGTGACACATGTATTTATAGGCCGCTATACGTCACTAGCCAATCAGATCACACTATTTCACCGTATTGTCACGTGTCACGTGAGGCTTGACCAATGTTAGCTTGACATGTGGAAAGTGAAAACAATGTCTCCTGGCGGAGACAATAACAATGCTATTGTTATTGACAGGGGTTAAGCTTCATCAGCCATCCACCGGGTTGCGTTTTATGAGCCTCTTTTCATAGTACACTGTACAAGCTGTTAGTTGTGTGATCATGTGCCCGCTGGCCACTCCTCTCTGCTTGTTGTCGTTGGTGCCAGCTTTAAAGCACTCCTGTCCTCTAATGATAATGAATGCAGCGTGCCTGCTGATTGTGCCTAGTCGATCACTGTCAATCTACCCCCCCTCCTGTCCCAGTCCCAACAGTCTCAGGTTACAGTCTATTACTGCACTACTCCCATATTGACCCGTGGTCAAAAAGGAATCACAGACAAGAAAGTCTGTTTTCTACATCCGTTATCTGCAGTCCACACGCCTAAAGGGCTCAAGGTCTGCTGTGACTGTTGACCTTTTGGAATGGCAAATATGTTTCTGTGGCCCTGCACTCTAAAGCAAAGGAATGGCAATCCAATCACCCATCCTGCCGTTGTAAGTGCGTTTCTTCAAATCACTGATGTGTTTCACCTCAACGTTTCAAGGCAGGCAGCAGCGAGCTTGATCCCTGAGAGACGCCCTCGAGCCAGGTGCTAGCTGAGCAAGTGGCCGCACGAAGCGGTGCGAAGCGTTTAGAGTTGCATACCAATAGGCACAGAATAGTAAATAATAAATTCTCAGTTTTACTCTGTAATATGACGATTTGTCTGTTTTCGTTGAGCAAAGTGTCGTACGACAAAATATAAATCAGGCTTAGAGATGCATTCAGTACGGTTATGACCTGGTGCTTGTACTATGCAATGGTATTCGGGGTTCTTTGAAATGCGCTGCAGGTGCTTGATATCAAATAATCTGTGAATATGTGAAGGGATTATCGACGAAGACATTGATTAATAGGCAGGGTAAACTCAGTCATTAATAAAACAAGAAAGGAGTATTTTAAATGTGCCTGCTCTGTCCATGGCAGGTTGAAGCAGTCCATGCTGCTTCAGCAAACTACAAAGGGATTATTTATACCTCATCCTTACCCCTGCTGTCTTCCTGTCCTGTCCACTCCTTTTGGTCTCCATGCACATAAAAGCAGGATCATTGTGAACAAAGCAAAAGGTCTGACAAAGCTCTGGACACCTGCAGTGGACCAAGCCATTCAGTGCACCTAGGTTCAATAAGGCTGCGGTTATATCTGCAGCGCCAGAACATTCAAGTATGTGGGGGACATAGTGGTATGATACAGTACAAGCCTCCTACAGTAGTTGTCAGTAGAGTCAGGCTCGGAGAAGATTCAACACAAGGTGCACATAAGGGGCTCAAGCATAATACTTTGTCATGCGATTATATCACCCACGAAAATAACTTTAGTCACACAGTACTCAGTGCCTCAGAATTTTCTCTGGTTGCTTAGATACCACAGGCCAGTTGGTGCACCGGCCATATTCTCCTGGTGAGCGTGAGGTGCCGGGTTCGAGTCAAACTCCTTGTCTTGCATGTCTCTCTCTCTTTGCCTTTGGCTGCCTGTCTCTCTATACTGACCTAATAAAGCATTGAGAAAATGCCCAAAATAGAAACAATATTTGATTATCTCTCGATTTTAAAGGAGACTTTGTGACAAGGGGGTTTAAAAAGCATTAGATAACTAAGCAAACCTTATCTTCTCAGATAGCAATAACAACCTCAACATAAATCAAATCCGTGTGGTGCCAGAGAGATGGGGTGATAACTTCTCAGACTGGGTCGTTGCTATGGGAACATGACTCATCACAACTAGACTCTTACGCTTCACCTGTGGCAGCTGTGTACGACTCATGAAAGGTACTCTGTGTTGCTTTGTGTTCCAACCAGCTTCTGTTCGCAGGTCTAGCAAAGTCAAGAAATAAATATCCAGACACAGACATGCATTAAGACCAGTGTTGTTTTCTATACTGCAGTTTTTGTGGATTTATACTTTATGCATAGCTACTTTATTGTCATCAGCCGTCACCCTGCCACCCAAACTCCAAACCAATGGAAATCAACATGTGTGCATGAGAAGTGACACAAGGCAGCAGGCTAGCCATCTGTCACTGTGGTACCAGGGATGGGCAAAAAAAGAAAAGAAAGTATGCCCACGGTATGTGATACATATTTATCACAGGGGGGTGATACGCTTGTGCTGATTGGTCAGCTGATGTACCACCCCTAGTGTCAGCTGGCCAATCAGTGCAAGCTAAAATGTGAACTGACACCACAAGCGACCTCACTGCTTATAGTAGCGATAGAGCGCCGAAGTCCTGACGTCACTGCCAGTAGAGGGCGCATTCCGCAGGTTCATGGCTTTACTTTTTGTATTGATATCCTCATTGGGGAATCTTAGATCGCTTCATATAAGAACTGTGTTCCAAAAATAAACACACCACCCTGGCGTTTTTACTCATATGGATATGAAGCATCGACTGAATGTAAACATTCACCCAAAGAGTAACACAATATAAACACTAGAAACGAGTCAAACAACCCAAAGACATCATTTCCCATGAACGCGGCTGCTGTGGGGACAGTGATTTCAGACCCGGAAGTAGTAGTTCTTAAGACTTTTAAGGCAGAATTAATTCAATTTTCGCCAGAAACAGGCTGTATCAAATATGAATGAATATCATAAACGATGCAGAGCCACCCCCCTGACAAAAACACCAGGGTGGTGTGTTTATGTTTGGAACACAGTTCTTGTATGACGTGATCTAAGATTCCCAAATGGGGATTTCAACACAAAAAATAAAGCCACGAACCCTGGAACAGCGCCCTCTACTGGCCCTCTACTAGTCTGGCAGTGACGTCAGACTTCGGTGCTCTATTGCCAACCTGTGGGCCTCTCTATACTGCCAGTGGGCCAAGTGGGTCCCCCAAATAATTGGCAAAACCCTATATAACACAACATTAATATAACACAATTCCTATAAAAAACAATTAGCTTTAAACCCTTGAAAAATGTGTTATACTGTAAATAGGAACTTAAAGGATGCTACGTTAGTTCCATTGATCTAAGTCAGAACCAGTCTATTGATTGACATTAAAAAAAACATGCTCTAAAAATGCACGTGGCCCACAGTGGTCAGATGGGTGGTCCGCAAACACTTTAGAGATTATTACATTTTGTCTTATAGAGCTCACCATGGCAGCAATCAATGGGCTGCCAAACACGGTAGCATGCAGTGGATGGTTTGGTAGAATTCACAGGTGTGGAGACATCGAGGAGTTTATCTGGGTGCAAACAAACCAAAACACAAAGCGAACAAAAGCACACCCTTCCTGTTCACACAGTGTCTGCATATAGGCTAATAGCTAAAGTGACAGCTCATTTAAATACTTAGTTAAAAGCCAGTGTTCTACGCTGAAAACAGACAATCTAAGCTCACAACGTGCTGCACTGCGACACGCTGTGAGCTTGTACATCTGCTATGTTTAGTGTGTCACCATTGTGCGAGAGAGTTTAAATCAAACATGAGGCACGTCTGCAACATCTGAGCCAACTCTCTTCCCACACTGTCAGGGAATGCCAGTGGGATTACTATTTTGTGCAGGGCAGTCTCTCCTTGATAGTAATGCTTATTTGTTAACTTAACATAATGAACACATTTTCACCAGGCTGGCATTAATCATTGCCCTCATTATCCACTGCATCTGTACCATGGGACTCTGGCTGAGGCAGTGCTGAGGTTGGCTAATATTGTGCAATGACAAATGAGAAGATTTCAATATTTAGTTTATTATCATCTTCTTGTGCACTTGCATACTGTACATAGAAATATAAATGTTGTTCCTCTCAGCCTGTAGTAGTGCATCGAGAAAAGATACAAAAATATATATTGTTAAAAATTCCGGTACCTCTTAAAACAGAAAATGAAAAGAACAGTTACTGTACTGTAGCAGCATAGTGCATTAAAGGGCATTTAGAGAGAATGTTTCCGTTTGATGTTGACAGCTGTTACACGAGAGCTGGTGATGGGGGGGTTAGAGGCTAGGTGGGAGGGCATGGGCACATTTGTGTGTATGGCACAGAAGCTCTTGTACCTCTTCCCAGACAGCAGGAGGGAAAACAGACTGTGAAGCGTGGTGGACGGTATGTGTACGCTACAGTATACAGTATGTGAATGGTATATCTGTGATCATAGTCTGGAAATGTGTGGTTATGAACCTGAGAACTGGCAGCAGAACTCTATCTATCCTATCCTATCTAATAATTTCATCATTGCAGGCAGATCCATTGCCAGTGCTGGAGAGTAAAAAGTACATTTGCTTGAGTATTTGTATTTCTTCTGAATAATTATGACTTTTGCTTCACTACCTTACAAAGACAAATATTGACTCCACTACAAAAAAAAAGTACTTTATGAATTAACCACTTAAGCTGTATTTCAAATTGGTGCGGTGGGTGGACCACCACACATATATGGATGGAGTCAAATGCAAACACCGTCAGTACTGATGTCAGACACAACAGGGAACTGGTAGATCCATGCCTCTGCTTTTGATATCTACCCTCTGGTCATTCATTTCTATGGCCGGTGGGGATATGTTTTACACCTGCTTCTGGTCAGACTGAATTAAAGACATACCTTTCCTTTTAGGAATTGTTGACTATCTGATATGTTTGATATTTATATCTATTTGATAATATCACAATTTCATTTAATTCTATGTTAACCACATTAATTTAGGGAAAATTTGTCAAAATCATGAAAACATTTTCCAACATTGTTTTAAATTAAAACAATGCAAAAACAGCCAAATGCATTGCGATTGGCAATTTTAACTATTTGTCAAACAAAGTATATACACCAAATATCTTAACCCAAAATAGCTGGTCTACATACACGACACGCTGTGAGCATGTCGTGTATGTAGACCAGCATTTACAAAATGTACAAACCGTGGTCTCCTTTCATTTAACTATTTTTATTATTTCGCTTTTTTCTTTTACTTGGCAGTGATATTTTACTTGCCTGCATGCTATTATCATCTGTAGAGCTCTTTGCAAACACTGTAAAAAGCTGATAACAAGGTAATAATGTGTGTGTGTGTGTGTGTGTGTGTGTGTGTGTGTGTGTGTGTGTGTGTGTGTGTGTGTGTGTGTGTGTGTGTGTGTGTGTGTGTGTGTGTGTGTGTGTGTGTGTGTGTGTGTGTGTGTGTGTGTGTGTGTGTGTGTGCGTGCGTGCGTGTGTGTGTGGGGGGGGGGGGGGGGGGGTGTAGGTGTGTGAGTGAGTCAGAGAGTGATTGGGCGCATGCACATTAATGCATGATAATGTATATTATACACCATCAGTTAAT
>NC_139956.1:9877921-9880421 GCF_963454915.1 Gymnoscopelus microlampas
TTGAGGCTTCACCTTTACCAGTCTTTGCGCTTTCCCCCCATACCGCAACCAAGCCCCGTTTGGAACCTCTCCCTCCGCTATATAGCTCCAAGATGAAGTTCCGCTGCCTCGGGTGCCAGCAGAGTGCGACACTGGCAAACGGTTGCCAATATTGTTGATTCTTACATTTTTCCGCATATTGCATTCAAAAAGTAAAAGTAAACCCCTGCTCTCAGATGTTTTACATTTTAGCGGTCAAGAAAATCTAACCGACGGGTTGAAACAAGCGTTTAAATCGCTTATTTAGCCAGTCTGTGCCATGTTTCCCCAACGCAACCTTACGGGTGCAGTACTGTGCATGCGGACGGGGGTTGACTGGCCACAGGCTGACTAAATAAGCGATTTAAACGCTTGTTTCAAGCCGTCATTAAAATTTTCTTTACCGCTAAAATGCAAAACATCTGAGAACAGGGTAAACGATCTTTACTTTTTGAATACGATGTGCGGAAACAGGTAAGAATAAACAACCGTTTGCCGGTTTCGCACTCATCCGGCACGCGACGCTGTGGAACCTCATCTCGGAGCTATACTACAGTGGAGGGAGAGGTTCCGATTGGAGCGAATACCAACCCAGCCAGCAGCGCACGCGTTGACGTCTTCGAGCGTCTTACCAATGTGTCACAGTGTCTAAATGCCAGTGGCAGCCGATGAGAGAAGATATAGCCTACAACGCACCAGCCAACGTGTGCCTCACACGGCCAGTTTCAACTTTATAAAAGAATGCTGTTGCTGTTGCTCTATAACATGAAAAGAAAATAATCCTCAAGTTTGAGAAGCGAA
Organism: Gymnoscopelus microlampas; assembly: GCF_963454915.1. Lineage (NCBI taxonomy): Eukaryota > Metazoa > Chordata > Actinopteri > Myctophiformes > Myctophidae > Gymnoscopelus > Gymnoscopelus microlampas. The sequence goes on from NC_139956.1 coordinate 9,878,741, forward strand.
ATGGACGCGGCGCTCACGCACGGGGCGTGCGGTGCGCGCACCTCGCCATTTCAGCACCATGGACAGCGCCTGAGGAACTTGGAGAAGTGGCTGCAGGACCTGGACATCTGGAGTTCATTTCTCTAATCTGGAAAGCTATAGGCCTACAGTATATTATTAATATTCGGGTAACCATAATGGATTAATTGCTCTAATCTGGAAAGCTATATACAGTACATTATTAATTTTCGGGTAACTTGGATCTCAATTCCTTTGATTGATTGATGTACTTTATTTAGTAAGACATGAGAAAAACAGTACATGGAAGTACAAATTCACAATACGAGTGAATATCATCAATAACAGGTGCAGGCACCCGAGTACGAGTGAATATCATCAATAACAGGTGCAGGCACCCCGAGTGTGCACTTTCTGAAGTGAGAGATGGACTATGTACGGTATATTATTAATATTCGGGTAACTATGATGGATTTAAATTCCTCATTATCAATAACAGGCGCAGGCACCCCGCGGAGAGTGGACTTTCTGAAGTGATCAGAGATGGACTTTGCTGAAATCCTCTTCGCGTCGTTTATCGTTGTGGTCGCGATCGTGTCGTTGTCGTCGAACTTGCTGGTGCTGCTATGCTTCGTCCACAGCACCGAGATACGCCGACAGGTGCCCGGCGTTTTCACCATGAACTTGTCCTTCTGCAACATACTTATCACCGTGTTGAACATGCCAACCACCCTGGCGGGGATCGTCAGAAACCAGCAGCCTTTTGGGGATTGCCTTTGCCACACGGTGAGCTTTCTGGAGACCTTCTTGACGGCGAACACCATGTTGAGCATGGCAGCTCTGAGCATAGACCGGTGGATAGCGGTGGTTTTCCCACTGAGTTATTCCACGAAGATGCGCTACAAGGACGCGGTGATGATGGTGTGCTACTCGTGGCTTCATTCCCTCACCTTCTCGCTGATCGCGCTCCTGTTCTCCTGGGTCGACTATAGCCACAGCTATGCCTCGTGCACCTTGCAACTCAGCGAGGAGCGCGACAGGACTAAGTTCACGATCTTCACTGTCGTTTTCCACGCCACCAGTTTCATGCTTTCACTTTTGATCCTGTGTTTCACGTACATGAAGGTGTTAAAAGTCGCAAGGTTTCACTGCAAAAGGATCGACGTTATCACAATGCAGACCCTCTTCCTACTAGTCGATATTCATCCAAGGTAGGCTACTTTGTTTGATGTTAACTTTAACTTTCCTGGTCCAGTTTGTGAAAATAGTTTATTTTCACTGTTTATACCAGTGGTTCTCAAAGTGGATTTCAGGGACTCTCTGGGTTCCTTTAGGGGGGGGTCTAAATTTACCCTTACAAGTATGTAACTCTGACAGTATACAAATGTGTAAATGTGGAATGTGGAAATCGTTCATTTGATAGTCTTTTCATAATGTTCTCAATATAGTGCTGAATACTAAAAGACCTTTGCCTTTTCAGTGTGAAACAAAGGTGTTTGACTGAGCAAAAGAGAAGAAAGCAGCGAGCCACAAAAAAGATAAGCATCTTCATTGGCTCATTCATCATCTGCTTTGCTCCTTATGTTTTTACCAGGTAAGCTGAACAAACAGCACATAAAACAAACAGCAACAACGATTTATGTTATTTTCTGCAGCAAATAGCTTGTTATACTCAGGGGCATAG
>NC_139956.1:9882921-10137921 GCF_963454915.1 Gymnoscopelus microlampas
ATTGGCTGGATGCCACAACACTCCAGCCACATCAGGATAATGTCCATTTCTTTACCAAATGGAACTCGGTGTGGAGACTTAAGTGCTACACACAATGTTTGTGATCTGTATAGACTACTTGGCTATTTACTGGTCATGGCTAATGTATATTTTGACCCACGACAGTATTGCTCACTGAAATTCTTTTGGCCGAATGACACAGTTGTATGACAAAGTATACATTTATGGCTTGTGCATACCTAACAGTTGTTAACAGTGTCATGTCAATCACTGCATATTGATGCACTTTGTATAATTCTCTCAGAGCTACTACTAGTTACAAAAGCCAAAAGCAAATGTAATTTATACCATGTTATTGTAAGTTGTAAATGAATGTACCTAGGTGGTCTACTTTTGACTGAAATGCATTTGTACAACTGTAGTTTATTTTGCCAGTTGACAGAAGACAATGTTTGTATGGATATTTACATGATGTTATATATTTTGCACTGTACAGGAATAATTATCTATTTGTTTAGAGAGAATTTTCTTCAAATGGAAGCAGTGTGATGTAGCATATGAATGTTTTCATGTTAAAAGTGCTTTAAACACCGTTTTCTGTTTGTGCCAGATTTAAATATTGTATGAGATCTCTAGGCTGGTAATACTGTAAGAAACAAATGTCTGCTTTGTCAAAACGGATTTATTTAGATAATACTCTTGGCACAAGTGTTCAGTTTCATCCTGTGAATCACTTTCTGCTGTACTTTAGCAGTGTGATACGTTGTTTGTGAAATAAAAGTGCAATAAAAGTGGTCGATAAAAAAGAGATTATGATGACTAGAAAAATATACACCAATTTCTTCCCCCCTCATAGTTAAAGCTGTGAATTACAAGCTTAATCCCCTACTGAATTTGATAGACTTTCACAGATAACAAGTAGCTAGAATTATTGGACACTAATTGGTGTAGGCCTGCTGTACCAGTATGCATTATATAACTCAAATATCCGCATAATATTGATTAGACAACACTTAAAATCCACCAGGCTCACGTGTCAATTTTCTTCTATCCAGTAACCTATGTGTAATTAACCCTGAAAAATGTAATGAAAAAAGGGAAACTCCCTATTTCAGTAATACAGCGACTGGGTCCAATTAAAATGATGGATCAAAGACTCAATATGGTAAATGGTGCATTTATATAGCACTTTTATCCAAAGGGCTTTACATAGATTGTGCATTACATTCACACACCGATGGCGGAGGAAACCATGCAAGGCACCAACCTGCTCATCAGGAGCAATTAGGGGTTCAGCGTCTTGCTCAAGGACACTTCGACACTAACTCTGGGGGAGCCCGGGATTGAACTGGGAACCTTGCGATTGCCATCCGGCCGCTCTACCGGCCACTCTACCCCTGAGCCACTGCCACCCCCAATATGTGGTGTTGATTTAATCTGACTACTATCAGTGCTTGCTCTTTGGCATAGCTAAACCAAACTGACTCATTAGTTGAATTAGCTGCGGCTGTCTTTGCCCTGTTATGACAAGTCTGTGTTTTTATGGTGGTCTTGTTTCATGCTTGTTGACTGGAGCCATGACATGCTTACACATGTGAGGATGACTAAGCAGTTCCTACAACCCTTAATTCACTCCATACATCATATTAGCCCCATGTTCAGGTGAGTTTGCTATCCAGGTAATGTTCTGCACAGTGATGAATCGTTAATTTCCAACGTACGTCTGCATGATGATACATGACATTACAGGTACATGTTAATTCAAGCACACTCCTAAATAGGCTGCAGGAAAAGAAGATCCTTTCTATCAGAGAATGAATTAAACAGGCAGCTTCCATACAGCTGAAAATGTAGGTTACCCTGTGATTAACACAAGCAATTAAACCATATATGTTTCCTCTGGATTGAACTTTTTCTTAAATTACATAACATTGTGTGTAGAATCCTGGGATGTATGTTGGCTGAGGAGGGACTTCGCAGCATGCCTCGAGTGCATCTGTTCTATTGTTAGGTTATTGTGATGTTACTTTGACACATGGGGAATGCAACCATTTATTTAATGCATGTTAATTTGGAAACAACCAGTGAACAATAGGGGTAGTTGCAGAGATCCTCTTTCTTCTGTGTTCAGGAGTTGAGTTGTTTGGAGACTTTGCATGAGGTTGCAAATAAAATAGATTCCATGCCAGAAGTTGCCATGCTTGATTGAACCGTTAGTTCATTATTGTCAAAGTTGGATGGCATCAGTCGAGGATATACTGCTGCTCTCCAACGTCTTCATCAGAGGCCGAGAGGGAGCAAGTCGGACACTGGCATGCAGACATACACCACCGGGTAAAGGTACTGGATTATACTGCCAAAGACTCTGGCTTCGCTTACTGGCAAGAAGGCATCAATTAAGCCAAAGAGTGCCAGCAAGAGCAGCCAACGGGCAGCGAAGACTCCACATTTGGAGTCACATTGCCGACCCCTGGGTTATACGATGGCCGCCGGCCAAGCTTCACTGCCAGGGAACACTAAAAGAGAATTCATCAACCCTGGAGATTTCTGGCTGTCCACGGGCCCTGTCACTCAGCTTTCCTGGCGATGTGCCATTGCTGCTGGTGGCACCAGAGGTGCCCGATAGCCACCACACTAGTAGTCACCGGCAATAACTCACGTACAGGAGGTACCAAGTTACCTCAGTACAAAGGTTAGAGACCTATAGGCTGCCCCATCATCCTGTTGTGTTAAAAAAGGTCACCAACTAGAGGTTTTGAATGAACTAAATGCAATAACCCACAAATATTCGTACGACGCACTTGATCACATAACATGAACTCGATCTTCACAGTGGATACTGGCAGTTCAAGCTATGATGACTCAAGGCTCGACCCAAGACTGTCTTCTCATTCAGACAAAGTTATGACAATTCCGGGTCATGCCATTTGTCCTATACAGGCATTTCTTTGGGACAAGGTGTGCCACACTGGCTTTCATCAGTTATAGGAGGTGCTCACCCGGACCTTCACATCCAAACCAAAACAAACCATTAATTGTGGACACCGAAGCCAGTGACAGGGGCCTGGGCACAATGCTGTCTCAAGATTTGGAGAGTTGGAGTCCCTATGTGTTCAGGAGTTTGGATTTTATTTGGTTGCAAAAACATTCCTATCGCCAAAACGTTGCCTTGCCTGACTGAACACAGTTCATTCCGTTAATTGGATCTTCAGTGGAGTTGAACGGCGCACAATCATCAAATTAGGACTGGGAATATGCTGGCCGTTATTCCTACACAATAAGATTTAATTTGAATTATAGGCTTTGAATTGAATAGGCTACCTGCGCTGATTGTTAACACTCCCAAATGTCAACGACATGCATGTACCGCTTGGCTCCACAATCCTCCAAACGGTAACAGGACAGATGGGCACCAAAACCATCTGGGCACTAGGGACAACTGGGCTCCAAAACCATCTAGGCACTAGGGACATGTGGGCACCAAGACGAGTGGGCACTTAGGGGTGGAGATAACTGGGCACCTGGAGCGGTGGGCACCAGAACAACTGGGCACCAAAACCATCTGGGCACTAGGGACACGTGGGTACCTGGACGAGTGGGCACTTAGGGGTGGATATAACTGGGCACCTGGACGAGTGGGCACCTGGAGAGGTGGGCACCAGGACAACTGGGCACCAAAACCATACAATATAAGAGTTTATTTGCCAAACTAGTACTATGGTCAAAAGTACATTATAACAGAGTTTCAAAGTAAAATATAAGAGTGTATTTGCCAAAATAGAAGTACTGTTAAAAAATAAAACAAATTGGGAAAATGGTACCAATAAGAATTAAGGATACCAAAATGTTTTCAAATGATCAATGTTAGGATAGAGAAAACATAGCTAAACAGTACACTGTAAAATGATAGGGGGAAAAAATAGATAAACAGTAGGCTACTGTTAAAAATAGAGGGCAGAATATTGCTGAACTGAATGCTAGGATAGAGAAAACATAGATGAACAGTACACAATAAAATGATAGAAAAATAAATGAGACATTAATAAACTCTTATATTGTACTTTGACCTCGTTGTTGTGGGTTTAAAGAACAGTGGGTTAAATATCAATTACCAACAATAAAGCAACATGCTATGTAAAGTTAAAAAACACTCATCATAAGATTTGGTGCCCAGTTGTCCAGGTGCCCATTCGTCCAGGTGCCCAGTTATCTCCACCCCTAAGTGCCCACTCGTCCAGGTGCCCACATGTCCCTTGTGCCCAGATGGTTTTGGTGCCCACTTGTCCAGGTGCCCAGTAATCCCAAAAATATGGTGCCCAGATGTCCCTAGTGGCGCCCACCTGTCTTGTATTCCTCCAAACACGTTCAGCCAAACGGTTGCTGAAAAGGTTTAACCAAACAAGAGGGACCCTTTCATCTTGTGCGCCTACATTTGCAAGTTAACTTAGGCGATAATAGCCTAATAACCCACGTCGTTATGTTATGTGCATGTTTTTAACCACTCAGCGTCCCCGGGGTCACTCATCTACCGCAAACTTTTCCTATGTAATTTGATATCCAACCGTAATGCGTGTAATAAACTCGCTTTCGGGGAAGTCCTTGTCATTTTCCGTGTAGGCTACACAGAAAATTGAACTGTCTGGAGTGAGTTGTATCCACATCAAAATGGGATACAACAAGTCAGGGAAAGGGAACGAAATTGTGCGACTCTTGACAGGATTTTTTATTTTAACATTTGTCTCATGTGCTCCTCCACGATGTGAGCCAGGACAGGGATTTCAAGGTAAAGTTTCTCAGCACATGATTGCTACTTATTTGTTTTACTTCTTATTTAAATGGCTGGCATGCTGTTTGACATATTTGTGCATGTCATAAACTACATTGTCCTGACATAGGCTACTGAGCGAGTTAATGTAGCCTATTGAGTCTTCTTCAAGTGCGAAACTTAGAATAAATTGTCATAAATCTGTTGATGGGCTTGTGGCTACATTGTGCAGTGACATAATAATCTAGTAGATTAAATAGAGCTTTTGAGTTTACATGAAAAGCATTTAGCAATGATGCCGTAAAAAATGCCAAACATTCTTGGACTTAACGAGATGTTATTGACAGACAGGCATGTGGGAGTGATGTTGGAGTTCACATCAGGAGACTAGGATTTATTGGCCACATTCACATAGACCATACTGCCATCTAGTGTTTGGTACCTATACTACTAACATGCTGATCTGTCTCACAGGAAGATGCAGGCCTCTGGTTGAGGAGAAACGTAAGTATTCTTCAGCTTAAAGAAGTGGTATGTTGTATGTAGCCTATTACTTATGGTATAATTTATACAATATGTGTTAGTTATGATCAAGTTGCGCTCACCTGGTGTCCCAGAGTTAAACTAGTCCACAATTTGATGGCTAGAATGAAAACCAGCGAGCTGAAACCAGCAGTACTCTGACTACAACCACTTGTGTAACTGATCCAGTTTTTTAAATGTCAAGAATGATCGAGGAGGTGATGGCAAGACATATCTTTGAACATGATCGGACTCATATGACATTAATTAATGTCGCCGTACAACTGTTGCACTTGCCAAAAAGGTGTTATTTTCAGTGACTGACAAGCAACATTCAAATTATGTATTAGAAGGCAGCTCTAACTGAGCAGCCATAAAACTGCAGTTTTGCTCATTAATGGCACTCAAAGCATTACATACCACTCAGTTATTCTAAATACGTTTTTTAATTACATGCAACAGTATCAATCCAATATTTTAACAACACGGAATGTTAAATAGGTGTTGGTGGCTTGAGTTAATCAGGGTGAGTTGATATAATAATATAAAGTATAATCCTGCTCTTAACCCCTATATACTTCATTGACTGAAGTCCCCCAGGGGTCTATACTAGGCCCCCTCCTTTTTTCCCTCTACACCAAATGTCTTTGGTGCAAATAGATCTGCTGTCTTTGCCGAATGTTTATAGAATAGGGATGCTATGGTTCATGTGGTTATGGACAGCACAGTCAAAATCCATTGTCCAATTCACTAAGTACTGGCTTAGTCTACTGCTCCCGGTATATTTGATCGAATTAATCTAATGTTGCCAGTGTTTCGCACAACAACAAATGATGAGGTTATAAGTCACAGTGGGCCCCATCTTAATGGGATGTGGCCTAAAGGCTGTAAAACCATTCAGGTATATTTTTAGATGAACAATGGCAGTATGAAATATTCACATTCTAATTTCCAGTATAATAGAAATGGTTTGATGATTGAAGACATTACACTGAGGCAAGTTACCTAACGCTTGAGAAATAAGAGTTAATCCTCACAAAATATAATTGGTGCACTCTATATATCTACTTTTATTATATTGGGAAATGTTATATTCATATTGGATTGATAGTGGCGCTCATTTAAAATACCAGTGTTACGTCATGCTCATGGCGCTTTCTCATACAGTCTCTGTTGCCACAGCCTGTGTTGCCATTCATGGACAGGTGTTTCCTCTGGTTGTTTTAGCAGCATTTTCGTAAAGGGTTTGTCGCCCACAACACAAATCTGCTTCAATTGTGGCCGTTTCCCCATTCTCAGCCAAATGCACAGAGATGACACTGTCATACTGTGACGACATGCCATACACCCAGACCGTCTTCCCGAACCTGCTCGGCCACAGGACCCGGGAAGAAGCTGAGGTGGGCACCGAGTACCTCCTCCTGAGTGTGGTCCACTCGCTGCTCAACGGAGAGTGCACCCCGGACATCCGCATGCTGGGCTGCTCCGTGCTGGCCCCGCACTGCGAGAAGGGCAAGGCGCTGAAGCCCTGTCGCAGTACCTGCGAAGGCGTGCGTAAACGCTGCGCCCATGCCTTTGAGGGAATAGAGATGGCATGGCCCTACTTCCTGGACTGTGATCGCTTCTTTGTCAGTGACGAAGAGGGATGCTACGACCCCCTGCAAGGCCTGACAGGTAAAAGGACCGTAGGTAACAGTGCTGACAGACTCGTGCCATTTGTGTTTCTGCTCTGGTTAATTTTTTTGGACTGACATTCCAGCTCGAAATGAGTCCCTGCTCATGTATGTAGAGCACCCCAATACCCCCTTAAATCACTGTTGACAAGTGGAATTCATATTTTATTTTAAGATGATCTAGTGAGCATAGTTTTATCCTTTACAGCGTATTTTAAACAAGCACTATAGAAAGCTGAGAATAAATCAGAATTACGATGACAATATAAACCCATAAACCTAACTGGCACCTCTTTACTTCTTTATTAGTGTCATGTGTGTAGAGCACCTCAACACCCCCTTAAATCACTGTTGACAACTGGAATTCATTTTTATTTGAAGAGGATCTAGTGAGCATAGTTTTATTCTTTACAGCGTATTTTAAACAAGCACTATAGAAAGCTGAGAATAAATCAGAATTACGATGACAATATAGACCCATAAACCTAACTGGCACCTCTTTACTTCTTTATTAGTGTCATGTGTGTTCTATACTGTATAACAGCATCAATATGGAATGAATGTCGGAATATATGAGGGTATATCAATAAATCCACTGATGAAAGGAATTGCATGTACTTGATGTGTAATTGTGACAGAGTGCTGCAACAATTAGGGCTCTCTCTTGTGTATGAAATGGGTTACGCCTCATGCAGAATTAGCTTCAGTAATAAAACAAACAGATGTCTGGCAAACACCATGGAGTGACATAAGTATTTTGATTTGATTTTGATTAGACTCCCTTCCCCTCATGCAGTGCGGTTACACCATGGAGTGACTAATTATTCCCATACTGACATTTATTTCAACCCGATGATTTGTTCCTGTTTTGATTTGTTCTCACTCCCACCCCTTCATGCAGTGCTGTTACACTGTATTGACTTCTGAATCAAGGGGATTTGATGGAAGGACACTAGAAGTCATTACCTGGTCACAGGTTCCATATGTCAGTATAATGAGGGATTTGGAGAAATATGACGTAACCACTATTAGTATGTCTATTTTAGCCACGACACACAGTCAGAGAATGTAATCCAGATTCAGAAATTGGCTCCACCAGCACCATGCATGCTAATATTGTGTAGAAGTATTATAAGGGTTATGATTGTGTTGGAGTTTATGTATTGATTGAATAAATACTTTTTTCAATGATAAAAAAGCAACCTCACATTACAGTATGGTTACGGTCACGTTACAGTACATTACAATTTGGGTTAGTTTGACCTGTAAATAGAGTTTTAAAGTCAGTGTTTAATACCCATAATGCTTTCCCTGTGGCCTAGGACTTATGAGTAAGTTAGGAGTTATTGATATTATTTATTATAGGTATGAAGGAAAACCATAAATCCATAAGTGTATTTGATCCACAGCAGATTAATGAGTTGAATATATAGTTGAACTGAGCACAGGCTTGCATCAGTCATGAGTGCTTACAAAGACTTTCCATGCTTTCTCACATGACTTTCTGCTGTACATACCAGACTCTCAAATCAGGCTTTTTATAGGCTGGCTGTCCTACTGGAATGGATACGGCGTTCTGATTTTATTGATGTGTGGCTTTCAAAGGTAGACGGCGGTCTGACAATGTGAAAGCACAAATGAAAAAGTATCAAAAAGATGAATAATGTTATTGAAATAATGTTTTATATCAGAGCAACAAGACGACACTCCAGAAAATATTCCACTTGAGGAGCCCTCCACCATGATCCAGTTTGTCTATCACACCAATACTCAGATGATCAATATCTTAAAGAAAACTGCAGCTCGATGCTCGGACATCGCTGCCACCTACGTCATCGGCCGCAGCTTTGAAGGCAGAGAGCTAATGGTGATCGAGTTCTCCAACAACCCTGGTGAACATACATTACGTGAGTGTTGTGTCAGTACTCTTCATTTCTTTATGTATTCAACAGAGTAAAACATAGAGAGAGAGAGAGAGAGAGAGAGAGAGAGAGAGAGAGAGGGAGAGGAGTTAAATGGTGTGGAAAGTGGAAAAAGTCAAATTGCAGCCAACTCGACTAATAATGTTGACAAAGTTGGTTTTCATTGAAATATGTTTTCTGAGATTTCTTAAAAGATAAATTGTTTCTGTTTAACCTCAAAGCACTTGGAAAAGTATTCAACAAAAGAATGACCTTTGATCATATCTTTATATCTTGATAATGGATTAGTAGTATTTTAAATGTGGTATGCGTTTGGGGTTGCTCGTAATGTATTTGGTGAGTTTCATATTGAGAAAACATCCATCATTTTGAAATGATGAACATTTTCAGCTATGAGGCAATCAAAGGGACTTCAAGATTAGAGAACACAAATAAGATGTCTGCTGAATAATTGACATGTCACCCTTATCTGTAGTTGAACCCGAGGTAAAATATGTGGGCAACATGCATGGAAACGAGGCCATGGGCCGCCAGCTACTGCTCTACTTGGCCCAGTACCTGTGTTCAGAGTATCTGCTGGGGAATGAGCGCATTCAAACCCTCATCAACACCACCCGCATCCACATCCTCCCCTCCATGAACCCTGATGGCTATGAGCTGGCCTCAGGAGGGCTCCAGGACAACAGCTATGCTGAAGATGAGGAGGTCAGTGTGAATGTTTGCCTACTCTCACCACATGTTCACCTATTATGACATGAACAGGGATGCTGGGTTTCATGTGTTGGCATAATATTTCACTTCATGTCCGCTATTCCAGCTGGCAAAACCACACATATTAAGCAATAAGCATGTGTCTTATCATTCATGATTTCCACAGGGTCCCCGATATGATGCATCGGGCATCGGTCGAAACAATGCAGAGAACCTTGACCTGAACAGAAACTTTCCTGACTTGACTTCGATTGCCTACCGCCGACGCAGACATAAGGGCCACATCACAGACCACATCCCAATCCCAGACTCTTACTGGTTTGGTAAGGTACAGTATGAATCCCTATCTGTATATGTTCTCTGTAAATACTAGCATTGTATACTAAAGTATAATATAACATTGCTTTTACCATAGAAACAGAAGATTAATGTTAAAATAAGTGTGGATCTTATTGTGAAGCTTATCTCTTTAGCCTGTATAAGGGGTAATTTAATAATTCTTGACATTCAGGTTGCACCAGAGACCTATGCTGTTATGAAATGGATCCGCTCCATCCCGTTTGTGCTCTCTGCCAACTTTCACGGTGGAGACCTGGTGGTATCCTACCCGTATGATCTCTCCAAACACCCTCTAGAGCGTGAGATGCTTTCTCCAACTCCGGATGAACAGGTTCTGGACTTGCATGAACACTTGGATGAATACCGATCTATTTCCATATTTGGCTTCTGTGACTCTATTAGTTTTTTTGTGTTGTAGGAAAACTTTCACGTTGAATAATAATGGCACTGAATTAAAAGGGACACAAATATTGTGTTACCTTTGGTAATTTAACTTTTTCTTTTTATTAGATTGAATGCATTTTGATGTCATATTAATCTGTGGATTTTCATGTGTAGATATTCAAGCTTCTTGCCAGAACATATGCAAATGCCCACACCACTATGGCAAATGACACTGCATGGTGTGGGTCATCTCGCAACAGTCAGGGAGGTATCATCAATGGTGCACAGTGGTACAGCTTTGCTGGTGGTAAGCTGATAAACTGATACAACGTATTGCAATCACATCAAGGGTTGCATAAATGGTAGTAGCTCATTAACGGGCAGAATTATACCCATGGTGCATTGCATGAACAGACAGAGCTGAGTTCAGATTGAGCGATCAAATGGTTGATTATGTGTAGAAAACGTAATGTTCTTTTAACATAAAACTGAAGATAAAGTAAAATCAGCAACAGAATAAAAACATGATGACGTCTCTAATATAGAAAGTGCAGTGAGAAATAAAAACATACAGAAAACAATACAATTTCAAAAGAAGTATTAAGTCAAGACGTTTTGACGTAAGTATGTTTTAAGATGGGGTTTTTAAAAGAAGACAAGCCTGAAATCCTCTGGCAGGTCGTTCTGTAGTCATAGAGCCCCGACAGCAAAGGCACACTCACCCTTTTCCTTGCCTGAAGACTCCAGGCTGCACACAGACTGATAAGGAGTTAATACTGAGTAAAATCTTAAAATCTAAAAATCTTAAGTGCTAAACAACAGGCAGCAAGTGAGGGAATAGCTACATTTAGGGATACGGTTAAAAAGCAGGTTAAAATATATTGTCTTTTGGTATTATGTTAGACATGGTTAAGTTTAGATATAAGGTTATAATGGCTAGCCATTATGTTGGAGATGGGAGGATTCTGATTGTGTAGAAATTGGGCTCTGGTTAGGGTTCAGGAACAACAACCTTTTTAAATTAACCCTTTACCTTTCCAATTAAAAAAATATAAGTAAGTGAAATTATAGCTGTTGCCACAAGAGGTTACTCTTAGACCACTTCTGACACTACGCAAAATGAGCCAAGGGGAAATGTCTATATTCAATTTCCTGAATCCGTGGACTAATATGTATTAAAAAAAATTTTTTTAATTGTTGATAATGTTTCCATTTTTCCTCTACATTTGGTCAGGGATGCAAGACTTCAACTATCTCCACACCAACTGTTTTGACTTCACTGTAGAGCTGGGCTGTGATAAATTCCCTGCTGAAGAGGAGTTGTATACTGGCTGGCATGAAAACAAAGAGGCGTTGCTTACATTCATGGAGACAGTAAGAACCAGCCTCAAATCGTTTTCCTTTAGCCTGCATAGTTTTAAAAGGTGCTAGAATATAAGTGAAATTACTGTATAAAAGTACTTGGTTATTCACTGTGCCATAATTCAATTATCTTGAGTTGGGACGACAATATATGTCTTCACCAAATGTGTTCAAATTAATAATTTTATATTGTGTGTCTTGTATGTTTTTGTTCCTTAGGTCCACCGAGGTATCAAAGGCCTGGTAAAAGATGAGGATGGGAACGGTATCAAGGGAGCACGGATATCGATCCGAGGAATAAGGCATGATGTCACCACAGGTAATAATGATCAGCTGACTAATAAGTTGTGCCATTTTCCACACAGAAGTGCTTGCTTGTATTATAGGTATCAGGTTGAGTTTAGCTTTGATGAGTACAGTTTCAGCTGTGTCCAGCCGCATCGCATTACAGCGCATTAGAGGCAACACAAGTTGATTTTTTATTTGAGTGAAAAACAAAAATGAATCCTGATTAGATGATTGTAATTCAAAGAGTATGTGATCTGTAAGCTTAATTTATACTTTGTTGTATGGTGAGAGACAAAGTATAAATTGGGTGTAAAGCTCGATTCATACTTAGTCGCAAGACGAAGTAGGAATTAGGCATCAGTCACAAGACAACCCCTCCCCCTCCCCTCCCCGCCCTCCCCAGCTGAAAACGGAGACTACTGGCGCCTGCTCACCCCCGGCATCCACATCGTGAGCGCTGCGGCCCCGGGTTACACCAGGGCCATGAAGAAAGTCCACCTACCAGCCCACATGCGCAAAGCAGGCAGAGTGGACTTTGTGTTGCAGAAGGCTGTGGTGGAGCCTGACGTTGAGGACTACTCCATCCCTTCTATGGGCACCTATGAGCGCTTCGACCCTTACAACCAGTACGAGCGCTACACCTCCAGGGGTCCTGAGCGGAGCACAGAGGAGCGCCAGGCGAAGCCCTGGTGGTGGAGCTATTTTGTTAGCTCGGGAGGAGCAACCCCCACCTGGCTGCTCAGAAACTATTAGAGCTTTGTGTGTTTTTTTTAGAGGTGATTAAGCACTTCCCTCGTTATTATAACACATGTCTTTGGTATCATGGAGATGATGCTGCATAAAGTGCTTATGCTGCAGCAGTGGACAGTAGAAAAGCGTATTGGCTGGCCATCAAGTTCAACAATGGGACCTATTTCACGGGCCACGGCACATATTTGACGTGTCATATAGATTAGTAAATGCATGCCTTTAATAATAACTGAAAAAGATCTGTGCGGATGGTGTGCCACAATAACCTAACTTGTTGCTGGAACAAAATCTGGACTGATATAGAGCTACATGTTTCTGAAGTGTGTGTGTGTGTGTGTGTGTGTGTGTGTGTGTGTGTGTGTGTGTGTGTGTGTGTGTGTGTGTGTGTGTGTGTGTGTGTGTGTGTGTGTGTGTGTGTGTGTGTGTGTGTGTGTGTGTGTGTGTGTGTGTGTGTGTGTGTGTGTGTGTGTGTGTGTGTGCACGTGTGCACGTTCATTTTCTTCTTTTTTGTTTGGGATACCTCTGTATCCTTTTTTGTGCTGGAATAGGAGGATGCGTTATGTTTGTATTGAAAAAGCTAAATAAACTATAACAAATCATAAACAAAGATTAGTAACTGCAGCAAATTATGGGTGTGTTTAATAGATGTTAACTATGCGTTATTCACAGTTCTGGCACACAGAAACACATACTGGTAATGGAACAGAGCTTACCCGGCGTCTACAACACCTAAATGTCCGCTGTGAAAATTCATAATGTGTCAGTTTGGTGCACGGATTAAAGCAAAAACAAATCTCTTTTGTTAGACCGTCCTAATCTGTGATTTGTGAAACAGTCCTCCACACTAGTAGCCTACTGTGTTTTCTTCACAATTAGCACAATATGTAGAATTATTAGGTATTATCATTTTAAACCCAAGTTCTTGCTGTTCTACATCAACCAACCAGTTGGGGGGAAAAGGCTTGACCTTTGCCTTCAGGAAATATCTGACATTATTTTCATTTCAAAGTAACATGCAACTGCTTTAGGCTGCTGTAGGCTATACGGACCGGATTCTATGGAAGATGGTCCTGAACATCAATTTACAATTTAAGCAATAGAACATTCTAGTTAGACTAGTTTGGGTAGTTAGCTACTCTTAATCAGTTGGTTGCAACTGACAACTTTGATCCAGGCAGCTTTACAGAAAACAAGAGTGGTCCAAAAACGAAATAATTGCCACCATGAAATGAATGAAATAGACAATTAAATAAATACAAAAATACAATGATATAAATAAAAAAAACTATACAAAATTATGCAGGGACATTGAAAAGATTTTATTTTGAAATATTACTGTTCAAAGCAAGTCAGTGACAGTGTGGAAGGAATAAGCACTGCACTGTCTAACTCATGTTAAAATAAAACTACTCTTTTTTTTTTTATGGAAACCAGTATAACGTTGAGGGTGAAACTAGACACTTGTGGATGGACGGCGATGGACAAACAACAAACTTAAACACGGAGGGAAAGATTGAGTCACTTTTGCTCACTTTTTTACGGTATCATCCCAAATACAAAAAAGGTATAGGCTTCCCTATAGGGCCTAGCTCTGGTCCATAGCGGTGGAAGGAGAGAACTCCTTCTAACGCTTATAGCGTTAGAAGGAGTCAGTTTGGGAACCAGTGGTTCCCAAACTTTTTAGCTCGAGAAATGTTTTGTTAAATACCATTGATATTTTGCTTAACCCTGTCTTCTACCATGAGCCATCCCAAACTAGCAAAATGTGTTGGAATTAGGTGGGTCTTGGGCTTAAAGAGATAGTTCACCCCTAAATGACTTTTTTTCTATCTATTAGTCACCCCTTGGAGACTTGAATTCATGCATATATGTTTTTTTTTTGTCGCATTCCTAAGCCAATAATTTGATGACCAGCGGACCGGGTAGGCAGCGGTTCTGGTAGGAGGTACAAAGGAGACTTTGTGTCTCCTACCGGAACCCCTGCTGGTCATCAAATTATTGGCTTAGGAATGTGACAAAAACAAAAAAATATCCATGAATTCAAGTCTCCATGGGGTGACTAATCGATAGGAAAAAAAAGTCATTTTGGGGGTGAACTATCCCTGTAAGGCCGAGTTGTAGTCGTATCAGTTTGTAGAGGTTCCCACACAGGAATCCACATCACTTAATGAATTAATATGGTCAGAGTACTAGAAACACCCAATTACTTTAAAGTTTACAATACCATTTAATACTACTTGCCTGATTGACTGATGATGTGTGGAAGTGTTTTTCATCTACTCGTTGAGTCGTCAGTCATCAGGAGAAGAGAGCTGTAGCTGTTCTGCAGCAGGATGTTGTCTGAACATCAGTCCACCACCCTGCCTCTCAAGGCCAAACCCCTCTCCATCTGAAGCTGCCATCATGCTTTGTGTTCCTGATGCCGGCTGACCACGTCAGACCACCCAGCGAGGACGGACTGGACTGCTCCACGGACTGTCCTGTCAACCCCACACTATACAGCAAGGTCACACTCTTCCCGTCCTTAACCTCATGATCCCTTATCCCCATCCTCACTTCCTTACTTCATAATTCTACTCAAGTAGGTTTGCATTCATTGCGGCAGACTGGTACCTGCAAGTGTTCATTTGTATCTTTTATTCATGTTTACCTGTCAGAATAGACCGTTTTCCTCGATATAGCAGCTATAATGACATAGGGTAATGTTAACATCCTACAGGTGTTATCAACAATACTAATTAAGATTGTGTCCCATACAGGGTAAAAAATAAAGGGTACAACAGTCAGGGTGCGGCTATTGTGGATGTTGGCTCACTGGAAAGGCTCTGCTACACTAAATGGAACAGAGCCCTATTTAGTATCACTATCACTTACACCTACCTGTAAGGCAGTAGCCTATTTAGGTCAATAGGTGTCGCTGTTGCCAGTTTCTTTCACATGGTTTCAGCAAACATCACCTTTTTGTCCCTCATTGGACACCGTAGTTCAGCTAACTAGTCAGCTGAGGGCGCCGTTTTTGTGGCGCCTTAACATCATAGAGTTAAAAATACATTGAGACTGGATGCACAGGTGATTGTTTCATGCAATACATTCTCAACCTGTTGTTTTAGGGTGCGCTGGCTTCGGCGCACCCCAACCCCCTCTTGTGTGTTAGCTAGTCAGGCACGTCCTAGCGAGGCCTGACAGAATTGGTTTCATTTGGAGCCAGTATGACGTTTGGAGACAGTGTGACGTCGTCTGTTAAATTGTCTATTGTGAAAGGTAAGCAGTGTTTTATGGCTGTCTGATGAATCTTTATGAAAACGGCCATTGATATAATTTGTTGCCTTGCAGAGTGAGCTAAGATATTGAACTGTATTTTGTTGTGTTTTGGAGAAAACGTTTTTGTAATTAAATACTGGATTTATTTTAATAAGAGTGTTTTCTTTCTATTGTGAAAGTGGGATGACCAGAGCCATTGCCAGCAGCAGAGACAACCAGTGTGAGCAAAATGCGTCTCAACCACAATCCAGAACCAGTGTGTCCAGTGACCCTTCTCTCTGCACAACACCCCATCTCCTAAAACACTACAAACACAACGCAGAGTCCAAGGGTGTGTAGAGAGGCCAGTAACACTGTGGGTTACAGAACATTACCCTACTATTTATTATCTGATATTGTTGATAATGGATTATTTTACACAGGTGTGCTATGAGATTTTGTGAAAACCCCAAATCTCACAGCAGTATATATTTTTAATTTACTTTATCAATGCATGTTCACCAATTTTTATTTGTTTACTAACATTGAGCCTGGACGCACAGGTGATTGTTTCACGCAATCAATTCCCAACCTGTTTCGGGGTGCACTGGTTTCAGCACACCCCAACCCCCTCTTGTGTGTGTTGGCTAGTGAGACGCGTCCTAACGAGACCTGATATAATGGGTTTCGTTGCGCGCATACTGGCTGCACGCAGCCAGTATGACGTCGTCTGTTAAGGGGTCTATACAGAGGCAAAGTCTGTACCATAAACATATTTTAACCACTTTCAACTTGGTGTCCCTATTTTGGGCATGTCATAATATGTGACATTTTTTTCTTTTAAGATGTTTTCACAAACAACATTTTAAAATAGGCTATCTACAAGCTCACATTGAAACGGCACTCAATGAGATTGTAGATTGACAAACATTGAAAGTATGAACATTTTGCCTTACTAAGTAAAAATCTGTTTTAACTAGTAAAGACAAGGGCTTCAAACAATACATTATTTTGGGTTTATGGAGTTAGAAAAGGTAAAATCTGTATGGCATCAAATAAATGAAGGGGTATGGAAGGATGGGGTGAGGGGCTCGTATATGAAGAGGGAAGAATGGGGGGATGGTGAAAGTAGGGTAAGATGGGCTGTACGGGTGAAGGATGAGGGTGAAAGATGTAGGGAAGGTGGGATGAGGGATGGAGGATGAATAAATTAATTGAAGGGAATCAGAGATGAACAAATGGGTGGGTCCGATAGCCATGGTCTCGTGTTCCATTGCCTTCTGTTGCCTCTTTTAATCTGGAAGAAAGGTGTAGTTGTGAGACCCACTAGTCCATTGTGACCCTCCCTCTCTACAATTACACCACCATGCACACTTTTCCTTTTTTAAATGGGAACTAAAAGTATACTATATTATTTCCATTGATCCAAGTCGGAACACGATTGACCATTCAAATAAACCGGCTCTGAAAATGCATGCGGCCCACCCATCTGACCACTTAGCAAGTCAGATGGGTGGGCCACGAATGCTTTAGAGATTTTCAAGTGGGCCCTGATCCAGAAAAGGTTGGGAACCACTGGCTGCCATATAGGCTACCTTCTAACTTGGCCTTTCCTAACCTTTTGTCCAGTATGTAGGGCTGGGAAACGGATACGTTGATATAGTGATATACTGGAGTGCTCTTTTCCAAACAGGGTTACAAAGTGTATGAAGAGATAAAACAGCAAAGTAACAGTGTACAGTAGTCTTTTCCTGGTTTTAATGCCTTATTTTATAATTTCAAAAAGATTGTTAAACATTATCTGATCTGCAAGCTCACAACGCATTGCATCCAGCCATCAACACAGTATGTGCTTGTAGATCGGCTACTTTAGCTATTTCTGAAAGTTTTTGAAAAAACAAATTTAATACCATGACAATAAAATATCAGGATCAAGGTAGGCCTATTTGATTTTGTCCACATCACCCAGCTCTAGTATGCATTACCAGGTTGTATGTATGTTTATATACACTACAGAACGAATACAGCTTTCCTACACATTTCAGATCTTAGTAGACATTACAACCGTGGTTCTTTTCTGTTTAATTTTAATCTCTCTCTCAAAAAGAAAAAAAGAAAAAATAGGTGTAATATAATCAAATGGCCACTAAGGGGCAGTGTGAATTAACTTCTGCAGCAGCTACTCCATGAAATCTAGTCCCCAGCTCATCCACATGGCTGCATGCAATACAATATAAACATTAAATGCAGAACTGCTGCTGATGCAAGTCTGCAATTACAAATCACACTGTCATCTTTGATAGGTTTACAAGACTTGTCTTACTGGTTTAGCATTTTTATCTATGTTGCAGTATAGGCTACTGTACTTCTGCCCACGATGAGATTGAAAACTTTAAGCTTTCCATGCACATTAGTTATAGTTGCTTAAATTTTGATGGAAAACAAATACATTTTATTTATTGATGCAAGACATTTAATCACTTTATAAATGTCATAAAATTACATGAGTTAGTATATTGAGTTGCAGAGGAATATTTCAAAAATAAAGACAAAACATACACTCATCTTTAATCAATTAGCAGGGAAATATTGTCTATTTAGTAAAAAGTAATTGTTTTGTCTTTTCAAACAATTGTAGTGAAAGCTGTAGTGAAAGCTATAAGCAAAAAACAAAACAAAAAAAGTTTGATAACTTGTGAGATTGACAGTTGCATTCAAATCCGAATCAAATGTATTTGCCATAGGCATTTACAGGAAATGTAAATGTTACAGAACATGAGTTAGCCCTTAATGTCTGTTCAAATAAAGCACAATTACTCAAACAAACAGTTAAGCACTTCCAAAATAATTTATCATTAACTAAAGTGAACTATTAGCTAAACATCCTGTCACAGTAAAACCAAACAATACACATTACACACAGACTAAAAGTGAGGATCTTATCTCATAGTTGGACATTTTTACGTCGTAAAAGTCACACTGAACTGAAAAGTGGACTATAGGTAAAAAAAAAAAAAAAAAAATAGATTGGCTAAATGTGCCAGGTTCATTACCATTAGTTTCCACCCTAAAGCCACCATTTCAGGGGAGATGGAGCTGAGTGTTACTGCCACACTATTTATTCTGTTGCAGACTGTATGACTAGACTAAGGTCAATGCCAAGCTAAAACCATATACAGCAGTTCAATAGGCGTCAGTTTGGTCTGAGCCTTTATTATCTCTATAAGGGAACGACTTGTTGGAATTGTCACATGCCCTGAGCAAGCATAGGACAATCCCATATGGGATTGACCCTGTTTGCTTAGCTGGGACCCGTCCCCCAAGCCTGCCCATGTGAGGTGGGGTCCTGGGTCACCACGTTCTTGGGGAGTCTGAGAAAGTAGCATGGGGTTGCCCTAAACTGCCATGTTGCATTAGCATCGGCTTGCTGGCAGGTAGGTAAGAAATGCCTCATTTCAGTTCAATGAACCAGATTCATTCAATTCTACAAAAAGATGGTAATATATGTGTTACTCTCCTTAAGCTCAAGTTCTCAATGATTCTTGTTGAAGGCCCAAACCAGCATGGTAGCATAAGGGCCTCCTATGGTACCAGTATCACCCACTACCCCACAGTTATTTACCTTAGTATTATGATGAAATATACTGTAGCCTGCTTATACAGAATTTGGCGCTACTGTATACCAGATACCTGTCTTTAAAACCTTCTAATATGATGTCACATAGTATGGTGATTGGTGATAGTGACTGCAAGGTCACATCTATTGTTAATATATTAAGACATTATGCCTGTCATTCAGCATATGAGTCCATAAAGTCAGTCACCCATTTATTGTCAATGAAACAGCGCTGGGCTAGGTCATCTTTATGTCATTTGAGGTTGCAGAACAAGGTGTCCCAACAGTATTTGTACACAAATACCAATTGGACAGTCTTAGGGAATTGGTTCATGAGAAAAACAAAAACAAAAGTAGTGTTTTCCTTTTAATGGGGAGACAAGCAGACGGGAAATGTCCCTCTGTTCCTCACATTGTTTTCATATTTGGTATGTAGTAAATGAATGAATGAACTGGATATTGTGACGTAAATCTACTTGTAGCTACTGATTCGCTATTACTCACTGTAATTTGTAGTACTGCTTCTGATTTGTTATGCTCTGTTGTAGTGCCCACCTCCTCATTGAACTGATTGGCTAACTTCTTTATGACAGGGACAGAAACCAACCAATTCCTACAAATAAAGCATTTGTTTGCCATGTTGAAATGATAGCATTGATATATATATATATATATATATATATATATATATATATATATATATATATATATATATATATATATATATATATATATATATATATATATATCGTAGAATGGAGCCAGTTCTTAAGAAGTCAGACATTTTATGTTCTTTGAAACAATAAGTGCTTAATTTAAATGATTATCGTGCCATTTGTGTTGTATCCTGACTGTTTTAGAATTTTACAAACATAAATTGAGCGCAGTTTTATTGTCAATACCTTATACACTGCCAAATCAAGTATTAAATTAACCCGGAGAGTGTAATAATGGACCGTTCCACTTCCACTCAGGATTTTACAGCGTACATGTTATTATACAGCATTGCTGAAGACCTGTGACCAGATTAATTTTTGAAGACCCTCACAGGGACAATTCCCTGTGCCCTGCCAAACTAACATAATTGCAAAAACAACATTTCATTTCCTAATAATGGCTCAGTGTCAAGTCCAATTCAGTCTGCTTGTTCGGCAGCGGCAATTAGTTGTGCAGACAACTCCTCCAGTGGGTGATAATAAGCCACTTTCTTTGTTACAGACCCTGAACAAACGTGGGCAGAACATATGAAGCAGAGATAATGTGGCAAGTCGAGCGTGAGTGTATACAAAAAAAAAAACCAATCGTCCCTGCAGAAAACCCCTCAACTATGACAACAGCAGGTCCAACTGGTTTAAGGTGATTTCTCTTTAACAGTGTCGGGATCCCTAACCCACAATAGGACGTCACAAAGGAAATACATCTGCTCCTTTGTGGAAGTCACTTAAATGTGCAAATAAAACGGCCGGTTGACTACCAGTGGTTTATGAACTCGGGAGGCATGTTGAGGTCCAGTGGGTTTCTTTGTTGCATTTTCCTATTTCTTTATTTGGAGTTGTGTCCATGAGGGTGACGGTCAGAGGTCACTGTACAAAAAGGCCACACACACTAATTTGACCAGCAGACTCCTTCCTGTGACTGATCCAGACAACATGTTTGTTGACATGCTGATCCTTTGTCTGTTTTGTGTTAATTTCGTTTTAATTTGTCCTTTTGAAACGCTCTGCTTATTCCACATACAGGGGTATCATACAGCAAGTTCTTCGGGAAGACGGCGTCCTCTTACTCTCCCCCTTGGCGGTGTGTCGTGTACTCGGAGCTACTTGAGACAGGTAAGACACCATGCCAAAACCCCACTCAAGGCTACCCAGTCCAGACTTGTCTGTTGGACTTTCACATTATACACTTTTGAATCCAAATTGTGATTTGATCCTTGAAAAATTAAATTAATTAATTGAAAACCATTAGTTTTTTGGAAGGAAATGGAATTATTCTAGAAAAATCATTATATATAGGGACAACTCATGTTTATATGGTAATGGTACAATAAGCAATCAAATCATGCAGGCAGGCAGTATGACAGGATAAATAAAAACAATCACATTCAACCTGGGATAATGAAGCAATGAGAGATTAAATCTGTGAGTAGGTACAGTAATAAGTGATGCACAGGATGTCCAAGAATAACCTATAGTTGCTCTTACTTGTGTGTGAAGACATTTCCTGCATTTTCCTTTGGAATTGACACAACTTGCAGTATGAGTTATCACCTGAGACAAACAGAGGGGGAATTTTCTCTCAGTAAACGTTTCCCCATCACATTTTAACCCACAATATATTCAGACACTTTGCCAAACACATGAGAGTGTTTCACATAAATCAAAAGTCAGACATAGTCCTCTCGGGTCTGTTACTCTGAAAGCACTGAAGACTGAGTAGTCAAACTTAATGATAATATTTTCACTGATTTCTAAAAGCTAATAGTTCCAGGCTGTATTGTAAAAAAAACATTAGTGTACTCCCGAACTTGCTTTCTGAGCTATGTATTCTATCTATTGAACATATCCTCCCTTTGTCTTCAATAATGAACTGCAAAGTCTTTTATGTGCCAAGTAGACGTGATGATTTATTGTTGGGTTTCATCAGGCTTATTGGCTCATAGAACAATGAACAGAAAACTCACTCAAAATAGCGCATTTTGTGAATGAACTTCCTCAGTCAAACCCAATTCACAATGTTAAATAGGTGTATTCCTGGAAATGAAGTTAAGACAAGTAACTGCACTCAGAAAGCCATGGGTAGTGACACAGGACGAATAATGAATTAATTTGCTGAAAACGGATACAATCAGATCATTTGCTTGAATGGGCCGAAATTGAAATGCCTGCTTCTAGAAGCAAGTAAACATAGCAAGGAATTATTGCAGTTCCCTGCCTGCTTGACCTGAGGGGGGGGGGGGGGGAGAGAGAGAGAGAGAGAGAGAGAGAGAGAGAGAGAGAGAGAGAGAGAGAGAGAGAGAGAGAGAGAGAGAGAGAGAGAGAGAGAGAGAGAGAGAGAGAGAGAGAGAGAGAGAGAGAGAGAGAGAGAGAGAGAGAGAGAGAGAGAGAGAGAGAGACCAGTATGTGTGATAGAACAACTCCATTACCTTAATTAGATAGAAGCACAATCAGTTTTGGGCATTTTACTAAAAGGTATTACTTAACCTCAGCTACTAATGTGTAGATACATACAACATATGTCTAAAAGCTAATCATTGCAATGCATTACAAACAATATGTGACCTTGTGCTTTGTACCAGAGAAGTATTTGCCTAATTGGACTGCGATTGGGTCATGAGGCAGTCCTGTTGTTCTTTAGCATGAAATTAATGCAATATTCTGTTCCATTGGATGCAGCCCTCAGGCCAGCAGTGTTTCAAACCGTTTGATCACAGAAGCTCTTACTTGCACAACACTTGACCACATGTAGGATTTTTTTTAACATTATTCTAGTTTTCTGAATGTGGTTTACCATATGTTCGAAACCACTCTATGCAATTATTGTATTGTTTTTTGCCATATTTACCAAGCCTTCAATTTAGCGTGCCCAGTTAGCACTGTGGCCAGCTATTCTTGTTAAACACCCACTGTGTCACCCTCTTTCTTTGGACATTTTTACAATGGCCACGATGCAGAAACATTCATATTTGGACATTCTTGGACATTTTAGACAATACAATGTGCAATGTATCCTCTGGGTGAAGAGGCAGGAAGTGAATTAGTATTTTTGAGCATAAATGCTTGATGGCCGTTATTCATATTCTCAGAGTATTTCATTGAATACACATGAGTTTAAGTTTGCGATACTGTACCTTTGTTTGGAATTTAGTATTCTATGTTTTATACAGTAGATGATGCTAAATAATTCAAGATTCTTGTTTTAGCAGTGGTATTTTGGTGATGGATTTGGTGACGAGCTTGACATCAGATGGAGCGGTGCTCTGAGATTTAAGCCCAGAGAGCCTTACACTGACAAAGATTCACATTGACTGGATTATTGTCTGCCAAGATATGATCTCTGAATGCCAGTGCCTGGAGCTTTCTGTACGGGTAACCAATGTATTTATGAATATTTGGGCTTTCATACATTAAGACAAATTCCTAATCGGGGGAGAGTGAGAATATTTTGGCGGGCCACCAGCAGTATTTTATTACACTCTATTTCTGTTTTGTTTCATACTGTATGTAGCCCTGGGCTCTGTTACTGTGGTGCTGGTATAATTTGACACAAGGAGAGGTTTAAGATGTTAATGACACAGTATCACTCCATTCAGGCTTGAAAACAAATCCAAACTGGACAACAATGGACCATTTATTATACATACTCACAAGTTGTATACATGGCACAATTCTGCTTCAGCATGTCAAGCAGTCTGAAATGACTATTCTATACTATAATACTCTATTCTCCTCTAGCAATCGGGTAATTAATGTGTTGAATGTTCAGTTGTTTGCAGTTAAATGATGTGATGTCTTATTCCCACCGATAACAGTTTGTTAATTATATGATAGATAGCCTACTTCTGTATCAGTCACTCTAGTGGTTGGTAGTGTTCCACTGACCAAATGAACAGTGCTCTCTTGGAAATATGATCAAACCAACGGCAAGAAACCTCCCAGATCAACATTGTGTTAACATTACTTTAACCACATGAACCCTTGCGTTCCTTTTCTGTGCATTTCACAATAGGCAAACATTCACTGAAGAGATTTGGTGTAGAGGGAAAAAAGGAGGGGATCAAGTATAGGCCCCTGTGGGACCCTTGTCAAATGAATTATATACAGTAGGGGTTAAGTAGTTAAACAGCCTACCAGAATCAGATAGAAGAGATGATGCTAGTGTATGCAATTGTCCATAGCCACAGGGGCATAATCATTTGTTGCAATTTAATGTGTATTCATTGCATTGGCACAGTTTAAATAAGGGATAATAATATCGCTTTGTACGCTCAATTTAAAGATACAGGTTTTCCCAGTGACCTCGTAAGAGATGAAAATGACACTGGACCACTAATTTTAAAATGCTTAGATCATCACTGCTTCTATTTGCAGCAGGGGATCTCCCCAATGCAAACCTCAGTAAAGCACAGTCTAGACACAGGCAAATTAAAGGCCAGAATAAAACATAAAGCACAATTGAAATAAGTGTTCTTGATCTTAATGCACATTACTGCCATGTCCCTCGGCCGAGTACATGTCCATGATGCACCCCAGCTACTTTAGCTGTCGTGCAGCAACATCTCTGTGCCTTCGCTGAGTGCACTGATGCTTGGCTTAAGCCATTTAGCAGCGCCCTGGTTAACTGAAACCGACAAAACTTCTGATTCCAGCCTGATCTTAGAACAACACCCCTGGCGGTTGCGAAGCTGTCTTGGCACATTTCATCTATGTGTGGGTCCCATAACTGCATTTGTAGCTGACAGAATTACAGTGGAAGATGCCTTTACAATGTTACAACTGTAGCCCAGGGAATGGAATTAAATGGGAACACTGGAGGAAAAAACAAATATATATTTAGTTGACAGTTACGTTAGGGCTTTGCCGGTTGAGATGAGCGCTCACTTTAGGGGAATATAAAACCAAGGGCAAGCAGAAGTGACATAACAAATAAAAGAAGATGTCATTTGGCCACTTAAAGCCTTGTGCAGGGCCGGCCGTTGGCATAAGCAGTCTATGCAGTTGCTTAGGACCACAACCACTTGGTGGGGTGCCAGGGGCACCCCTCCCCCCACCCTCACATACGCACACACGCACGCATGCACACACTGTATAATAAAAAACTTGTGTCCTAGGTGATGACACCTCTGGAGCCGGTCATAGTCACAAAATTCGTTCAGACTAATTGAGAAACCTGTGAACATTCCCACCTCAGGAGATGATCACACTTCTTGAGAAAGCTTGGTCTTTCATTCTTCCTGTGACGTCTGCTCCTGTTCAGTCATCTCTGGTGATGGCAGGTCAGCTGTATCAATTTCCAATGAAGATGTCTGCTCTCACACCTTCCTGGCACTAGACAAATGGAACATGGCCAAGCAGGGTTGAGGAGATGACTCATTGGGGAGTAAATTGGGCACCAAACACTGTGATGATTTGGTCAAGAAGAGGAGCAGCAATGTGTCATCTGATGTACTCTTCTATGGTTTCTGCAGGAGCAGGATGAAAGGCCAAACTCGCAGACAATCAAAAAGTGTGATCCTGAAATCCTGAAATGTTCTACCTGAATGTTCACTAGATTCTCAATTAGCCTGAATCCTTACTGTGACTGTGATTGTGACAGACTGTGATGGGTATCTCAAATCACAGGTGAGAATTATCACCATGGTCAAATTATTCCAACTTGCAGTGGTCACAGTCACAGTAAGTGGGAGGCAGTGGCTCAGGGGTAGAGTGGCCAGTCGAGCGGCCGGACTGGTTCCCAGTTCGATCCCAGGCTCCACCGGAGTTAGTGTCGTAGTGTCCTTGAGCAAGACACTGAACCCCTAATTGCTCCCGATGAGCAGGTTGGTGCCTTGCATGGTTTAAAAAAAACAACTTAATACGTCCTAAGGTTAATGAGCATCAAATCAATCTTTTAAAAACATTTTTTTATTTTTTTGCACATGGATTATATAAATTCCATAGGGCTAGACCACACATGGACAAATTACATCATCAACTTGCGACGTGCATTGCCCCTCTTGAGTAAAACATGAACTGTTTCTAAAATAAATTAAATATTTAAGGTGTTTACATTTTTTTATTTTAGTTATAGAGGGCTAAAAACTCCCCTGATATTTACATGAACAAAAACGCGAGCTTTAACTATTCTTTTTACCATCCTTTTATGCGTGTGCGTGTGTGTGAGTGCATGCACCTACGTCCTGTGTGTGATTTGGTGGTTGTGTTGGGAGTGTTTGTGCTGGGAGGCCACAAACAATCTTGCTTAATGAATTGAATACACAGGACCACAATGGCAACAAGCCCTCAGAGCTTTTTGTGTTATCCTTTTAGCATTATTGTAAAACTGTACCTCTGTACTTTTTGCAAAAATAAAGTATTCAATCAATCAATCAATCAATCAAAGGGCCACCAAAATCCTAGGGCTGGCCCTGGCCTTGTGGGTGTAGCAGAGGATACAATGTCAGATGACTCCAGTTTAGTATTATGCCAAGATTGCTCTTTCCAGTTTCCATTTAATCTTCATCGAGAATCATGTGAAGCTTCATTATATTGTGAAGTTATAACCACTTGAACCCTATACTTCATTGACTGGGGTCCGCCACCTCCTTTTCCCCCCTCTACACCAAATATCTTCGCCAAAAATAGCCACTAGACCTGCTCTTTTGGCTGATTGTTCACCTATTATGACATGCCCAGAATAGGGATACTTCATTCGGTTAAATCAAATGGAGTGGCCCAGGGGGCATTTGATAAGATCAATTTGAACATGACACCAGACGATATTTCACGCAACTTTCTAAGTAGTAGTGTAAGTGGCAAGATGCATAATGACATAAAACAAAACAGTGATATCAGGTAAATTTCTGCCATGCCATTCCAAGTCTGTCTTAGCTGACGGTAACAATGCTACACCTCACTCTGTAAACATAAGTAGGCCACTGTTGTTAAATACAGACATATACTGTAAATGTACTGATTAAATACTACGTGCAGGAACAACTTTGAAATATTTTCAAGCTTTTTAATTTCAAGGACGCCAATCTACACAGTAAAATGTGTACAATTGGAACCTAATAGACCCATAGGGGGGTTGATCCTTCTAATAAAGGTACTATATATAAGGTTCCATGGACCCATAAGTCCATGCACACTCTTGGAGTTACAGACCGTAAGGGTCTATTTGGTTTCTGACTATAAATAATGTAGCTGAAGAACCCCTCGGAATCGCCTGAAGGACCCCTGGGGGTCCCCAAACTCCACATTAAGAACCAGTGGTTTATAGTATATAGGGTGTAGTCCAAAGTAATTCCTACGATTCAGTGGGTTCAACATCTTGCTCAAAGCCACTTCATCAGGACACATGGCTGATTATGAACAGTCACAGGTGGATGGTTTCTCTAACATCTACTAGGCCAGTGGTTCTCAAAGTGGGGTCTGTTGTTAAAATGTTTCAAAAATATTCGAAATGTTTCATATTTTCTCACGTTGAGAGCTTCTAGGTTTAAACCTACAGTTTAAACTTAGAAGCTCTCAACGCGTTGCGTTGAAAAAATATGAAACATTTAGAATATTTTTGAAACATTTTAACAAATGGCACAAGATATGTTCAAATGGGGCTCCTAGGCCAAATACATATTCATTTGGGGGTCCTTGACATCCTTGACATGAAAAGGTTTGAGAATCACACAGAACAAACAATACCCAAATAATGCAAGCTTAAATGCTTAGCAGCAGGATTTTGTGAGAAACGGAATGAAGAGAAGAGCAGAGATATTGCGACTGACTAATGTCTTATTTTCATGATTTGCACCATCGTCTCTTGTGCCCCCACTTGTAACACATCTACAGTAATATTGCCTATGTCAGCATGCAGTTCCAGAACTCACATGCAGTAGTGCAGACCCATGCTTAACCAAGGCAGTGTGTATTATAAATGTAGTTGGGGGGCTCTGATATTTTTCTTCACAGCGTGCCCAAGCTAACAAGTTAATTAAGCGTAATCCTCTGCACATGAACTTTAAGCTTGTATTAGTAGTCAAAAGAAATCTGCCGTTAGCTGCACTGAGCTAATTATGTGATGATAAATCCTGTATGGCGTGAGGTGATTTCTCAGTGCTCTTTAAAGATAGTAGAGAACATGGCAGATAACTGCTTGGAGCCTTTGCAAGTCAGCTGCGGCTAGGCTAAATGTGGCAGCAAGTGTCAGGCCAAATCAATACACGCTTCCCAGGATTCCTTTGGTGCTGTAATCCAGGCCGCGGCGAGCACTGACCCCGGGGAGACCGGGGCGCTTATTCGCTTGGCCCTTTTTCTCCAACAGCAGTTGCACTTATGGATATGACAGCAATGAGCAGAAGCTAATGACCTTTTAAGAAAAAAAAGTGCAGTTTGTGTAATAAACTGCTTAACCCATACAGTATCTAAATCCCTCTTCTCCACATTGGCCTGCTAATATAAAAGAGCAGCTCTTGGGATATTGTGTACTAGTGCATTTATACACTTGTTGTTTGGCTGAGGAGTAAGAAAATGTTCATTATTATTGGCTAAATTTGCAATGACATTGTGCTTTGCTGGAATTTTATGTACCATACTACTGTTAAATATTCCCTTCATATATAGGCTAGTATTCAATGATCTCACTCAACACTCAACTGCTAGACAAGTTATTTGTTGTGGTAGTTTAAGATGAGATGCTTTAAACTACATTTTACCGAAGCTTACGTCCACATATTTCTGTGAGAGAGGCTCATAGAAATATACGGATGGTAAGCTTTGGCAACTTCCAGCTGATTTCACAGATCCTATTAAGTTATAATCTTGTATTATCTGCCTTAAAATAACAAGAGATAATCCTGGCATCAGGCTAATCAGCCATGTAATTGAGGAATCTCCTACCTAGGCATACTGGATGCCTCCGCAACAAGCTCAGTGCAAAGCAATTCATGTGTAATGAGTCATTTATGGAATGATCATGTGAAATAATCACATTAAAGAAAGAGCAGCATAAAATAAATGACCAAAAAAGAGGCTAAGGTTATTAAAATTGTTTTCATTCCAAAAATACATAAAATACTTATTATAGGTCACATTAATGTGCATTGTGCACATGTAGGATAGGAGACCAAGTTTATTGGAGCAGCAATTGAATACTACAAAGAAGCACATACTGTACTGTATCTCCTTCCTCGAGTCTCCAAAACAGATAATTTAATCCACATAGAGGAATAGGAGATAGAGAGGGAAGAGCTTTCTGAGAACATTGTATGTAAGTGCTACTCGGCTACTTAAGTCAGTCAGGCAGTCATTAAAAATGTAAAATTAACGTTTTTAAAGTGGAACACGATTCTGTGCACAGGGGCAGTGAAGCGCATGCTTGCATATGAAATGCATTCGGTCATCCCCCCGGCAACAGGGAAGGATGGAGAGGTGCACTGAGTGAAACGAGAGCAGATTGCTTTTATTCTTTATTTAGAGAGTTATTCTAGATCATGAGTCACACAGACGCCCTACCACTGTAGCATTTTCTTTGCTCAATTGAGGCTGTTGGCAAAGGGTCACTGTAGGAAGGCGGAAGTTGCGTTCAAGGTTTCTCATTTGTCTTTGGACATGTTTATTTCATGTGTGAATGTGTCACAAAGCTTGTTGGGCTGTTAACATAACATAAACTGTGCCTTTTCGTTTACTTATATGTGATATGCAAAGGGCTGTGGCCCGGATCATCGAAGGATGTGCAGCCAAGGCAAGTACATTTCAACAACAAGGTAATTCAAAGAAAAGTAAAATAAAACTAAGAGATTAAAATCTGCAATTTACAATGCAGAAGAAATTATTAAAGAAACTCAGTTATAGGCAACGAAAAATATCTTCAGCTTTGATTTAAAATAGCTGAGAGAGTTGTAACAGACCTGCAGTTTGATGGAAGTTGTTCCAGATATGTGGTGTATAAAAATTGAACGCTGCTTCTCTACGTTAAGTTCTGTCTCTGTGTTCAAAAAGCAGTCCTGTCCCAGATGACCTGAGAAGTCTGGATGGTTTCAAGATCATAAATGTGTTTTGACTCTAAAATATTCAGTGCATTTTAAAACAACAGTAGTGCTTTGAAATCAATTCTTTGACAGACAGCAGGGAGCAATTGGCAACTTCAAATTCTTTAAAATCCTGCAGAAAATGTGGTAGTTTAGTGATCGACGTGATAAGTGAACAACAGCTCAGTTGTAAACCTAATAAGCATAAGTTCAAATGTACTGATACTTAAGTATTAAAGTCTTTAGGCAATCTCAAGACCGGCATTCTTCAGCTGAAATATACATTCCTGTAACACACATACAGTTGTCTGTACGGCACAATCTCAAAGCTCCTTACAGTATATCCATATTTACAGTGTCCTGCACACCGTAAAAGGTGTGTAAGTGTAATATGTGTAAAACAATACATATGATACATACAATACCATACATATCGGTAAAAAACTCAGTAGCATCGAAAGGTACTGTATATTAACAGAGAAAGGAGGGGAGGGGGTGCAGTATGCTACTACCAAGGTGTTAAACTAAGCCCAATTGTATTTTAAGGTCAGCCATTCTTTTAGGTTAGTTTTGAGTTTGGGTAGGGTAGGGAGTCGAGATATTTCTTGGGTTTTGGTAGGACATTCCACATTTTGGTGGCAGCATATAGAATGATTTCTTCCCCATGTTTGAGACAAATTTTGTGGGAACGAGCCGAGGTCAGATGAGATCCTTCTGGTGTTATGCTCATGGGCATCACTCACTCTAGAGAAGTAGTTTGACAGTATTATCTGGGCACTGATCCTCTGAGAGCCCAGGTAAAAAAAAAAAGAAGAAACAAAACGGTTGGTTACCAATGGGAACATCAACCAGTTCCTCTTAATTCTTAACCACTTAAACGCTAATACTTTGTTGACCGGAGTCCCCCAGGGCTCTATACTTGATCCGCTCCTTTTTCCCCTCTACACCAAATGTATTTGCCAAATATGGCCAATCTACAAGCTGGCAACGCGACGCATTGTAACCTTGTAGATCTGCAATTTTCACCGAATGTTCACCTCAGAACATGGATGCTGTGGTTCAAGTGGTTAATAAACTGACGTCATTTTGACACGCTGTATTATGCATGCATGATGTGTTACTTATCTCCTAAGAAAGAATGTTCTGACTGTTGAGTTACTCCGTTTATTAGATGCATCTTCACATCTCATTACGGCTCCCAAAGCTCACACTGCACAGCTCCAAATTAGGAGCACTTTCTCTCTGAGAATGTAAAGGCACAAATCATTTCCCTCCCTTGTCATCATCAATCATAATTACATAACAATTTCTTCACCTTGGACCAATTTGTGCCACCGAGATCAAACGGTGGTGTTAATGGGAGACCAGATCTCTGTAAAGGTAATGTATTTCATGTGGTGTGAGCGGTAGCCATTCAAGCCCCAAGCCAGCTCATGCAGTTTATCATTTGGTTTGCCATTGAAAGGTGATCTGAAATGTATTACCCCCCCAGCTAGAATTTAAATATACTTCATTATTGACCCGGTCAGTCCTCTAGGCAATACTCTGCTAATACACCTAGATGGTCATTCAATCTAATAATCAATTCAAATTGATTAATTCCTAATTAGAATACATGTTTATCATTTTAAATAAGCCATTAGGCTTTTGTGTGTTATTTTGCATTGTCTACTTACTTATGGTGATCAGTACAGAGATCTGCTTTTTAAATGC
Source organism: Gymnoscopelus microlampas (assembly GCF_963454915.1). Classification (NCBI taxonomy): domain Eukaryota; kingdom Metazoa; phylum Chordata; class Actinopteri; order Myctophiformes; family Myctophidae; genus Gymnoscopelus; species Gymnoscopelus microlampas. The sequence goes on from NC_139956.1 coordinate 9,914,927, forward strand.
CCTTTTTATTGCAAATGTGAACAAGGCCCAGTCATCAGTGCACTGGTCTCAAGACACGCTGGGCCTTCAAACTTTTTACCCACAGTGCAATTATGACTAATTGTCTCTGTAGTCGGTTTTCATGAAGAGAGTATCCTGCTGCTTTATAGGCTTTTTTTTGGTGTTTTAGGCTTTTGTGTGATATTTTTCATTGTCTACTTACTCATGGTGCTCAGTACAGAGATCTGCTTTTTAAACATGATTGCTCTTTTTATTGCAAATGACATGTGAACAAGGCCCAGTCATCAGTGCACTGGTCTCAAGACACGCTGGGCCTTCAAACCTTTTACCCACAGTGCAATTATGACTAATTGTCTCTGTAGGTGGTTTTCATGAAGAGAGTATCTTGCTGCCTTTTAAATATATATATATATATATATATATATATATATATATATATATATATATATATATATATATATATATATATATATATATATATATATATATATATATATAGTCAGTTCTCAGTAATCCATCAATAGACACTGGGGCATGTGACCTTTTAAAAGGCTTGGGGTCTAGAGAAACATTTAGAATTATCTGCAAATTTTACACATTTTCTCAGTAATCCATCAATAGACAGTGGATCAAACTCGTTGCAATGTACAGTAAGAAGTTTGAACTAATGAAGAACGGTAGGGTCATAGATGCTCTGCTCTGTGAGAATTGGAATCAGACAAAGCACTGGGGCATGTGACCTTTTAAAAGGCTTGGGGTCTAGAGAAACATTTAGAATTATCTGCAAATTTTACAAATTTTCCCCCCCAATTGCATAGATTTATTTCAGAATGTCTCAAGTGCTTTGGAGGCAGCAGCGTGGCCATACCCAGTGGGTGTAATATTATAGTGTTGGGAAATATATGTGAAACTCAGATTTTTGCAGATGAAAAGGCATAGGCTGTTCACTATTTCTTACATAATATGTTTGTAGTTAGCAAGAGGCGCTTATTTCACACCCCATGTACTGTAGTTTAAACAGCCTGTCACTTTAAACTAATGTGATTTGAAATATTGCTGGGTGACTGCTGAGAATGCTAATGCATTGGAAGTTGTATCCTGTGGCTCCATGGCCAAAATCAAACCCAGATAGCCATGGGGAAGAACCCAGCTTCAGTGCCAACTTGAGAATGGTTAGTAATGGAATCCTTAAACACGACCTTCTTTGATCATAGACATGGTAATCTATAGGTCTAATCCCCCCACCCAGTAATTATAACCATGGAACATGGTGATATACTGTTTACCTCAAGGAGCTGATGAAGACTTTAGACTACTGTAGACTAGACACATAGTGAAACTCAGATGAAAATAGCCCTTCTTGCACATTCTCTAACCGTACTTGTACATTTTACTAAAAGTTTAACTTTGAGTCATTTCGCTGGGGACCCTCAGGAACCTACTTGAGACCCCACATTTATTTATTTACCAGGGACAGTGCCCATTAATCAACATGTCAGTTTTCACATCCACGTAAATGAGCCAGAGTTAGCCATTATCATTCAGCATCTTTTACAACTTTTTAATTCAAGACCTCATCTTGGTAAACAAACACTATTGTATGGCCATATATCCCTCGTATCGATGAATAACTGTTTTCTAGTTTTGAAGTGTGACCGTCTAATGAGGCCTAAGACATTTTATTCTCATGTGCCATTGCTGTCTACAAAACCATTGTGCTGCTGAGTGTGATCGTGCAATGTTATCTAGCACAGACACTTTAATGGTGGCAGCAAGGCAAAACCTGCAGCCCAGAACTGCTCCACTTAAAGCCGGGTGATGTGAAAGAAGCAGACAGGCGAGAGTGGAAGGCCCTGTACTCATGCAAAATGCAAAAGAAATACGATTTTATTACAGCTCCCTAATGGTGACATAACAATCTGTTCAGCCACTTCCCCCAAATCTCGAAGCATTTTTGGGAGAATGCTTTTGGTCCAAAGGATATGGGTTGGAGTGTCTTGCAGAGTGACTGACTGAAGTGTATTTCATTTGAGGGCTTTGATCTACTGTCCATAATGACAGTTTCATATGATAGAAACTCAAAACGGTAAACATTGTGATGAAAAATAAATGTTACTCATGAGAAACTGTAACCATAAAGATGATACTGCCTTCCTAGAATAGAATGTACCTGTCATAAATCTCAGTCTGTCTTACGCTAAGTGCAGTATAAATGCATAATAGTGTGAAAGGATGGGATAGGATAGCCTCTTCTCTGATCGAGATGCAGAAATGTTCTCTGCGTTTCTGTATGCATGCTCATGGGCACACATGAAATATACATTGGATCCCTCCTCTGGGGATTTCCCTTAGTTGAATTCCATTCAATTTACCACAAAGAAGTCTAGACCATGAATTACTGAAAGTACTTTTCATATTTTCTTCCTTTAAGTTAAAATTAATGGATTTTCAGTAATATAAAATGTATATTTCTAGTAGTAAAAAATGCCGATTTTAAGCATAATATGTGGTATGGGAACGTTCCAGTGAGACAATGTTGGTCATCCATCAAATTAAAATTTAATGAGCAGCATTTCACAGTTATCCATTTGTAGATATAATAAGAAATGTTGAAAAATAAAAGTCTCTGTGTCCTTTTTAAGGATTTCTGGAATTAAAGTGTTGAATAATACATGGCTGAAAGCATCTTTCTCTTCTACTTGCATCCTGCCTTGTACACCAGGTATAGGCAAGTAAACAAACACCGATATTTATGAAGTGGTGTTTGGTTTGAGAACAAAGGGACGATGTATCACTTAACCTCACTCCTCGCTGGAAACAGTAAATGGACAAGACATCATACTGTAGGAAGTTAGCTTTTGTCTTTCAGTGAAACATCCGTCTCCTCCAGAATCATGAATAGGAGATGGCATCGCGTCCTCACTTGCCAACTGACGTAGAATCAAGGCCAAGTTATATAAGGTGCAAGGTACTGTAGGTGAATCAGTGGACAGCGCTGTGAGACAATATCATGAGTCCCGGACCTTGGATTATCATTCAGCATTGTTCTACTCTGTAAAGGGGGTATAGGAAACAAATCGTTTTCAGGGAAACACAAATATGTTTGCTGTCAGCAGTGTAACATAAAGTTGTGTGATGTGAACTAGTTTCTACTTTCATGGAACGTAAATGGCATACCCAAACATGTTGATAGTTACATGTGATGTTTGAACTCTGAACTTTGCTGTTTATCACTGACTGATTTTGACAGCCATGCTAATAGTGGCTTGAATAGCGGCTGACAGATTGCATGAGCCTCTCCTTAACGTCTCTTCCCAGTGTGGATTATAGAATGATGAGTGTCCAACCTCAGGCTGCTGTCATGTACTGTAGACTCAGTTTGGCAGATGGGTGAAATGTACTGTGCTGCGAATCTGCGCCGTCTTTCATTACTTCTACTCTGTACAGATGCAGGTTTATTATGGAAAATATTAATGGCCATTATTTCATACAGATGTAGCAGAGAGGGGGATTCCCCTTTGTCTGAGCATTGCAGTAGATGTTTGGTTTCCCACGCGGGAAACGGGCGTTTGAAACCAGACGGTGACGTTGAGACTCAGTGGGTGGATTCCCCCTTGACTGAACAGTAGATGCTTGGTGTTTTCCATGGGCATAATCTGGGTTCAGTATTGCTGGGTGTCTCCCTAGGAAGAACTGGGCACGTCCAACTGGGAGGAGGCCACAGGGCAGACCAAGGACCAGATAGGGGGATTTAGTCTCCACGCTGGCCTTGGAACACTTTGGGATCTCCCAGGATGAAGTGGCTAATGAGGCCCGGGGAAAAGGAAAGTCTGGAAATCAGTGCTGGAACCCGACTGCGGAGAAGCGGTTGAAGATGGATGGACAGACTTCCGCATTTAAGATGCTACTGCGCATGCTTCTATTGTATGAAGCGCCAGTGGGCCTGCTCAATTGGCTCCAACATTGGAGCCAATCCCGGAAGAAGAGTGTACTTCTGGGTGCTTAATGTGCTTGTGAGCAACTTTCATTGAAATGAATAGGTGTGGGCGGGGCCGCACGTTCTCTAGATATAAACCTTCAAGACTTAGTAAACTGGACCTGAGTTGGCTCTATACTTGGACCGCTTTTTTCCGTCTACACCTAATTTCTTCGCCAAAAATAGCCGATCTACAAGCTGACAACGCATTGCATTGCAAGCTGGGTTACTGGGGTTCAAGCGGTTCAGTTATTGTTATTGAGTATTAGAAATATTATTTTCATTATTGGTCTATATCATCACATCAAATGAAGTCAGGTACAAATTGACTCAGTGTCGCACTGTTTTGTGGGTTTGGATCTGGCCATCACCTTCCCCGGATCATAACACACTGATATACAAATAAGCCCAATCTGACTTGTGTAGGCATTGCATAAATGACACACAAGACACATACACATTATTATATGATTCTTCTATTATAGGGAATATGATGGTTGGAGAATAGGGACGTTCATAAAAAAGTTCTTCGTGGCATATCGCTATTTTGGTGTAGGTATGGGTGTGCCACCGTGTGTTTGGCGTGGGTGTGACATGCTTTTTTCTTGGGGGTCGTTATGTGGACATGAACTTCCTTGGAAGTTATCACATTGCTATGATAATTATAAATAATTCATGCTTTTATCTCATTGCGTCTTGATTATTGTAACAGACTCTATACCCTGAGCCACTCTATTTCTCAACTCCAATTAGTTCAAAATGCAGCTGCCAGATTTCTTACTAACACCAGTCGCAGATCACATGTAACACCGGTGATGGTTGTACTTCACTGAATATATATTTTAAAATCCTTTTAATCACTTAAAGCATTACACAGGTTGGCCCCACTTTATATATCTTATTTATTGCAACCAAATTATAATGTGAGGCCTTTGGGTGTACCTAAGACCGGACTTAAAACTAAGGGTGACTGGGCCTGAGTCAGTTGACTGTTTTAAGAGTCTGTTAAAAACATTTTGCACTTTGTTTTATGAAGTTTTACTTAACTCTCACTCACTGCAGGTTAATGTTTTATTTATTTTTTTATTGATGTGTTAATTGCTCTTATTTCCAGTGTTCTAACTTATTTTTTTACTTTATTGTTTATTTTGTGGTTCATTGTACCTTGTAACTGTTTTGAAAGGCACTGTATAAATACGGTTGACTCACTTACTATGCCCATTTTAAGGCCTGAGATAGGCACAGCATAGATTTTGATGTGGCTATGACCTTCTTTTGATCATATCACAACGCTATGCACATTTTAAGCCTACTCCAACCTGGTGCGTGTGGGCATGCCGTTTAAGGGAGCGTGCATGGCGTTTTAGGAGGTGTGTGGCTTTTATATGGGCATATGGCCTGGGTTTTGATGTGCCCATGACCTTCCCTGGATCATATCGCACCGAATATGTACATTTTCAGCCCAATCTGACAGGGGGTGTGGATGTGCATAAAAGACATTCAGACAGACAGAAAGTGTCAACTTTATAATAATTACTCTTATATTTATCATTTAACTATTTTACTTATACAGACTAGAGTTAACTGATGGTGTTTTTCCATAAGTCAAAGTCTGTTTTTTCCATGGCTAAACACCCATGGTTTATTGCTTGAAACATTGGGTAATAATGTGTGGCTAGTTCTGCTGCACAATCTGTATTGGTGTATCAGCCGAAGCCATTGGATTTGTTTCAGATGAGCGGTTCAAACAGAAATAGCTGGAGTGTTACAAATTGTGTTTCACTTGGGATTCCAGCGAGGGCCAGAGAACTGGTGAACGGGTCATAGCCCTGGCACAGAAGCAACATTACAGCTTAGTGCTGGTCAGCACCACTTCAGAGGCCTGCCTCAGAGGGCAAGTGGGATGGTATTAGTTCATTAGTTAATCATGCTGCCGCTTTGCAAACTCTGAAAAGGACAGAATGACAACCCCACAACAAGTTGCCACACTGATTGCTGTGGCAGGTGCCTGCCATTTGATTTGATTTGATTGACAGATACTGTACTTTTGATTTCATTTGTCAATGTTTTCCCACCAAAATGACCCGGTTGTGATATGAAATGCTATCTTAGTTTTACCACTGTTTTTTTTAAATATTTATTTATGGGCTTTTCATGCCTTTATTATTGATACGACAGTAGGCTGACAGGAAATGGGGAGAGAGAGAAGGGGAGTGACACGCAGCAAAGGCCGCCGGGATCGGGACTCGAATCCGCGACGTGCTACGCCAGTGATCCGGGCCTAGTAATACTTTGTTGACTGGTGTCCCACAGGGGCCTGTTCTTGGCCCTCCTTTTATACCCCTACACCAAATCTCGGAAAATAGCCGATCTACAAGCTCTCAACGTGTCAAATTCTATTTGCTGAAAATAAATGATATATATGCTCACAACGGGTCATGTTGCATCTCGTTGTGAGCTTGCAGATCTGCTATTTCTGCTGAATCTTCTCCTTTTTTCACAGAATGTTATGGCATGCCCAGAATATGGACGTTAAGGTTCATGTGGTTAATATGAGGATAGCTTGCATAACCTACATTGGTGTTGATGTCAAGGAACATTATTAATTTCCATCACACCATCACGTTATGAGATGATAGTTGAATTTAAATGTTGAAATGACTCAGTCTGTAAAAGAGCCACAGGTGCATCTGCCTGGCAGCCGGCCCTCTTGCAATTAGCACAGAAACCAATGATCTCTCTTTGGGTAGACATTGCAGCAACCACTGCTCTGTGTTCCACTCAACTGCTGATTGCTCAGTGATATGTGCTTTTTCAGCTATAAATTCCCTTGACTCGCCTCATTCATGGTGATTTGAAGCTGTCACACGGGATGAGTTGTAGGATGTACAGCTGTTCAGCCTGTAGGAGAACCGGCCTGGCGTTAAGTGAAGTGGCTTCAGGATAGGCGATTACATTTCTGTGGTGAGAGATGTGGGTCAGGAGGACATCCTGTCGCCAATTGTCTGCAAGAAGTAGTAGTGTAAATCAACAGGAAACAACACCAGCTGTCAATTATCTGTAGCTTTCACACTACAATCTCCACCGAGTCAGCATTTTTCACTAGATTTACATCACACAAAGTGAAAGCTGAATAATATTTTATGTTACAGTGAATTTGAGGAATCAGGGATTCTCAAATTCACTGTGACACGCACACACACACACACACACACACACACACACACACACACACACACACACACACACACACACACACACACACACACACACACACACACACACACACACACACACACACACACACACACACAGACAGTATGAAGTATATTTGTTATGAGACGTACCGTAGGCAAAAGAAAACAGTCCACACACTGCAATGTAGCCCCTAAACACTGTAGGAATTGCAAGAAGGACCTGTGGTGAATTATGCCCCAAGACAGTCACTACAACACGGTACTTTATTTGTACGTTTTGTCATTCATGCCTTCTTCAGAATAAAGAGATTTATTCTGAAGAAGCTAAAATGAAGATAAAGTAGATCACAGTATGTGGATTTTATTACTAATATGTAGTACAGTATGTAGTCAGCATGTTGATTTAGAGAGACGCACTAATAAAATGATGTCTGCTGTTAAATTGGAGCACAAATGATCAGACACATACAAATTGTTGTTTGATGTTATCTACTATTAATAAGCAAGCGCCAACTTGCTATTGATCATGAAGAAAATCCCTCTAGAACTGATACGTTGGCTGAATGTGTACGTACACACGCGCACGCACGCACGCGCACACAGGCACACAGGCACACACACAAATGCACACACACACACATTTGCATGCACACGAATCAGAGTGCACACATCCACAGACTCCATGCCTCCCAGTGACATGTAGTCACAGTAGCCTCTTCAGAATTCAGTCGATAGGCTTCCATTAGGAACAGCTAGGCTGTCAAAGCAACCTGTGACCTCCTCTCGCCCCCTTGGAGCCCACTGGCCTCTGATGTCCGTCTCAGTATGAATCCCAGCCCCTTTGCGCTCGTCAGCCACAATTCCCACTGTCCATTAGTCTCAAGTATCTGTTTCCCTCAACTTGTAGTATTGATTTCGGTGTGCCTTTTTGTACAAAGTATGTGCAATGATCTTAAAACAGGGGGCGGTTTCATGTGCTGGATGGATTTCTGTCACCGGGGGAGGGAGAATTGAAGTTCCTGTTCCTATCTCTTAAATGATTTTCATACCTTATCACTCTTAATGGCATTGGCACTTTCATCACCTCTTTGTAAATGCCTGGCAGCTATGTGACTGTGCTTAACAGACGCGTCCAATAGTGCAATGATATCTGATAGACGAGCAGATGACATGGAGTTGTGAAGTCAGCTAGACGGGTTGCCCCATAAGGTCAGACTATTTCATCTCTGAGGCCACAGGGAAGTGACCTGTTGTTGTCATACTTAGCAGGATGTCACAGCAAGCAAATATATAGGGCACAATATGGCCATGTATCCCTGGAGAATATTCATCCATGTTATTCTACAGATACTCTTACATGTGTGGTGCTGAGAATTGGTGCATAACCCATTTGTATCACTAAGTCCCAAAATGGGAATGGAGACACAGTGGACCAAGTGCTTTAGGATGCTAGCCGTCACGTTTCATGTTGCAGGGACCGCAAAGTATTTTACATGAAGAACTGTGCATATATATGACATTCAGATGCTTTTCACCAGCATCATGACATAATATGCCACCAGGGTGCTTTTGCGGGGGGAGGATGGACGACCTTTGACTTTATTTATGTCTTCACCATGCATGCAAAGCCTTTTCATCAGATATGGTCATTGTAATCCCTTAGCCCCCATTCAATTTACAGAGGCACTGTGTCACTCCAGACCACTAAAGTCGACTAAATTAATGGATCAATAAGCCCTCTGAAAGCCTAGCGGGAGGGTCCAAACCCCTCAGTTGCTATCGGGTTACCAGTCATAATGAATGGGGTGTTGTTTATGTTGTAAAGTGCAGTGTCATTGAGTCACCCGAACAAGCCACTCTCTTAGCCAAGAACTTAGAACCCCACAAGAGAGAGATGTGATGGCGACACTGGGAAAAATAATGAAGCAACATGGAGAAGAAAAGTGAAACAATAATTTGCATTAGCGGTGAAATAGTTGTGTGCCTGCTATCCTGCAAAGATAATGAATTAACCTGGGTAACGCCACAGGAACACTTGATATGTAAATATTTTTTTCTTTTCCTGATGGCCACATAAGAACAATAATGGCTGATCTATGCATCTGTTGACTCATATTTCAATCATATCAATCATATTTACTTAGTATCAGTAACTATGGCTTCAACAGTCCCTTGGCCATTTTTGTGGCTCAGTAAAGTGTGCATACTTTGTAATTTTTCGTATTATTAGAAAATGTTGCTGTTAGATAAATAAACACTGATTGCCCAATACACACCACAAGATACCACACATTTTAACAAATTATGTTATTCCTGTGGCGTTAACAAAAGGAGAAGGTCCGCACACCGTCTTGATGCTCCCAACATAATTTAATAATAGAGCGGTCAATAAATGACAACGTTTCGGCCTATGTGGCCTTCGTGAGCTTACTGAGAACACAGGTATATAAAGACAGTAGTGGGCAGAGTTCACAAATCACCGAATTAAGACACCCGGGGACAACGCCCCAATTTGGAATTGGAATTAACACTCTATGTCAGAGTCAACAGATGCATAGATCAGCCATTATTGTTCTTATGTGGCCATCAGGAAAAGAAAAGAATGTTTACATATCAAGTGTTCCTGTGGCGTTACCCAGGTTAATTCATTATCAATAAGAATAACGTACATGAAATGATAGTTTGAGCTTTTGAACTCGATGAGCTTTATTCTGTTATCGCTGACAGTTCTCAACCAGAAAAATGCAGCCATCCCTAGAAATAGCCCTGAGGATGCTCCCACAACATGTGCACCATCTGTATCAATTTATTCTCAATAGAGAGAATAATTTAAGGATGGGGCAAATTGTTCTCTTTATTTTATGGTTATAGGGTTCAAACACTAATGTTAACAAATTTCATTAGAACTGTCTTGGAGTATTGGGGGGGGGGGGGGGGGGGGATCGTGTTTGAGGTGTAATATCTACTGAAGAAAGACCTGTACTCCTTAACAACTTAAACCCTGTACACTTAGTAAAAGCTTGTTTCCCTCTACACCTAATCTATTAACCAAAAATAGCAGATCTACAGATCTCACAACTCACGTTGTGAGCTTGTAGATCTGCTATTTTTGGCTAATGTTCCCCCCAGAATATGGATGCTGTAGTTCAAGTAGTTAAAACTGAGTCCTTTTCTGTGTCTATAATGTGACTCAATGGATAGAGCTCTGGTGATGTTGTGCGTTTGAATCCAGCTCATACGCTGCATGACATGACCTCTGTTCTGAGGAACTGTTGTTGAGCATCAGGTTAAAACAATGATCCATAAATATTTGTGTTTTTTTCTCCTTTTTTTAACCGGAATGCTGAATTTTACAATGCTACAGCTCAGAGTAATGTGTGATGTTAATTAATAAGCACAAGCATCACAATTAGAGGTGCTTGGCTCATCAGTTCCAGTCTGTCCTGAGGCAACACAGTAAACAGTAATTGGTAGCAATTATAAATATCATAGTAGAATGCACAGAGAGGGCTTGTGGCAAAACTGCCCTGTTTTTCAGTGCATTCAGAGCTAAAGTGTGAACTTAGATTAATTGCTAATTATTAGGGTTATTAAACATCTGTTCAAACATTCAGGTCTGGTTACGGACGAGAAAATGATTGATTTGGAAATCTCAGTCCGAACTGTCATTCTTGGTTATAAAAACATAATGTGATATGACAACATGTCAGACTCTGAGTCGACGCACACATGCACATACACACGCTCACTCACTATATAGTATATAGCCTATAATACACCATATACTCAGTCATAGTGATGTGCGTACAGAATACTGGAGGACGCACACATGCATAATGGTGATGTATTGTACAGTCCTCTATACTGGAATAGATTTACCATCTCAGTCTTTTCACTGTGATTGAATGTGACTTATCTGCCCTCCTCAAGGAAATCTGAACACAGTCATGGGCACACTGGTGGCAAAATGTGGCAAGCGCCGGTGCCTGCGTCTCCGTTTCACTGTGAGCATTTGCATGTTAGTGGCATGAGAACGCCTTGCACCGCAAACCTTTCAACGTGGCCACATTATCACTTGCAATTCGGGATCAATGATCTCAAAACAATAGTTCTCAACAATCTTACATTTAGCAGGGAATCAAAACCATATGGCATGCGGGGTACTGACGGTCAGATTGAAGAAATGCGCTGACAGCTCTGGGTAGCCTTGAGGTCCTACATCAGCCAAGCAGAACAACCCCCCCCCCTCCAACCCCCAAACCCCCCCCCCCAAAAAAGAAGTAAAAACTTGCAGCTCTATTTTTCTGTAAAGAAAAACCCTCCTTTGTAGCCACTGTTGGCAGTAAGTCAATTGCATGTATTAAGCTACCCTACAATGATCACCAGTCATCAATAGGCCCTAAATGAGTGCACATGGTGTCCTCCTGGCTTTGGGTTGTTTTTGATCGGCTTGAGATTTTAATGGATTTTTCTTCGCCTCTGACAGGCCAGGCTGGGGATTACTGGCCAACCCTGCGGCAGACTGCAGGCAGCCAGTAGGGTCATTTGAACCTTGTGGTTGGAGAGCAGAGTGCTTAGACACAAAAGAGCGAATGCTGCGTTCACAAGTGTTCGACTCGACAAGAGTCAGGAAGTCTGGAGACTGTAAACCCCACCCGGCCCCGCCCCCCATCACACGAGTGCACACACACACACACACACACACACACACACACACACACACACACACACACACACACACACACACACACACACACACACACACACACACACACACACACACACACACACTCACAGAAATGAAGTCATGCCAGGCAGGCACATGTGTAGTCTACAGCATGTTGATTTAGAGGGACGCAACAAAATTACCGGTATGTCTGCTGTTAAATTGGAGCACAAATGATCAGACAAATAATTGTTGTTTGATGTTATCTACTATTAATAAGCAAGCGCCAACTTAGCTATTGATCATGAAGCAAATCCCTTCAGAATGTGTATACGTACGCACGCACACGCACACGAACACGCACACGCAATGAATTCCACATTTTCAACACATTATAAACACTGTAGTTGCATTAGCTAAAAGACATGCAAACACATATCAGTCATTACATGCACCCATTCACATGCACTGCGGAGGAAACCCTGCAAGGTATATCAACCTGCTCATAGGGAGCAGTTAGGGGTCAGTGTCTTGCGCAAGGACACTTATTAGACACTAACCCAGGGGGAGCCATGGAGCCACACTGAGAACACCTCTTGATAGCACTAGATGGACAATAATGTTTTGTTTTGGCCACTTAAATTGTCGGGGCTCAAGGCGCAAGAAGATGGGTTTTTTTTGGGCTCTGAGAACCATGAACAAGGACATGGACAATAAACAAAAGAACAATTGCCCTAATGCCCCCTACTGTTACTAAAAAATGAATCATGGGGCTTTATCTTTATCTCATACCTTATTAGTATTTCTTGGTATTTTCTTTTTCATATCATATCCAGTAGTATTGTTGTTGTGATGCTGTTAACACAGTCTTGTTGACCTTGCCACACTAGCATTTAGCTGATTGTTCCTGTATTAGTACTGTACTGTACTGTACACACACACACACACACACACACACACACACACACACACACACACACACACACACACACACACACACACACACACACACACACACACACACACACACACACACACACACACACACACACACACACACACACTAATCTGGAAGTGATTCAAGTGATGGTGGTACGGTACTATTAGTCTAAGTTGGATTATTGGTATTTACAAAGGGCTCCTGCCAATCTGTTGGACAAAGAGAAACAATATAAAACCCTATCCAACTGAGTGGATTTGAAGGCTTAACAAGATCAGTGAGAGATTCCATTGCGATTCTGATGTTTGTACTTTTAGGAAAAGTCATAATTCAGGGGTTAACCACATGAACTCTAGCCCCTATTCTAGGAGGAACAATGAGTGAAAATAGCAGATATATAAGCTAACAACGTTTTGTGTTGCAACATGTTGTGAGGTTGCAGATCGGCTGATTTCTGCAAAGACATTTTGGTATTGAGGGAAAAAAGGAGGCGGCCTAGTATAGACCCCTGGGGTACGCCAGTCAACTATACATACTATGCATAATATTTTATAATTTATTTTGCCAAATCTATTTTATTCAGAAAATATGTTTACCAGATAAACTAAGAATCACTTGTAAGCTTTGGAATCCTCCAAATGATTATGTTGGTCGAGAAATCTAATTCTCTGAATAAACTTATTTATAAGCTATACACCATTATAGATTTGTAATGATAAAAATGATATATTATCAATATATTAAAGGGTCTACACCATGAATTTTAACTTTTTCTTCATTTTTGTGTGTTTTTGGTCTCCCCCACCTCTCTTCTGTTCCAACAAATACCCGACTTCGAGCATGCAGGCTTTCATAGGCTATCTGTGGTTTTCATGTAAATTGGTCTGAAAACAGTCCGTCAGATTTGTTCCCCCACCCTACGTCACGTCTGGGAACAATTCCTCCCGTTTTTCAGTTCTAACCAAAAAAAAAAAATCAAAAAAAAAAAAAGAATTTTTTTTTTTCATTTTTATTTTTTTATAATTTTTTTTTTTTTTTTTTTTTTTACTTTTTCCACACAGAACCAGGACATGACATGCATACAAACTGGCTCAATAGCGCCCCGTGCCAAACAGGACAATGTGGTATTGCAGGTGAAAGTGCTTTATAAGCCAGAGAGAAGTTAGTTGGAATGAGTATATCTGAGGCTTGATTTAGGCTCAAACCTTTTGAAAAACGTTTGAGGGACATAAACAATATGATATCAAATATTATTATTATTTTTTAAATTCATGGTGTAGCTCCTTTAAAACATCATACAGGTCTCTTTGGTCTGAGGTTTATCTGAAATATTGCACCGAATAGTGTAAAATATTTGAAAAGATAATTTTGTTCTATTAAATCTACCCACACTTGGATATATAATGGGGATAAAAAATGCAAACAGTTAAAAGTTCAAGGAGGATTCTCTGGCTTTTATCCAACACTGTTTACCTCCATAAATCTACAAAAACACACACAAAAACATTTGCATAAATTCAGCACGGTTGATGCTGATGGTATAAGAGCCCTTACGGTCGTACTGAACATGAACACAATCATTCAGGACGTTCCACAGCTTGACACAGCATGAAACCAATAATTCCAGTTTGCCTTCTCATGTAGATTGTTAAGGTTCACTCTGCAGAGTAATGATGCATGATTTTGTGCGCAGTGCACTGCACAGTCTTTTGAAAAGGATGGTAGACAGGAATTCAGAAGAGAAAACAAGTGATTTGTGCACAGACTAAGTGGTTGAGTGAACTGGTTAACGGCGGCAGGGCCTTTGAATGGCTGTGACAGTGAGAAAGCAGCTCGAGAGGCTCCAACGCTGAAGGAGGAACTGACCCGGAAACGCTGTGTGAGTACAGCTTGCTGGGTCACTTGCGCACTGTATCCAAAATACACATTCCTTGAACCACTTGAACCCCAGCATCCATATTCTGGGCGGGGGCGACATTAGCCCAGAATATAGCAGATCTACAAGCTTGTAGATTGGCTATTTTTGGTGAAGAAATTTGGTGCAGAAGGAAAAATGCGGTCCACAATTGCAACAAGGGCCGTTTTACTACGAATAGAAGGTTCAAGTGGTTAATTCTCTCCCTCTTAGATATGTTATTAAACTACACACATAGACACACACACATGCACATGTGTGCGCGCGTGTGCGCACACATGATATAGGTTAATTTAATTCTAATCTAGAGTGTAAATGTAACCAAATGGACCCATATACTTAATTAAAAGGTGAGGAAAATAGTTGTTTGTAAGAGCTTGTCTGTGGTTGTCCCCCGTATCAGTCAGTAGCAAACATGGTACTTTTTTTCACAGAACCAGCTCTCTTCAGTCTTATGTATTTACAGTATATAGATTTCTTTAAGAAAAACTCAAAGCATCTTTCCAACCATGGGATATGAATTCAGTTACTTTAAAGCAATATAGTTCTCAATGTGGGGTCTGGGGACCCTCAGGGATCCTTTGATGGGCTGGGGGTTCCAGGGGGTCCCCAGCTAAACGACTTAGTTAAGATATAGTTATAGTTAAGAACCAATTGGACCGTTATGGTCCTTTAACTCAGAGAGTGTACAAATTCAACCAAATGGAACCCTTGCGGGTCTATAACTCGGTTCCATTCATACACTCTCTGAGTGAAAGAGAGGATTGTACAGTGTGGATTTGGGTCACAAATGGGGTTTGTGGCCTAATGCATATCACACTGGGGGTCCATGAAATTAAAAAGGTTTAGAATCGCTGCTCTACAGCATTGGTTCTCAAAGTGGGGTCCGGGGACCCCCAGGGGTACTTGAGGGGGTTCCAGGGGGTCCCCAGCTAAATGATGGATAGGAACCAAATGGACCCTTATGGGTCTGTAACTCTGAGAGTGTACAAATGGAACCAAATGGACCCTAACGGGTCCATGTGTGTACAAATGGAACCAAATGGACCCTAACGGGTCCATTTGGTTCCATTTGTACACACTCAGAGTTAAGATAACATTGATTTTACAACATGAATTGGGGTCCCAGAGATAGAAATGCCATTAAATGGGGGTCCGTAGCCCTAATGCATGTCAAACTGGCGGTCCTTAAAATGTATCTTTTCAAATGGGGGTCCGCCGGCTAATAAGTGTCCATTTGGGGGTCCATGAAATTAAAAAGGTTTAGAATCGCTGCTCTACAGTACACAACCTTTTAAATGGCTGTAATACGCTTTTGTGACAATTGCTATTGTTTGCAACAATGCCATGACAAAGACTCAATTTAACCTACACCTCACATTAAAAATGTTATCTAGATTTACACAACTTATCTGGATAATAAAACGTGTAAACACAAGGGATCTTTTTTTTTTATTTGCTCTCCAGATATTCATTAATTGATCCCTCCAAGAATCAGTAAAGGTTTATCTTACATTTAGATCACATTTTAATTCACGTTGTACTTGCATTATTGGATGTCCATCCCAGTGATGGAGTGTGTTTGCAAGGTACAAGCACCTTTTGACCCAAAAACTGTCATGAGTTTGTTTCCCAACTTTTTGCTGTTGCTCCAAAGTTTCAAATCAGTAGGCCTACAATCAATATCCAACAGTGGTGGAAGCCGATCTACAAGCTCAAAACATCGCAACGTGTTGTGAGCTTGTAGATCGGCTATTTTCAAAAGATTTTAATACACTTTATACATTTGAAACCTGTGAAATGGGACATTCTGCATAATGGGTACTTTTACTTTTGCTACTTTAAGTATATTTTGATGCTAATACTTTTGTACTTTTACTCAAGTATTTTTTTAAATCTGGACTTTTACTTGTAACAGAGTATTTCTACATTGCAGTATTGATACTTTTATTTAAGTAAAACATTTGAGTACTTTTACCACCACTGATATCCAACCTAAATGAAGCTGTATACTACACAGCTTCATTGTACAGTGGTGAGAGATGGTCAGTAACAGCATAATTATTGAAAACGTCTGTCCCAATACAGTCATATTTGATAACTCTGTTTTACTCAACACAAATTATGAACATAAACAAACCTTTTGAAGTTCCAAAGTTCAAGTAAAACCATACATTTTTGGACTCAGACTGTGTTCAGAAAGTATTTCAGTGTGAGATGGTTGGAGCATTATTAATAGCAGGCTTACGTTTTAGCATATATGTTTTATTTGTCTGTGAGCTTGTATCAAAAACATATTTAAAGGGGAAGACCACTCATTTTCCACATTGAACTATGTCTTTAATACACCTTAGAGCTGTTGTGTGGAAATAAAAAGCCCCCCCCCCCCTTCTGTGCTGCCTAGCCCTTGCATTGTGTTAGAAAACTGCATCCACTTGTGGTGTTAGCGGCGTGATTTAAAAAAGCCCAAAATACTCAAAAAATATTTTTTTTCATTCATTTTTTTCTCCCACCTCATAGCTGACTTGTAATGCATTCATATCCATGTAAACACCTTTTAAAATATTATGTTGGGTTAGGGCTAGGGTTTCATCTTTCAATATATCTTGTTTTCTATTATAAAAATGTTAAAATTCACTCATTACATTTCCTATAATGAAGGCAATGGATAATGATGTTATCTAGCTATAATAGAATAATTAAGAATAATAATTAGAACACACTTCCAAAAAATATATATAAATAAAATACTTGTTTTCGTTTTTTAACTTTAAATGTTAATATTATTAAAAATAGTGACACTAGTGGTGTTAGGGTCATTTTTGACCTGTATACCATAGAAGGTAAAAAGTAATTTGTTTTTCATAAACTCAAACTTTATTTTACTCCTGATAGCAAATGCTAATTGAGGACAAGTCTCTCTCATTCTCAAACATGTAAACATTGAATATTGACAATTTGGGGGGAATTGAGCCACACTTCTCTGCCGGGTCATTTCGGACCCTAACACCACAAGTGTCACTTTTTTTTTATAGAGACCATCAGAATTCATTAAAAATGATGATAAATGATTTTGTTGCGTTAAAATGGTTATTTCTGAGGATATCATGAAGCCTCGTTCCAATAAAGAAATGTAAAGGGTACTTTTTACCTATTCAAACTTGAAACACGGGTCAAAAATGACCCTGACACAATGGAAGGGCTAGAAAAGGATAATTGATTGTGGTCATGTGATCAGTGACATACTGTACGCAGGGTGTACTTTTGGCTCCGCCCCCTCAGCCAAAAGTACACCCTGCGTATGTCACTGATCACATGACCTCAATCAATTATCCAGTTCTGGGCAACATATATGGGGGGGGGGGACTTTTTTCTTATTTCCACACAACAGCTCTAAGGTGTATTAAAGACATAGTTCAATGATGAAAATGAGTTGTCTTCCCCTTTAAGCATTTTAGCCAATATCTAATAATAAATAAATGAAATTATGCCTGCTAACTCCACCATGGACATCCAAGTTGAAACTGTTTAAATTGTATTAAGAAAGTGTTAATTTAAAACAACAAGGAAGTAAAATTACACATCAGATTGTATTAAATACATGTCAAACAGACACAGAATTCCATTAGCTATAGTCTAATTTAACCATGGTATAGTCATAGTCAAGTTAAACTGAACTTTGCAGGCAGAAACAATGTGTGGTGTGGGTATGAAGTAAAGTTTAAAATCCTTTGGCAGAGACAACAGGCCTAGAAACACAATTCAGAAAGATATAGACCAACTAAGTCTATATATGCAAACTGGTGAGGAGAACTGTAGTTTATTTTATATTTCGACATACAGTGGCTCTTTTTCTCTCTCTCTCTCTCTCTCTCTCTCTCTCTCTCTCTCTCTCTCTCTCTCTCTCTCTCTCTCTCTCTCTCTCTCTCTCTCTCTAGCACACATACTTCGACATAAAGAGTGAAACAACTGTCTTCTCAGTTCTCCCTTTAGCTATATAATATTATACCATGGTGGTGATAAACAGAGTAGGCTATTAAGTTGGGCGTTAGAAAGCTGATGATGATCAATTGTTGCCAAAAGACCAGATCAGAATGTGTGTAAACAAACGTGTATAGCTATAGACAGTGGTGGAAGAAGTACTCAGATATTTTACGTAAGTAAAAGTAGCAATACCACAATATAAAAATACTCTATTACAAGTAAAAGACCTGTATTACAAATGTTACTTGAGTAAAAGTACAATAGTATTAGAATAAAAAAAAGTACCAAAAGTACTAAAAGTTTGAAAATAGCAGATCTACAAGCTCACAATGCCTCATGATGCGACCTGTGTGAGCTTGTAAATTGGATATTTTCAAATAGCCATATGTATAAAGTAGGGCTAAAGTGGTTAATGTAATAATGTATATCTGCAAAGTAACTAGTAACTAACGTTTTCAAATAATTGTAGTGGAGTAAAAAGTACAATATTTGCCTCTGAGATGTAGTGGAGTAGAAGTAAAAGAATGGGAATACTCCATGAAGTACAAAATCCTCAAAAGTGTACAGTACTGGAGTAAATGTACTTGGTTACTTTACACACCACAGACGAATCATCATGATCACCACAATCAAAATAAGTGTTTACGGGTAGAATGCCTAAATGTATATTTACACAATATCAAATACAGTGTCCAGCACAGCTATGTCGTCAGTTTGTCAACATGTGGATATTTTGAACAAAATAATATATTTCTAATAGGCCTAATCAACAACAAATCATAAGTGTCCTGTTCCATAAATAAGGATAGAAATACAAATACAACCCTGAAATACATTTTGGTTGTGGTGATGTCATGATGATTTGTTCCATACATTTTAATAAAACATAAAGCTATTTTTAAACAAGCTATAAAACTTGCATTTGATATGCAGCTATGCTGAATTTGTACGGATAAGTTGTTTCAGTAGCTTACAACATGTCCAAATGTAATAGCCTAGCCTACTTGCTCATATATAGGCCCATATAGGCTAAATCATTTAAATCATTAGGAAACCTTGTGATCTACTTTGCGTCAATTGCAGCTTAATTGATAAAAAACGAACTTACAATAGTTTTCTACAATAGTTTGCTTCTTAAACTGTGAATAAAAGTTTTTTTTTCCCGTCAAAGTGTAGGCTTTTGTATCGAATGCAGTTGTTTCAAACATGTTTGCTGAAGAAGCTGCCTACCTCAATTAAACCTACTTTGACTTTTAAGACAATTCAAATTAGGCAATTGCAATTGCACAGGATATTGCAATACAATATGTTTTTAGAGTTATATCCTTCAAACGAAAGTTTGCCTATCATTCGACAAACACTGGAGATGTTGCAAATATTTGAGCTTTTTATTGCATATATTCGTCATGTCATGATATAATGTAGCTACTTTACAGCATTACAGTCTTTCGTATGAAACGTCAATTGAAACGATACTATTAAAGTATTTTCTTGATGAATAAGAGTAAGGCCATATAAATATAACTTAAAGTTACTTCACAGAGAAAGATCAATTCAAGAAGAGTTGTTTAAAAAAAAAAAGTCTGTGCGTATAGCAAACAAATTATATTTTCAACATTAGGCTATTCCAAAGAACAAGATTATCATAATACATTCATTCAAATTAACAAAGTAAAACTGTCCAACAGGCTTACTTTATATGGGCTATTGCATGCATATTTGAGCGAAAATAATATTAGGCTACTATTGATAACTTCTTAATGCAAAATGGAATGGAAAAACATAATAATAATAATAATAATAATAATAATAATAATAGATTAATTGTTATTTCAACTAACCCCAACTTGTTTTGGGAGGAGCAAAAAAAGTGGCACATGCATGTCTTGGAGCTGGGTTTAGTTGCTGACATCAAAGTTGCTGCTGTATGATTTTATGAGCCACTTTGAAAAGAAAACAAAACAGCTATGGCCTAAAGACATGTTACTTCCACATCGTGGAGGCTATTGTCCAAAATGACAGCCAGTCTCGACGTCAGTCATCGTCTTCTTTCATCCCCAAACAATTCCAAAAAGGTGGCACATCCAAAACTTCAAATCAATGGAGGACAAAGTACTAACATTTCCACCTTTTTATTGGCAAACATCAATGGTGTGTGCCAATAAAAAGGTGGAAATGTGTGTACTTTTTTTGTGAGTGCTGCCTGTGAGTACTTTTTTATTGGCACTCTCACCAATGGTGTTTTGCAAATAAAAAAGGTGGAAATGTGAGTAGGCTACTTTGTCCCCCATTGATTTGAAGTTTTGGATATGCTATATCTTTTTGCGATTTTTTTCAATTCTGTATATGTATACTGGATTTTGGGTCTTATTAGCACTCCACCAAGAAACCCCATGGTTGATACATAGCCTCTTTTTCTTGATATTCAATTCAAGTCATCTGTCTGCATCGAAAAGTCCAAAATATTTGCCAGCATTAAAGTAAATGTAAGGCGCAGTGTTCGCGGTCGTTGGGTACATGACCGGGAAAGGCATCGGTAACAAACATCCTCCCAACAGATGGTTGTCTTTGTAAACAGTCGGTAATTGCACGTTTTTTGCCGCGTCCGAAAAGTGGTCCACGGGTCCTTCGAAGTCCGTGGATATCTGTCTTTTCAACTTATTTCGGCGGTTCTGGAACCAGATCTTCACCTGCGTCTCGGTGAGCTGCAGCGAGTTGGCTAGACACGCGCGCTCCGCGCTGCTCAGATATCTCTTCATGTCGAACGTGGCCTCGAGCTGAAAGATCTGTCTCTTGGAGAAGATGGTGCGCGTCTTCTTCTTGATGGCCGTGGTGGTGGCTTTGGGTTGTTTGGTGTTGGCTGACGCGTGTTGCTGCTCGGGCGCGTCGTCGTCGTCGTCAGCTCGAGGACACGTGTCAATCATCTTTAGCGCGTTGTCCCCGCAGACTGTTTGCGCACCGCTGGCACCGTGGTGATGCACGCTGTTTGTTTGCACTGTGAAGTGAAGCAGTGGACATGTGTTTTGGTGCAGCAGTGGTAATAATCTTGCATAACACCAGTTCACCAGTTACAAATGACGTCTGAACATGGGTACAACACCGAGGAGCACAGCTCTGGTAACAAAAGAACAAAAACAGCACCAAAAACACATTTTATCAAACTCACTGCTAGATCAATAGAACTCTCGAATGCCCAAAACATCTACAATCCATAATCAAATTACTTTAAAAAACAAGAGATATCTTGCCAAGTAACTTGTCAAGTATGTAACTGTTATTCGTGTATTTGTTTAATTTGACTGGACTGTTGGAGTTGATTTTATAATGTTAATTTGTCTTTTTGCATCCATTTTTATTTCAATTTTATAGTTTTTTGTACTTTAATTTGTGATTTTAGTCGTACATTTGTATTGTATTTGCTTTGTTCAGGACCTCATGAAGACTAGAGGCTCATTCATGTGTCTCTAATGGGGATCCTTTAATAAGCAAACAAACAATAACACGTAGAGTGAAACTCAGAAGCCTGCATGCGTGCAGAACGGCAAACTGAAAAGCAACTGTATAGTGAGTCAATAATGACTTTATATCATTATCCTGCTTACATTGTTGGACTTTTTGGACTCACCTGGATCCTGAGCTGATGTGTCAGATTCATGCCGCCCCCCAACATCGCATAACCGACACTGGCTTTGGTAATCATTTTTACATCCGCTGTCCGTCGGTTGCTTTGAGTTGCTGTTGCTTTGCCTCAGGTTCAGAATGTTGTCAATGGTGAATGTAAAAGAAGCAGTTCGACATGATGGGACATCCTCTTTGTTCATATTCCCTGGCTTTTACGATGATCCTATATTGAGACCCGAATGGTTGCCCAAAATGTCCAAATCATCCACGTCTTTGGTTACTCCAAGCACCCTCCAAAAGCACCATTGCGTCTCGATCGCGACTAGTCTACTACGGAGCTACTGCACCGTTATTCAATGGACCGGAAGATTGTGGTTTAGCAGCTTTTGATTGGTGAACTTGTGGAGCAGCGTGACGCCAGAATAGACCTACACATGAGGGCGGGAAGCATGTTGATGCAACATTATATAGCTACACACACGTTTAGTTATGAGGGATTGTGTCTATATTCCTATTTCAGCAATGCACATCAATTACATCATAGAACAACATATTGTGGTGTTAGATGTATTTGGTTGAAGCTTTTGACCACTTATACCCTCCTCTGATTTTTTTGGACTTGAATTGTTCTAGAGATTACACTATAGCATGAACTCTATGCTAGCTATTTGCTGCATGCATTTATCATTAAGAGTATAAAATATGACTACTGGTGATGATGTGTGTGAAAAATCTGAGAATTGGGAGATCATGAAACCTTCTTAAATATAGATGCAAAGCCACTGCAGAAAAGCTTTCCAAGAAGGAAACACAAAACATGTTATGCATATAGCGAACTACTTTATTCACATGTGGGAAATTTGTGTAGAAAATTCTGTATGAAATCCTTTTAAAAAAAGAAGAAAAAAGTGGAAATTAAGGAATACGCATCATGCTTGATATCAAAGGACACAAACCCCAAAGTATAACAGGGTACCAAATCATAGACCTTGATGCAGTGCATCTGACCTGAACAGGTTACCACATCATCAATATGCTTAGCAGTGGTTCTCAAACTGTTTTTATTTTTATTTCAAGGACCCTCCATATAACTCTGAGTGTACAAATGGATCAAGTTAATTGGACCCCATTTGAACATCAATTCAAATGAGGTCCATTTGGTTCCATTGTGTACACTCTCAGAGCTACACACCAAGGATCCTTTTGGAACCCCCTCAAGGAACCCTATGGACCCCACTTTGAGAACCACTGGGTTAGAATTGGATGCAGTGCATAGCATAAACGACCAAAATCAACGAACAGGTGATCATGGACCAGTCCATTCCAAGTATGCAGTGCGTATAATGGCCACGGTTTCTTGGATAATCAATCTTCAAAAAAATTAAGCAAGTTCAAACTTGTGTGATCTAGTCAAATCAAAAAGCCTCGTATAGGCAATGTCCAGTGTTCTCCCCTTTGTGTAATGTCTGATGTTGTGCATACAATTATGGAGAGTTTTGATCTGACTGATCTGTGTCCAAGAGGAGTCACTAAAATGGCCATGGTCGTGTCCAGCATCAGCCCCTCACACCAGACCAGTCATTTGTGACGTTATGAACGACACCGGGTGAGTGAAGGGGCTGAGAGGATAGCTTATAGCGCTCGAGAAGCCAACCATGGGCGACTGCGAGACTTGAGACAGGCTGGTCAGAGCTGTGTTCTCGTGATACAAAATGGGAACACTGACAATCCTTTGGGCTGAATGATATGGCATGGTGGTGGCGCTGGTGGCCTCCATGTCCGCGGCGATCTGTCTCTTCCACTTGTTCCTGCGGTTCTGGAACCATATCTTGACCTGCGTCTCGGTCAGCTGGAGGGAGGCGGCCAGCCCCGCCCGCTCGGAGCTGCTCAGATAACGCTTCAGGTCGAAGGTGGACTCCAGCTGAAACACCTGACTCCGGCTGAACACCGTCCGTGTCTTCTTCTTGCGCGCCGCCGCCGCTTTCGCGTCGCCGTCGCCCGCGTCGCAATTGTCGTCCCGCGCGAAGCAGGGTTCCGACGACTGCATGTCATCGTCTTCTTTGTCGTCGGTCAAACTACCGTCGGCTCTGTCGTCGGTGTCGTCGTTCTCCTCCGTCTCCACCTGTCCTGTTACACTGGGGGAGTCCCGGCACCCGCTGATGGCTCCATCTGAGATGCTGGGTTGACACTGTGGACCTGCGATGACATGAACAAGTCGTTATAATTGATTATATTATTTATCACATTTTGAACCGAAACGAAAAGCCACGAGGGCTATATTCGATCGGATACATGCCTTCATCAAACGGCAGTTACGCACAGTTTTGCGCAAGCTGGTTTCCACATTACAATATATAATGCGTATAGTCCGTTAATGGCCACAATTTAAGCAACTTCTTCTTTTTGCTATTATGATTTCCTGAATGTGTTATGAATTCAAACAGATCTGCTGGCATAGTAGTTATCTTATATGTAGTTATATCCCGGTTGAAAATGCAGGTTTGCCGTCTTTACGCGTGGATTATAGGGGTAGCTTAGTTTTCTGGATCCTGAAATGTGTCGTTGCAAGGTGTTGTTTCATATTACACACTGACTAAACCAAGCCATATAAACACAGTCTTGTTTGTATCCCAGTCCGGATGTAAACGATACCTTGCTGTGTATAGTTGTATCCTAAATTGTTTGCCATAACCCACAAAGCGTACACATGGTGTAGATCAGATTGCAGTTGATAAAAATGGCACTTACTGCCATAATGTTTGTTGGGTGCTGCGGTCACACACCAGTTTAGTATGACTGCGTCGTTTGGACGTCGTGGTGTCTCCGATCGACGGCTCTCGAACCCGGTGATCTCAGCTTCGTCTTCAACTGAAGAAGCGCGTCTGTTAGTAGTTCCAGAAGAGCGAAGTAAATTCTCAATGGAAAAGGACGAAGCTCTTGAAGAAGGTGCACCGCGCTGAGATCCCGAACCTTTCTCATCATCAAGCATATTGAGTTTTTTCTTAATCCCTCTTTCACCCTTTAAATTATTATACTCTTCTTACCATGTCCTGTCGATATATCTGGCCCTCCCGTTCTACTAACATTGTCTCCTGCTTCTCCTCAAGCTCACAATGAATGAGCGCGAGTGCACGGCATGTGAAGGATTCTGTGTGTATATTTGCGTCTCGTGTGTAGGCTACAACACATAGATAGGAAAGGGGGGGAAATTACTCCAGAACACCGGGGAAATGCTCGTCCTGCGTGCCGTACCACAGCGTGTGATAGTCTGCCATAAGGGACCGGGGAGAGCCCGTCTCTCTGATGCTTTATTTAGGTCAATTAGGGAGCAAACCAAAGCACACATCATCCAGTCAGTGTCCTAAAGGCAGAGAGCAGCGCCACAGTGTTTCTTGGAGAATGGCACACTACCGCCTATTGGTTGCATTTGTCCATGCACGTTGTATATATATATTTTATAATAGCAATACTTTAGAATCTGAATTGGAGAATACTAAAAAATGTCTACGAGACAATTTTTCAAAGATTTTTTAAAGGAAATATAGGCCTATTATATTAGCTAATATCCAATTAGATTATACTGTCTCATCACATCAGGTGTATCATCTGAATCATTTAATATTCGATAACATGGATATTGTATTATTATTAGACCTTTTTATTGTTCATTTTCTTTTTTTTCTCCCCCTTTAGTCTAACTAACTATTTTAATGTTTCAGGGTGAACTGAAAAACACAACTGTTGGTAATAACACTGCTCGGACCATTCAATAAAGACGGCAGCCTGTTGGACCGTGATGAAAATCTTTATAATATATCACTCTTTTTTAAATACATAAATTGATAAAAACAAAATATATATATAATAATGATAATAATGATAACATATTTCGGCTAATGTGTTATTTAAACCATTGTAGGGTATAGTTTCAAGCAGTAGCCTATAGCCAATTCAATATGGTCGCATGATCGCATCTCTCAATGTTTTGGGCTACTGCTAGACTTTAGGCTTAATCAGTATTTCAGTTAAATATTTTATCCTAAAGGCCATATAGTCCTAAGCACCAAGTGATATGCATTTATGCAGGGCCGTAATAGATACATTAATACATTTTGAGAGGATCGATTATTTACATATTGGACAGTTTAAAAGGTAGCCTAAACTTTAAATATAATTAATAATGATAGATTCTTGTGTGTAATAACATTTCACATCGACAATGTTAAAGTTATTATTCCAATCCGATTCCATAGACTTATTTAGTTGTTTGGCTAGCTAGGCTATACTGCCCTGCCAAGCCAAAGAGCAGTAACTACGTTTTTGGACACACCGACTTATTTGCGTATCCTAAAGGTCAAATTAGCCTTTGTGATGTTAGAGGATAAACAATTACCTCAAGAACAGGTGTACAATTCGTGCAATATCACTTATATGCCGATATTTCATTTGGCTGACCAGTTGAATCACTTTTAAACCCATTTTTCAGTGATTTTTGTTTTCGTAGTTACTGCACTCTGCCTTGGCAGGGCAGTATAGTTAAACGCACTCTCAAATAAGTCGTATTAAAGTTGTATATAAATAACCCTGTTAACAATAATTAACTGAATGCTCCACGAAAATACAAATTTATACAAATAATGCATTTACTTGGAGGACAATGGAGGACACGCGTGTAACATTAACACCATTGCTATACACAGCTGTTTTGAGTATTTGCGCTTTATGAAGATGATGCCTGTACAAGTACATCCAGTACCTGGTCCTGGATCATGTTCCAAATGTGTAAAAAAGAAGGTGTAAAAAAAGAAGCTGAAGATGCTGCAACATATTTTTTTTCGAGTGTGACTTTATTATTTTCATCCATCAGATAAAAGTGTCCATGTGCACAGTTAGTAAACATAACAGCAGGCAGTGCAGCCTCTCTGCAGCCAGGGTGAACCCATGCAGTCGAACTTTGAAACTTTGAGACATCATGCAAAGAGATGCTTGAGGATTAATAGAAAGAAAGTGTAGTGAAAATAAGGAGTCACCAAAAATCTCAAATCCACAGAAATTAATAAAATACAGAGGACATAAACGTAGGCCAACAAGATAGTGAATTTGCAGACAATTGCAGATAAAACACTTGCAAATTATTATTTTAGATCACTTTGACTTGACAACGACGACCGTATAGAATAGATATAGCCATTTTCAAGCGTATAAGCAATTTTCTGCAACTTTACAATCAGAAACAACAATCAGCTGTTGAGTCTAGGCCTATAGCCCATATGGGCCTATTATTATGGCCAACGCAAAGTATGGCCACTTTGCGTTTTCTCTCTATTTTGAAAATGCCGTTCATTGTATGCGTGTTGTTGCAGATTTGATTCCTCTAAGCGTCTAAGGTACTTAAAAGGTTGAAAGAAAGTCCACCCCCTCAAAAAAAAAAATACAAAATGTGTAATTTTATCTACTCTGCCAAACGCTCATAGGCTATACCTATAGGCTATTTGTTTACAACAGTTACCATTACAAAGACAAATTAGATGTTTGACAGATAAAGCTTTATTTATGTTAAGATTCTGTCTTACTATTAATAAGTGTCTTTAAAGACTAAACATAATGATCTGTAAGCAGTATTGACAAACTATAAATTAAATTATATAAATTATATATATATATATATATATATATATATATATATATATATATATATAACCCTTTAATAGACATTTCACACAGGGAATCCATGTAGCAAAATGACAACCAGTATTTGTGTGAAATGTATTACTTGCAGATTTAAAATAATTCAAAATAGTCTTAAATGATTTTTTTCTATATATGAATTTGAAAAAAAAGGAGAAAAGTTTGAGAGAAGGAAAAGGAATCGCTCTAAATACTGTACTTTTGACAAATCTCTGACTGTGGAACTCAGAAGTTTAGCCGAAATATCAATTGTTTTTATTAGTAATTACTTTGCTAATTAAATAATCTTGCCTACAATCAAATAATCACCTAAAATAAATGAAAGTAAAAGATGTTCAAAGGGGCCTTAACAGAACATTTCATGAGAGTGAATTTTGTTTAAGTTTGGGAAGTTGTGTTTTCTTCACTTCTGGAGCAAGAATTCAGACAGACATGAGATGGAGGTTGCCAAATGATCTCATTCCTCTCTTCCAGCAGCAGCCAAAGAGAATTTTCACCTAATTATGAAATATGGCAGCCAGCAGTGTTTATGGCTTCACTGATGACACGTCTGTTTTCTGAGATACAGTTTATGTCAAGAATTCCTGCAACAGGAATATTCAACTCCCGGCCATTACAGCTTTATCCCTTTTGATTGCTCAATAAGTTTTGCTCAATTATGAAGTGAAGGAAAAAGAAGCATCTTGCTTTCAATTGTTCCTCTATATTGGGTTCACATTTGTGAACTTTGTCTACGATTCCAGATGTATTTACTATTCTCTATACCAGCTCAAGCCGCCAGTGCAATATTTAAAGCCTGCCCCACCCCCAGCCTAGATTACTTTGATAATCTTTGATGATAAATCAAATAATCCTTTATAAAAGCCCACCAACTGAAAACAAACAAACCAAAACAAAAATTCTCAACTACATGCCTAAGATGACGGATTTGCAATGTTGTTCTTGAGGCTGCCTGTCCATTAAAACATCAGTATTAGTCCTATCCACATGGAATTCCAATGACATACCATTAGTACATAAACCTAATACACAACACAGCATAGTACAGTCCTGTATCCAAAGTGTTAATCTTACTTACTGTACTTACTTAAAAATAGCCTCATGGTCCATTTGATGACCACTCTGAGAGTTAAATTAACACTCTGGATGCTACTGTGTATATACATTATAATTTGTATTTCCTTTCCTGTACTATCTGCATTGTAGATTCATAATAAGGGTCAAATTGTATGGTCTGAGACTGCTGGGGGAATCCTCTGTATCATTACTGGGTTAGCTGAGACAATAATAGGTTGCTGCAGTGATGCAAGCTGCTCAGGTCAAGGCCATGGCCCACAATGCAATAGTGTATATGAGGTCAGGGAGGTCCAGACATCTTCACGAAGGCAGTCAACCAGAAAGCCCCCTTTATGCTGTCTGCTGGCAGCGTGGAGCTATACTGATGAACCTGCGTTAGTTTGCAGGCTTTCCCCCAATGCAGATCCCAGTCTCACGTCTCTATACTATTCTGTTTATATTTTCTTTCCCTATTTACCTCCTATTTATTGCCCCAGAATTCCACAATGTGCAATGCAGCTTAGCTTCACGCTATATGATAAAACCTTAGACACATTGTTTCCATCGCAGTTTAGTGTCAGATAGGCAGTGGTGTAAAGAAACTATAAGTGCATTTACTTAAGTACTGCACTTAAGTACACTTTTGAGGAATTTTTACTTTACTGGAGTATTTCCCATTTTCAATACTTTTACTTCTACTCCACTACATCTCAGAGGAAAATATTGTACTTTTACTCCAATGCAATTATTTGACAGCTTTAGTTATTGTTACTTTGCAGATTTAGATTATTATCACAAAACATACATTAACCACTTCAGCCCTATATTTCGACCATTTGAAAATAGCCGATCTACAAGCTCACAATGCGTCACGCTGCAACGCATTGTGAGCTTGTAGAGGCTATTTTCAATTTTTTTTTGTAAAATTTGAACTTGTGAAATGGTATATTCTGCACAATGAGTACGTTCTACTTTTGGTACTTTAAGTACATTTTGATACCAATACTTTTGTACTTTTACTCAAGCACATTTTGAATTCCGAGACTTTTACTTGTAACAGAGTACTTCTGCATTGCAGTATTGATACTTTTACTTAAGTAAAACATTTGAGTAGGCCTATACTTTGTCCACCACTGCAGATATAGGTGCACTGCACACTGCACAGCAAACTCACACTGCAGAGTCAACCACTTGAACCCTATAGCATCCCTATTCTGGGGGGAACATTCGCTGAATTTAGCAGATCAACAAGCTCACAAAATAGTTGCAAAATAGTTGGTATAGAGGGAGAAAAAAAGAGTGGACCAGTCTACCCTGGTCAACTCAGTGTTAGTTTGCTAAGTATAGAGATGTAAATGAACACTGAGGATTTTGCTGTGTTGAAGTGGGGTTCTATGGGACCTCACATGAAAGCTGAGCTGCAGCCGGCTGCTTTCACTTGTAAAAGTGCTCTTTAATCTGCATGTCGTGCTGTTTGCAAAAACTCAAAGGAGAACACCCCTGATCGGGGCCATTGAAATCCCTATTACCTCTGCTCAATCCCTATTACCTCTCACCCCAGTGCACCCACAGCCCAACGCAACTGGACAAGCAAAAATGCATTCTGGGATTTATTTGGTTTAGTCATTATACAACTCATTGCTAAAAGATGGGGAAAAGGAAAGTGCATATTAACTTAATTGTTTGATTATTAGGCCTACTTTGAATGATGAGCATCAAACGAGAAATCCTCTGGATTTTGCCATGGCATAAACTATTAATGCCAGTTTGTTTAACCCTTTAACAGCAAATTAACCCCTGTTAGGGCCAGATCGCCAGTTTAGTACAAAGGAGGAAAAGGCTTGACATCTTAAGCACATCACAGCTTAATGCCAACTGCTCTCTCTCTCTCTCTCTCTCTCTCTCTCTCTCGCTCTCTCGCTCTCTCGCTCTCTCTCTCTCTCTCTCTCTCTCGCTCTCCTATGCCTATTACAAGAACAAGACAATTATGTAGATTTAGTTTGGAGAGGTGAGGTAAGACCAAAAATGTGCTTCAGAACAACAACAACAACTACAACTGGGTTTAAAAGAGAACGCATATGAGGCTATGGTATACCAACCCAATCTTTGTTTCATTACTGGCTGGATTTGTACCAACTTTGTACCAACTGTTTTGTGGGAAATTAATGGAAATTAGCCTGAACTCCAAGGCAATAATGTGCTTTCACTTTATAGCTTTGACAATCATTAGCTCTAACCCCATGTGAGTTAAAGCAGGCAAGGTTAATCACATGAGATAAGTGCAACCGCTATCAGGTATATACAGGAAGCATGTTTTAACCCCTGAGGCTTGGAACAAAGGAGGTTTTCTGATGGATTACAGGTCCACTGCAAACCTACACTGCAAAATCCTGACTCTTAATTTAACTCAGAGAGTGTAAAGTGCACCCTGAGCTCAATTAAACCTCATCATGTTTTTGCAGTGTAGGCTTATGGGACATTAGATCAATGAGCTTGTATTGGTGTTGGTTCTGAAGCATTCTTGCTCCCTATGACTCCACTAATGGCTGTGCCAGGAACTGAGGTTGAATGTTAAGATAGTACTTTGTGTTTGAGATCCCACCACATAGATACGTAATTAAAAATAATTATGGGAATTATTGTGCATTTTGGGAAGTGTTCATTTGGAAACCTTGTATGTTCAAACTTTTTGAGAATCTTTCATGGAGGTTTCCAGTAGATCTTAACTTCTGGAACCCCCCTAATCATTTTCTTTCTCCATTATTTTATCCTCACTCACCCAGGGATTTGTGGTTCAGGTTGTATTTGTGCGTAAACTTAAGATAACCCTCTTCAGTAAGGGAAAGGGCTAGGCTGAATAACATTTCTAAAATAGATATCGCGTGAGAAAGATGCGAAGCACACTCAAGGTAGCATGGAAAAGGCAGCCGACATGAGAGCGAACTGCCCCCAAGGTCAAAGCACTTCTGTCATATTAGCTTATACACGGAGGCCATATTTTTCAATAAATCATATCTCAGAAGAGTAGCAGGGAGTAGATGAGCTAGTGGTGCTCGAGTGAGACCCATACATTCTGCCTATAGGCATAGAGACGTAGCCTACTTACTTACTTCAAATGACACGATGAGCAGAGCCATGAGAGTTAATATTTTTTTTTACTAATATACGGAGGTCTCATTATATCTACATTGTTTTAAAAGACAATAGAAATGTTCAGGCATTGACTTAATGTAGGCTATATGGAAATAACTTATGGAACTGAGTAGGATGAGTTATTTAGCTTCATCCTCCTTCTGATTGGCAGAAGAGGAAATTGTGTAAATCAAAGTACTTACAAAGCCACATTTTAAGGTTTAAGAAATACAATTTGTCTGGAGACCACAAATGTATCCTGAAAATTGGCCTAGCTATACACTGTTGTGTATTTTATTTTATCTTTAGTGGTGTCTTTAAACAATGAAGTGTGATGTTTGACAAATGAAGATATATACATTAGTACATGTTATAATAATAATAATAATGATGATGATTATAATTATTATTATTACTAGCTACTTCAAAAACAACAACAACTTGGCCTATACTAACTATTATGCTATTTTGTTGTTGTTATTAAACTGAAATGTAAATATTTATTTAGCTATAGCTAAATCAAAGGTTCTGCTCAAGCTAAAGCTAAAAGCTAAAAGCTCGATATAGTTAAATAACTATACAGTGCAGAGTTCTGAAAACACACAAACAACTTAAACATATCGAAATACATCATTTAAAAATACACCGAGGTAGCGTTTTCTACTTTTCTTTCAATCAATTTGGGACAATCTGTGGACTCAGCCTCCCCACGGAGTCTGAGGACCATCTGATATGATTAAACATACATGCAAGAGGCAGTAATGGCATGAAAGATGAAAGGGTTAATGTATGCCTGGAGGACACATGGCCAGACTTGTTTGCTCTCCTTGTCACGCAAGTCCTTTAGCCTGGAATTCAACAGCCTATCCATACCTACCTTTTTCGAAAGAGTCGATATATATATATATATATATATATATATATATATATATATATATATATATATATATATATGTGTGTGTGTGTGTGTGTGTGTGTGTGTGTGTGTGTGTGTGTGTGTGTGTGTGTGTGTGTGTGTGTGTGTGTGTGTGTGTGTGTATATATATATATATATATATATATACATATATATGTGTATATATATGTACATACATACATACGGGTGCGTGTGTGTGTGTATGTTAGAGTCTAAGGCGGGGAAGTATAAAACCAATCTTTGGAGGGGTTAAAGTGCCATTTTATTAATTCATATTAGTGCCGCAGGAGCCGAACAGAGCAACAGAGCCCCTGGCAACTGGGTTGTAATAAATTATATAGCCTGTGTATAAAACTACCAGACACTGGTTATGATGGTCTGAACGATATTATAAGTAGGCTACTACTGATTATTACACTTTTAGCAATCTGATTCCCCAACTCACAGTGATTGGGATCGACTCGATCCTAATCATTGTGTCTCGAGGCTGCAGATTGTTTTGGAAGTTTAGGATGTATGCCTAATAATACATATTATGGCTGGCTGAATCCTTAACAATATGACTGCTGTTAGTATATTGTTTTAACAGTAAAATGCAGAGTGTTAATTTGACCCTGAAAGTGTAAAAACGGTTCGTTTTTACACTTACACAGTGAAGAAAGTTTAAGAAACCCTTTGGCCACCTGCGAGGCTTTAAACTTGACAGCAACTAAATATCAGGACTAATAGCCTATAGACCTGTACGTTTTATTTACAAAAAAATAGTAGTAGTATCTATGGCCTACTTTATTTTTGGATATAGGTCTACTTATGACTTTCACTCCACTACATTTAAACAAATATTGTACTTTTGACTCCATTACGGGGAAAATACATTAATTATACCACTTAAGCCTTAAGTGGTATAATTTCTGAAAATCTTTGTTTTTTCTTTGGGAAAAGTCTATAGATTTCAATACAGCACTGCATTGACAAATGCAGGCCTACTTTGCAATTTGTAGCTACTTTTGAATACTTAAGTATTTAAAAAGGCATTTACTTTTGAATACAAGTAGCCTACTAAAAGCAAGAAGGCTACTCCAGTAGGCCAACTTTAACTCAAGTAGCCTTCAAACCGAGCAACTTTCACTTTCAGTTGTGTAATATTTGACCAGGACTCAGGAGTATAATTGTATTTGACTCCGTACTGGGTTGACTGCTTTATCTACCACTGCCTATATCCACCTATACTTATCACTATCAGTTTGACCAGGCACAAGAACAAAATTCATTTTCCTTCTGACCCTCATTAACCAGATTAGCAAAGCCTACTGTATAGACCTATTTGCCTTATATTATAACTCACAGAGTAGGCTAGTGTAATGCAATCTGTCAAGCAGAAGTTGCATTTTTGGGTTTATTAATTTGAGCTGAATGCTCTTTGATATATGAACAAGTGAGATCAACGAACGAATACATCTTTCTCCCTCTATTGTTTCGATTCGTTCACACGCTTGAAAAGAAAACGCATCTTATTTATAAAAATGTAGACAATGCATAGCTACAAAAGTTGAAATAATATAACTGTTGTTTAGCGTTATATAGTAACGCATAAGCATTGGGATACATTCAGCCTATACATTGAGACAAAATGCAGTTTAGTCATTAACAACTAAAAACGTAAAAACAAAACAAAAAAGCGTATTGTTAAGCCAAAATTAGATCATCTTATTGTTTTTGAGTAGCCTAATCCACTTATCACGTCACTGGCTTGGTTATAAGTCATTTGTAACAGACTGTTTTACATTATTTGATACATAGCAGAACCCTCTGACATGCCAGATGATGGACACAATGAACTAAAACTATTACAAAATGACCTCTGAAACAATCTGAGAAGCATTTAAAAAGCGTGCCAAGACAATTCAGTCCAACTTTATAGCAGCACTGGACCTACAAAAAATAATTTCCATATGTGTGTAGGCTATACTTACAGAGCAGGACAAAACAACAAACAGATGACTTAGTGCATTTTCAAGAAATGGCAAACACACGCAGTGGTGGAAAGTAGCTAAGTAGATGTACTCAAGTACTGTGCTTAAGTACAATTTTGAGTTTTTTTTTTTTACTTTACTGGAGTATTTCCAGTTGTCAGTACTCTTACTTACTCCACTACATCTCAGAGGCAAATATTGTAGGCTACTTTTACTCCATTATAATTATTTGAAAACTTTAGTTACTGGTTACTTTGTACATTTTGATTGTTATTACAATACATTACGCACTTCAGCTCTATATATATACTTTGGCTAATTGAAAATAGCCAATCTACAAGCTCACAAGGCTCACATCGCAACACACTGTGAGCTTGTAGATAATGCTATTTTCATATGATTTTTATACACTTTGAAAACGTATGAAATGGGACATTCTGCATAATGAGTATAGCCTATATACTTTTGGTACTTTAAGTATAATTTGATGCCAATACTTTTGTACTTTTACTGAAGTAAATTTGGAATACCAGACTTTTACTTGTAACGGAGTATTTCTACATTGTGGTATTGATACTTTTACTTAAGTAAAACATGTGAGTACTTCTTCCACCACTGAACACACGTGACCTTTGAATGAACCGCCGGGCTGTGCAATGTCTGCATTGTTGTGAAACAAAAGTAATTAAGTCATTTGGAGTTGGAGGCCTAATTTAGCTTTGATAAAGTATACGGTTGATACGTTGTTGCCGAAGGAAACCTCTCTTATCTCCATATTTTAACCTTGTATGTGTTTTTATATATGTTTTTTTTTATATAGAATATCAGGCCAGAACTTTAGCGCGTTTTCTGTTGTTCATGAACTCCAGGTCAGCGTGCAGATTGCAGAATGCAGATGACAGACTAGCAACAGGCCTGTCGCTGCTGTCGGATGGAAACCTCATGTCCAAAACTATTCCTTTTCAGGATTCAACTTCAAAAATAGCAGATCTACAAGTTCAAAATGCTTGCATCTGGACAGGTTTTGAACTGGTAGATTTTGAATTACGAAAAAGTTTGAGAACTACTGATTTAGATGGCATGCCTCAGGTCTTATGCTGAGGCATGCCTTCTAAATTATAATAATTACATTTTAATTATTATTAAAACGTTTGAACACTTTAAAGATTTTTCAAAAATAGCGAGCTTGTACATCTGCTATTTTGGAATAGCCAACGCAATACAGATTGCTTTCAGATACAGATGCTTTCCAGTTTTGAATGCGTTTAAAATGAATGCCCTACTTCGTCTACAGTGTCACAAGCAAAAATAGCAAATCTACCAGTTCAAAACCTGTCCAGATGCAAGCATTTTGAACTTGAAGATCTGCTATTTTTTAAGTTGAATCCTGAAAAGAATAGTTTTGGACATATAGGCCTATGAGGTTTCCACCCGACAGCAGCGATAGGCCTGTTGCTAGTCTGTCATCTGCATTCTGCACGCTGATCTGGAGTTCATGAACAACAGAAAACGCGCTAAATAAACTCTAAGTTTTGGGGAAAAGTACTCAAATGTTTTACTTAAGTAAAATAATCAATAATGCAGAAATACTCTGTTAAATGTCCATGCAGTATTAACATTTTATTTGGAGTAAAAGTACACACTACACAGTAGTCCTACGCTAATCCTGAATTTTAAGTTATTTAGGGCCAATTTCTCAGTGTTGAATTAATACTGGGTTTTGTAACTCAACTCCACAAATATTAGGCTATAAAGCTATAAAAGTATCCAAGTTGGTCCAGCAGAAGGCAATGAGGCTGGAGACAAGCTCATGGAAGTAGCCTACAAATAAGAAGAAATATACAATAAAAAAAAGTATGTGACATTATCCATCACAGAAGAAATTGAAAAGCTAAGAGAATTGTTAGCACTAATCCATTGATAAACTCTTAT
This sequence comes from Gymnoscopelus microlampas, assembly GCF_963454915.1. Taxonomy (NCBI): domain Eukaryota; kingdom Metazoa; phylum Chordata; class Actinopteri; order Myctophiformes; family Myctophidae; genus Gymnoscopelus; species Gymnoscopelus microlampas. The sequence continues at coordinate 9,951,923 of NC_139956.1, forward strand.
GTCGCTATTACCGCCCGTCAGCCAGAAGAGGGCAGTAAAGTACCAACACTTACACCCCTACTCACATAGGAACTGTAAACTCAACAGACTGTTTTGTAAATTATACATTTTACAACTCCATCATGTACAGTCCTTTTAATATTGTACAGAAACAATTCAATTCCAAGAAACACATGACATGATATTACAATTAGGTGACATTCTTACAATGATTCAAAACATTTAAAAGGAACCATCTATAAATAACGTGATTTTATGTTTTATATAAATGAAAAATGGCAATAAATATATTTAGAACTATCTAACTTTATTTGGGTTGACTTTCCTTTTTTTTTTTTACATTTGATATAAAATTGATAACGAGCATAATGCATTATGTAGGCTATTGTTCATAATATAGGCTAGAATTTGCATCAAAAGACTGTCCTCTGTCACTTTAAATTAAATAGTTTATTTTGATGGCATTATACACTATTACTTGATTGTCTGACTTGATGTGAAACATTCCTTGAAAACATTAACATTATTTCTGACTGTTGTGTTCAAAGTTTTATTGGAAGTTTATAGTGATGTTGGTGAATTGAAGCTTACACACACGCGCGCGCGCGCGCGCGCGCACACACACACACACACACACTCTCTCTCTCTCTCTCTCTCTCTCTCTCTCTCTCTCTCTCTCTCTCTCTCTCTCTCTCTCTCTCTCTCTCTCTCTCTCTCTCTCTCTCTCTCTCTCTCTCTCTCTCTCTCTCTCTCTCTCTCTCTCTCTCTCTCTCTCTCTCTCTCTCTCGTGTAATAGCTGTCTTTTGCCACTGGATGACAGTATTGCATTCATCTGGATTATAGGTTCAGGCTACTGATATAATCATCAAACTATGCTTCAGTGACACAATCAGGCAGCTACCCAATCCAATGTCTTTCTTAACCATTTCTCAAACCCTCAAGAAGAGAATTAGTATAAACCTGTGTTGACTATGTAGGCTACTTGGACCACTTTGTGTCTTCTACACCAAAAGAGAAAAGGAGCTTGTAGATTGGCTATTTTTGGTGAATGTTTCACCCAAAATATGGATGCTGGGGTACTCTAATCTCTCAAGATTCAGCAAAAAAAAAGGGTTCCTATATTGGAAATGACCAAACCTGCCTACCGATGATGTCTGATGGGTTGCTGAACTGTCCAGGCCACAGCCCTCTTCTGAGACAAACTGAATAGACAAAAATTGTACCATATTATAATGAGCATTAGTGAGGACCAATTATACAAACATAGGTTGAAAATGGGTGAAGTGGTCCTTTAAGTCAAAGTACACAAGTATTAGCAGCAAAATTTACCAAAAGTAAAAGTACTCATTATGCAGAATGCCCATTTCAGAATCATATATATGTTGTTATTGGACTATAACTGATCATTAACCACTATCACAGCCCTATTTTATACTTCAGCTATTCGAAAGGCTTCGCAATACGAGGCGTTGTTCACAGGATCTAGAAGAGCAGGGAGACCAAATACAACCACCTAAATTGTAAAAGTTATATATTGTATTAACATACTCTATCAAACAGATTGGATAAAAATATCATTTTATTCACTAAAGAAAATTACAAATAGAATCTAAGTACAGTACTTGAGTAAATGTACTTTACATTACTGTACACCACTGCATGAGCAGCATGACATAGGTCCTGCTTTTAGACTCCAAACTTGTTACCAGTTATGTGCAAACAAACAAACACAGACTGGTAGAAAACTTGTCTGTGCCTACCCTTTGTTCAAGGAAACATCATCAGTGTCCAAAATGTTCACTTTCCTCCAACTATAAGCTGATAAGGAGGAGGAGGAGTTTTCAGATGCAGCAATATTTTCCTTCTCTAGCGTACTTTGTGATGCCATAGGGCCCCAGTCTAATACAAACGCCAGCGTGACAGTGAGGCACTCAATAGCGGATCATTCAGTTGTGGAAATCATTTAAGGTTCATCTATCAAGAAGATTGTGTGAACTGCGCTGGACGAAAATGACATTACCATATCATACTATCTATACTCACAAGGTTGTCATTATTGGAAAGCAATTGTCATCATGAGGGGAAGGAGACGCATGCACACGCATGCACACACACACGCATGCACACACACACACACACACGCACACGCCGCGCACACACACACACACACACACACACACACACACACACACACACACACACACACACACACACACACACACACACACACACACACGGCTGGCTCAGTCTAATCAAGTGTTTTTTATGTAAATTAAAGTACTGGTAAAATGCCTTTTTTTAAATGCCAATCTCAAATTTTAATCAAGCTTTGCTGATCATAATTCTAAAGACTTGCCTTGAGCCTTTCCTTTGAACGCTCATCTCCACCAAATTAAACTGTTCCACTAAATGAAAATCTGCTCAAAGTTTGTTGGCCAACAACATGAGAAACTCTGTACATCAGCCTGCCATGACAACAGTGAATATGAATTGTTACTTTCCATCAAACAGGACAGCAGAGTTCCTCAATTTGAAAAGGTTAGACTGAAAAACTGATTGAATCAATCGATCAATCGTTCAATCGTTCAATCGTTCAATCGTTCAATCAATCATTCAATCTCACCTTTTTTCTCTCCATTCTATTTCATTATATATATTTAATAGTGTCTGTATTAGACAGACTAGCGATATACAAATGATATACTTGCAGTATATATTCACTGACGATAGATGTATATTCATTCATATATTCACTGTAAATGTTTTTACTGTTGACTGTACCTTCACTCATTCAGAGATCCAGAGGAGATATCTATGGCCAGCAACTCAGTACTTATTTCAACTTTTTTATTATTCATTCTTCTGTTTCATCCTCACTGCTATTGCTGTGATACCTGAATCTAATCTAGTCTTGTCTTATCTGGTCTTGTCTTAGAGCAAGCACTTAAAAATATATATTTTCGTATTTCTCATACTTTAGTGGTCAGCTGACAAAATGATCTTCTCACATGGAGATCATGATGTGGGCCTGATGTTACGACCCCTGTTGTAGTCTAGAGGCAAAAATATGGTGATCAGAGCATTTCATGCAGTTTAAGTCCAAAGCAGGACAGATTGCTCTGCTGGTTGCTCTGCAGATTGCTCTGCCCCCACAGGGGGTTCCATGTGGATAACCAAACTTGTTAAAAATCTTCTCTTGTGGGTGTCCTTGGCACGACATCTTTTCGAATGGGGGTCTTAATTGTTTTGTTTTGGGAAACAGTGGTGTATGCAACCGAATGCATACACTGAATGGTGTATGCAATGAAAACAGGAATCAGGGAGCAGGAATTAGATTTTCTGCTGTCTCATTTATTTATCACCTCCAATATTCCAAGCCTCCGTTGGCAATATGCCGAGCTGTCCGGTTACACATGGCAGGGAGGTTGTCATTGCTGAGTACCACTGACACGATCACATTCAAATTCACCATGCATGCATGTACAGCTTAATTCACAGAAATGCGCCCAGCATGTCTCTGTCCTTTTCACCTCATCAAATCAAATTATTCCTTCAGAGGGTGTCCAGATGGAGATTGTCATGAGCATCTTGTGAATGCACAAGCCATGGTTGGAAAGAAGGAAAAATAATTACATTGTTGTAAGGCCCTCTCTCCTAAGTGACAAACATATCATGCATAATGCAAATTACTGTCACCAGGCTTTCACTTCAATTGGATTTCGAGATCAATGTGTGGGTGGCACAAGTTCTGCTGGCATTGTACTTTTGGCATTGTATTTTACTGCAATTATTTAAAAACTTTTGCGTGACGCTTTTTGGTCTGAACTGGGCCTAGTTACTTTGTTGATTTAGATTATTATTACAAAACACACGTTAACAACTTCAGCCTTATAAATACTTAGGCTATTTGAATATAGCCGATCTTCAAGCTACAACGCGTTGCAATGTGACACGTCGTGAGCTTGTAGATCTGCTATTTTTAAACGATTTTTACACATTTAGAACATTTGTGAAAAGGGACATTCTGCATAATCAGTATAGGCTTTACTTTTACTTTTGGTACTTTAACTATATTTTGATGCCAAAACTTGTGTTCTTTTACTCTTATTTCTACATTGTGGTTTTGATACTTTTACTTAAGTAAAAACTGTGAGTAGGCTACTTCTTCCACCATTGCTGCTGCCTCTACCCAAACCACCATTTAGGTGTAAAGAAGTCTTATATCATTTCAATTTCACTCGTTAACTTTCACGAAAAGAGGGAGAGAGAAAATATAAACCTACACAGTAAAATACAGTTCTGTTTAACCACTTAAACCTTATACTTGACCGGAGTCCCTCAGGGCTCTATACTAGTGACCTTTCTGTTTTCGCTCTTCATTCAATATCTTTGCTGAAAATAGCCGATCTACAACCTCACAATGCGTTGCGGCTCATTGTGAGCTTGTAGATCGATTATTTTCCGCACCCCAGAATATGGGGTGGGGTTTAAGTGGTGGACTTTTAAGGGTTTTACTCTGTAGAGCAGAGTTTTGAGTCTGCATAATCAGTGACCGTGGACACTTTGCACACTTGTGGAATGCTGATCAGACCTGTAATGCATAACTAGGTGTGTGGAAAGAATTTTGATGTAGCTCTAATTAGTTAATATTTCCTAACTTAAAGGTAGGGTAAGTGATTTTCTTTGGTTAAAATAAGTGTTAAATAGCTCTATATTCTGATAGTACTCATTGCTATAGAGTGTTTGTTCAGTATTAGGAGTCTCCTTGTCTCTCCAGCTCTTTATTAAACAGAAAATGCATTTCGGTTTCAGTTTCATTTCCAATTTTATCCAATCAGGATGGAGAACTCAATCAGGATGTAGATTAAACAAGTGAAATTGGAAGTGATGACACTAAGAAATGAGCAGACAAAATTGGAACTGGAACACTATAAAAATGAAGCTTAAAAATGGGTACTTTCTCCTGATTGGCTGAGATTTTGACACCTACCGGAAAATTTATTTTCTGTTTATTAAAGAGCTGGAGAGACGGGGAGACTCCTGTTCCTGAACAAATACTCTATAGCAATGATTACTATCAGAATATAGTGCTTTAACCTTTTAACAAAATACGTTTTGTTTTAACCCAAAAATATCACTTACCCTACCTTTAATATAACATTTACATACTGGAACAAGACTTTTTATTATATGTTATTAAACTAGTTCCAGTGCTCTTCAAATCTTAGTAAAGATCCATGACTGTCGATAATCTATTAATTCACGAAACCTGTGTATGTATGGGTGGAAGTCCCAGGCATAACTCGGGCGCTGTCCGACAGAACTGCCTCAATTCGGTCGGAGCATTGGTTTCCGAGAACCGACTTAGATGCATCATTCCCGACTTGCATGGCCCAAGTAGGCTGGTGTCAAATTTATAACTAATTCATAACCAATAGTTTCCCCGTCCCTGTTATTTTAATTCAATGTATACAGCTGCAACTCCCAGGAAGTTTTCCCTAGGCTAATTGTGTGAGTTTGCTGTTGTCGCAACATTTTAAATCATCTAAAGGTTTGCTAAATGTGATTATGAAAAAGTCCAGTTGACAGCAGTCATTTGTGATGGCTCTCAACTATCAAGTGACCTGCACTGGGACATAGTATCCTGACCTTTTTTAGCGACCCCTCTGGGGTCAGTTCTTTTGGTAATAACCGGGCTGAATGGATGGACCGCTGCGACATCTTAAATAGATGAGAGCATGTTTTATAAATTCTGAATAAAGCCAAAGGCAGTTGTAATATTACAAGCTATGTAGCTACAGTTTGATGGATTATAAAACACACCTGTGCTTTTTGTTGATGCTGGCAAACAACGCCACCATCGTCACATTTTAGCATTGCACACATACATTTTGTTCTCTTTTCAGCAATCCTCATTCAATTCTGTTTTCTCCTCTCACTCTCTCTCTTCCACTCCCTTTTTGCAGCTCGATTAACAGGGCTATTGTTTTATTGTGACGCAGTGCAGGCTGCATGCTGTGGGCCGGATGTGGAGAATTACTATAGTTTTATCAATGCTTGTTAATTGGCACACCTAAATCTAACACATCCATTAGATACTAGACCGGTGCCCTTTGGTCATCGCCCTACTCAAACGATGCAAGTCGGAAATACACGCCCCGCCCGTTGTGCAATTCTTCTATTATCTGATGTACCTATTTCTACCCTTTTCATTCTTCTACCATGCAGAGTCATTTGTGCGTTCTTCCACACAGAGAGAATATTTCTATTTTGCAGGTAAATGAGAGACACAGTGTCACAGTAGTTACACAACAGTTTGAGTCCTTGCCACTGATTGCCTTGCCATTGATTTATGAGATGGCACAATGCCTCCCCTGTGGCCTCGCAGATGGCACTGCATCTTGCTGCTTAAGCGGTGCTGCTCACCGCTTAGCATTTCCCTGCTGATGTGAGCTCTAGACCTGCTATGTGCAAAGTGGGTCTGTTTCCAGAGTCCAGATACAAGTCTTAATCACAGATGTGGTCCAGAATTCCAGAAAAACACCAATCTCTCGGTTTTGTTTTCAGGGTCTGCTGTGTGTGTGTACTGTAGTACGTATAGTTTGTCTGTTATGGCTGCCCAAGCTGTTCAGGGACATTTACAGCAGTTTATCAAATCATCACCATCATAAACCAAAATATATTCATAACCCAAAATATGTTCACCTCTCTTAAAATAGCTTGTGTCCAAAAGAGACGATGACAACTTATTACTGCTCTGATTTACAACTATAAGAGCTTCTCTAAGAGAAGTTCTTTTGATCTCAGGAATATGGGATGATTTTTTTTTTTTTTTTCAAAATAGTTTTATGTATCTTATGTTTACAGGTATCATTGGAGTCACAATATGTCCAAATTTGATACATTTTGCTTGATAGTTATGATCATTTCAATACAAAAAATAGTTTTGGTTACCCTTTATGAAGTAAGATCTTCACGATTATTGTCTCCGCCAGGCCGAAAGGCATGGCGAGAGAGTATGTTTTACCCCCTGTCCGTCCGTCCGTCCGTCCGTCCGTGTGTCCGTCCGTCATTCGATCTGTCTGTGTACAGCTAATCTCCGGCACCGTTGGCTTGCTCGCAGCCAAACTGTGCACACACACTCCCTGGATACCAGAGCAGAACCTCTGCCCCAAATTTTTCACAGGGGCCTGTTATAGCGCCACCAGGAGGCCGATTGGTGCAAAACACATTTCTTGACAGTACTCCTACAGATTTTGTCCAAAAATCCCGCAAATCGGTACACAGTGTCTCTATAGTCATTAAACGAAACGAGTCTTTCAGATTTCTCATATTCCATCCTGATTGGCTAAAAATGTCTTCCAAAGTTTGCAGGAGTGCTCCGTTTTGAACAAAATGCCTCAAATCATGAACACAGCATGCAATTTCCGTGAAATTTTGCACGCACAGTCCCACTAGGCCGAGGAAGAACTACCATTTGAACATTTTCAAATCAGCCTCATGGTGGCGCTATAACAGGCCGATTCGTGTTTTTACCTATAATTGCACCGATCTGTGTAAAACTTTGTTTGCACACTCCCTATAGGTCAAGGAAAAACCTTTGCCCTGCATTTTTCACATCTGCCTTTTATAGCGCCACCAGGAGGCCGACTTATGTAAAACACATTTTTTTATACTACTCCTTCCAATTTTATCCAAATTCCACGCAAATCGGTACACAGGATCTCTATAGTCATGTGATCACGACGGATCTGTTTTATTTTTTCATATTCCATACTGATTGGCTAATATTGACATGTAAAGTTTGCATTATTGGCTTGTTTTGAACAAAATTCCGCAAATCATGAACGCACCGTCCAATTGCGCTCAAACTTTGCACGCGCATTCACACTATGTTGAGGAACAAATGCCACCTTTTTAACATTGGCCTGTTATAGCGCCACCAACAGGTCTAATTTAGCGAAACACATGTTTTTAACAAAATGCCTCAAATCATGAATGCAGTCGTGCAAGGCCTAAGAAGAAATGGCACCCTTTTCACGTTGGCCTATTATAGCGCCACCAGGAGGCCACAATAGCCTACCTGACCTGGCGGAGACCTGTGCTCCGAGGAGCACTTTTTCTAGTTTCACAATAAATTCAATGATGAGTTTGGTTATTTAAAGCAGTCTTCCTAGGTTAGATTAGATTAGTTAGGTTAGAATTTGAGAAATGCCTCACTCTCTCTTTTACTGTGAGGTTGACCACACATTAACCGTGGGTACTGGGTACTAAAGTAACTTGCCCTGTTCCACCTGATAGCTTGACTTATAGGCATGCGCAAGCCAAGTTGAAACATCGGCTCAAGACCAATGCATCTGGTCTGTTACTATCTATTAATTAGACCATACCCGTCGGGGATATGAGCACCCAAAGTGCGTCATGGTCCGCTTGTTTCACGGATGGTGCCGCTTGTTTCACGGATGTGGCAACAGCGGCGCTTGTTTCATGCACATGATTTGGCAACCCGGGAGCCTAACCCGGGAGCCTAACACAAAAATGCTAATAAACAGCTGACATTTGGGGAAAGCGAAAAACAGGCTTTGGTGCTCCGTGCACATGGTAATGGTCAATGGCTGTGTGCAAATTCAGATCGACTGCTCCAGCCACTGAGGAGAACCGGGCTGATGTCTGTGACTAGACGTATCATTGGTTTCTACACCTGCAACCACTCCTCTCTCCTCTCCTGAAGCAAGAACTCCCTGCTACTGTACATTACATAGGTAAGGTGCAATGATTCTACAACTTCTAGAATGGTGTCCACTCCACTGTCAACAGAAAGTCCAACTTCTGGTGCATACCTACCTACCACCGTGAGAAGTCACCCCAGAACCATTCATGTAGGGTTGAGTGACAGTCCTATGAAAGTGCAAGAGCTACACTGTGTTCCCAACGAAGGCCCACGGAACCATGAACAGCCAAACTACCACTGCTACCTGGACCTCAGCAACAAGACATCGGTTCAGCATGTGCACATCTAGCTGTGATACTCCAAAGTCACCAACAGGCCAGCTTAGTCATTTCAGCTCATGTCCATTATGGCATTAGATCATTTATTGATTTTGAACTAGTTTATCAGAAGTCTACTCTAAAGTAGCTCTTTCCCTCTTTTCTCCTCCTCTTTATTCACTCCTTTCATCTGCTGACAGCTCAGATTCCATAGCGGCCCATATTTTATATTCCCCTCATTGCATTGACCATGAAAGGCTAGGGTTGGGTTTATAAGTGTGTGTTATCATTAGGCATTCACTCATAAATGGTTTATTGCATTGATTTCATATACACATTCACAGATTGATTAGACTTTTAGAATGTACTGTCTTATTTTCACTACATATTGAGTTTAATAATATTTTTGTGAGTGGATCAATTGTAAAAGTAGAATTGTTGAATAAAGTGATTATTAATCAATAATCGGTTGTCATGCCATCGTTGTCCTGTGTATCTCTGAATCAGTCTGACAATCCTGAATAATTATTTGGCCTTTGGATGGTATGATGGGTTATTAATGGAAAATAAGTTATTGATATAGACATAACTCTTTCATACTACACCTACACGTACTAAGCCTGTTCTTGTATTCTATCTCGGAACTCCTCAACTCCTGCCTGGTTTTCCCTGCATTAAGAGTCCTATACCCGCCCAACGGTTAAAGCAGATTAAATCTCAGAGGGCGATTTTTACTTTCCTTTACATCCAATAGCAGTTATTGTACAAGATGTGTTATCAATTGCATTTATAAACACTCACTGAACACACAACAACCCAAAATCTGTATCCTGTCTTGGCATGCACACGCACGCGTACATACTGTTAACAAACTTGTTAATAGAATATTCAATCAATCACGCACACACACGCACACACACACTCACACGCAGGCACACACACACACACACACACACACACACACACACACACACACGTACACACACGTACACACACGTACACACACGTACACACACGTACACACACGTACACACACGTACACACACACACACACACACACACACACACACACACACACACACACACACACACACACACACTAATCTATAATCGTTTTTTACATTTAGTTTGACTGTTTTCTGCGTAATTATTTTTGGCAATATTGCTCTAACCCTGAAAAGAAAGTAAGTAAGAGAGAAATTAAGTCACAGAAAGATAGTCTTGCAGGAGCCAGCCGATTAGATACAGTAGATATCCTCCGTTGTTGGAATTGAAAAGACCACTTGAGACTTGTGTAAAGAAGAGCTATACTCATTTGTTCGCTCCTCCTGGAGAATTTGTATTGAATAGGGATGCATAAATGTAACGTACCACCAAGACAAGCTGTTCTTTCCCATGCAGCTGAATTATTTACCAATGTCCTGAAAAGGCTTGTGTGGGTGAGGGCTTTTTATTTTGTACAGTATGAAGTAGAAAAGAAGAAGAAAAAAAGAAAAAAAAAAGAGGGAAAAAAAACCTGTCCAGACAAACAAACTTGTATTTAGTGGTCACAGGTATAGATAAAACATGCTGAGAGCAGGAATCTCAATGCCAAGCATCTTACACTGGCACCATATATGTTTCAGTTAACAGGAGAGATAACAACACCTACGGCTCAGTAACAGACTGATCATGTTGTACACTGAACAATGCATGACTTCTACGCAGCCAGTTAATGGCTCAGTGGGTTGAGGGGAACTTATTGGAACCCTATCAGTTTAAGTCCATTCTAAATGACTGTATAGCTAGCTACCTGGATGCAAATCCCTCATTGAAAAGACGGCATCCTCACCCAAACCCCTGTGCCATAAAGTTGTCTTTTTACTATTTTAGGCTTTCCCTCTTTACTCTTCAGACCTAATCAGTAATGACAAATGGTAGATAATAAAGAGCTAGTCAAACATTAACAGAATTTGGTATTAACATCTTCAAGGCAATTATGGTTATCCACAGCAAGCACGGAAACTATAAGTATACCTAATATATTGTTTGTTATAATCGCTTTTGGCTCTGTGTTGTTTAGAGGCCCTTAATGTGTAATTTGGGGTAGATCGGATACTGTGTTAATGTTTTTTTGGCCATTTATTGTAAAATAGCCCCCTTCCGCACACTTTGGAAGGCAATCTTAGCCAATCAGAATGTAATATGAAAAATCTGAATTATACATGTTTATCACATATCACGTTTATCACCCAGAGATAATGTGTAATGACTTGTTTTCGACAGAATCTGTAGTTGTTGTAGCAAAAAGTCTGTTTTGAAGAAAATGTGAAATGGCAGTTAAGCAGTTAAAATCTTGTTAAGCGGAAATGGGCGTGGCCTATATTGATGTTTCATGGTCCAAGGAATCTAGGGAATCATTTTGATTGTATAACCCATGGTTCAAGTGTTATAGGCCAAAACGTAAAGCAAGCTTCCATAGTGCCACCATAAGCCGATTGGAAAAAATTGGGGTGGAGTGTCTTCCTTGGCCTACTGGAAGTGTGCATGGAATGTTTGAAGCCTATCGGTCTAGCAGTGATTAGCTGCATAGACAGACAGGGATGGCCACACGGACAGGGTCGAAAACAATCCCCTGTCAGCCTGGCGAAGACAACAATATAGTTATAGTTATAGTGCTTGGTGTGGACGGCCCTTTAGCCAAGCTAGCATCTCTGCTAGAGTAGAGTGACATTCATTAATGTTCATTAATGTTCATTTAAAGGAGTTGGAAGCATAGAGTTGTAATACATCTAGAGTACGGACGCCCCGCCTCCACCACCTATTAATTTCAATGAAGTTGCTCACCCAGCGCATGAAAGCACCCAGAAGTACCCTCTTCTTCCGTATTTGAGTACCACATTTTGGTGCTCAAATGCGGAAGACTTGAGTACCGAGCAGGCGCACTAGGGTTTCAGACGATAGAAGCGTGCGCAGTAGCGTTTTAAATGTGGAAGTCTTGCAATCCCAGAATTGACCGCCAGGCAGCGGCAGCTTCACTGCTCCACCGCGGTTCTGGGGGCTTGGTTGGAAGGCTGGCTGCTCACTCACATGATGAGATCCTGGATAATGACAACACTGTTGTCATGGACAACAGCATTGATCTAGGCAGCAGATACATTACAAGCCACTTCAAGAGTGAGGGAGTGATATATCAGAGCATATACTGGCCTCAACAATTTTCATTTTAGGCATTTAGCAGACTTACAAAGTGTATGATCAAAATAAATGGCATGAACCCTAGTCAACAACGACAAGGCCTCTACCGTGGCTTGTTAAAAGTCTTAACCACATTAACTCTAGAGTCCCTATTCTGGGGTGAACTTTCTGTGAAAATAGCACTCTACAAGCTACAAGCTCGAAGTGATATGGTGTAGAAGAGGGGAAACAAACGAGTCGGCCAAGGAGCCCTGGGGGACCCCGGTCTATATATATATATAGGGTTTAAGTGGTTAAGTAAAATAAAAAAAAAGCTACATTTGCTTCAGGCAAATACAAAATAAGTACTGCCCTTGGAGATGAAACATGACTGCAGTGCATTTCCATTTATATGCATTCGTTTTGCAGTAAAAAGAAATCCTCCGCCAATACCTGAAAACCTTTTTCAAGATAAGAGAAAAAACGCTACCATTTGTTTGATTCAGAGACTTTTATAGCTTTATAATTTTGTGTACGACGCTTCAAACCGATGTGATTTCTTCAGAAGTGCGGAGGAGTGAGATGGGTTCAACTGCTGAGCGTTTCAATGGGGAATTGCTGTCATGCCTGGGTTCATCCATACACTGCACTCAGCATGTAATGTAATAACGAGTGCTATCTGCACCTTTATGGCCATGGTCCATTTTCAAGACGATTATGCCGTTGTAATGGTTTGTAGCTTGCTGCAGATGCTGTCAGAGAGGTTTTAAAGGGGTAAATGTAATTTTGTCCAGTGTGAATAATCACTGCTATTCTCCACAGCACACATCTTCCCACTGTCTACCATAGTACGTAGGTCATTGATACAGATAATATTTTTGGCTTGGATGGTATATCATGTGCGATCAATGTGGCCATATACTGTAAATGTTCTTCCTGACTAGAGTCACCCGCTGAAATGCCTATATATTTAAACCTCTTTAAATGTCACACCTCACCAAAAGTGGTTCTCTACCATATGTACTGTAATGTTAGATACATTGTTTCATGTTTTTCCAGATTTGGTTCCTTCCAACATAAAAACGTTCTTGGTTGTTTCCCTGTCGTTGAATATTCTAGGTTCATCGAAATGTTAAAATCACAGTACACGTAGACACGGTTCAATGCCTGATAAACGAAGCTTTGGGTAGGTCATGGTTAAGGGACTCATTTGTCTGGTCCACTCCGTCGGTGTAATGTCAACTTTCCATGTAATTAAGGCGCTATTGAACACAGAACGTTGGATCGCCTCAGGGATCTTAACTCTCACTTTCATGCACACGTAAGCATCCCTGCCGATGCCTTCCATATGTGAACATGTAGTATGTATGTGCACTGAATGCATGTTGCACTTTCCTTGGCAGTCCTCATAGAAATTGTAATTGATGTTGTAATTACCCCTTGGGATTTATTTAAGGGAAGAGGCGTTCCGGAGTACAATGAACAACTAATGAACCCTAACAACTGAGTGTTTCAACTTTCAATGGCTGGTGATTGCTACACTGCCAAATCCTGAGTCTTGATATAACTCTGAGAGTTCTCAGAGTTAAATGAACACTCAGGATTTTGCAGTGCAGTTTTGATGCAATGCCATGTCATTTAGCAAAGTTATTCATATCACTCCATATAAAAGTACTATCTCTATCAAGACAAGAAAAGTACTATCTATATGAAGACACCGTGATTACACATTATCATTATACTCAACGACATCTTATTCTATTAAGTCTTGTACTAAAGAACATAATCCTTTTTTATAGTAAGCAAAGTAATTTACCATACAGCGTTTCCTGTCAGCACTGCTTCGACAGACAGGGTCTCAGACATCAAAAGCCTGATGCAACAAACGCAGATGTTGCAGACAGTGAAATCTATTAATTTATTCATTCATCATAGTGTGCAGATGGAGCCTATACTGTATAGACAAATTACAAGGCACAGCAGGGTGTGCTTGAGTTCTGGCACCAAGAACGCGAGAGGGGGAAAGGACCGTTTGGAGTGCCTGTCATTGATGTGCACTCCAAGACACGTCACTGCCATCTAATCATAATTGATAAAACGGCAACATTCAGAGGGTTATTTGCTTTCCGAATATGAATTCAGAATTGCAGTTGTTATCTCCTTGGCCTTGTGCATCAGCAGGAGTGAGATGCGGAATGTGCTGCAACTGATAGTGTAAAACAACAGATTGGTCTGAAGGGGAGCATTGGTTATGCAAGTCAAATGCATTTTGGTGTGAAATAGGGAACCTTTAGTTAATCTTTTGGTAATGTCTGAACTGAAAGTCAGAGCACTTTGCAAATAGGTCAAGTTGATTATTTTATAATCACTATCTTTCCTATACCCACTGTTGCCAATTACTCTGCATAGTGAAATGCTTCTTTTCAAATAATGTCGGTACTCATATTCTTAGAGTTCTACTTTCTTACACAGGAATTTGTTATGTCAAGAAATTTGAGTTCATAATCCTCCATTGCATGTTACCTACAAACCGGTCGGTTTAATTGACAATGATGGTGCATTGGCTTCAAGATGAAAACAGTCCATAATGAATAATTATTTCCCTCATCAACCTGGCTTTAAAGTCTTTTCGCATGAGTTTTGTCCTTTTAATTAATCTGTCACTCAATATTTCTTTAGCTCATAAGGCCAACCTAGAACATTATTATTACTATTATTAATAATAATAATAATAATAATATCATTTTATAGAGCACTTATCGAAACATAAAACTGAACCTCACCACAAGGCAATGCAATCGGTTGTGCGGGCAGCCGAGTGCATTAGCAGATGTGACCTTCCTTCCATCCAAGCCTTATACAACGAATGCCATGTGTCAGCAAAGCTTGCAGAATCATCAAAGATCCGAGCCACCCCCACCACGGACTGTTTCAGATGATGCCCCATGGGAAGTGGCTACATAGTCACAAGGCCACTGGCAGCAGGCTGCTAAAGAGCCTTTCCCCCAGACAATTAGACACATGAACGAGCTGGCCAAGGCAAAAACAAAGTAAGCAGAGCAAAAGCAAGGCTTGGGAAACACTCTCAAACTCTTTATATTCATTTCAAGGACCCCCATGAGGGTCTCTGGAACAGGGCTGTGCAGAGAGCACTGAGGGGGCAGGTGCTCAAACCCCATAAAAGGTTTATTTTTATTTTTGGAGTGGTCGTTATGTGGGGGTCCCTCATGCCATTTCACACCAGAAATGTTGTACATTGGGGGCCCTATCTTGGGCACCGCCTTACCCCGTATCCCTAAACGTCTTAGCCATTTTTTTACGATTTTGAAAAACATTTTCGAATAGTTAAAATAGCCAATCTACAAGCTCACAACGTCGAAGTAGATCGGCAAGTTGAATTATTTTAAAATGTCTTATATATATAAAATATTCAAAAATGTAAAAAAAAAAAGCTAATAAGTTTAGGAATAAGGGGTAAGATAGGGCCCTGTGTCTTATGCTAATGGAGCAAGATGTTCCACAGTAACTTGGCCCATGTCATTGGACAGTAAAATAAGCAATACGTTCTCATTACCATGTCAAAATTAAATGGGCCACAGATGTTGGGCAGGCCGTAAAAAAAAGGTGGTGTTTTTTTTGGTGTGTTTTTTTGGAAAAAGGGCACTTTAAGGCAAAAGGGCAGGTGCCCAAGCACCAAAAGCGGTGCTGAGGAATACTTTAATCATATTTGGAATTTAGTATAACTTTTTTAATCATTGGGGAACATCCTAAGCATTTGCGCACCCCACCCCCTTACTGTACATAGACCAGCAAATGTATTTCCTCTCAGCAAAAGTCGGATTTTTTTCTTTTTCAGTTTCACCAGATGAAACTGAAAAACAAACGTTACCCGCATTCAGCAACTGACTTTGGAGGCTGTGTCTGATGAGTCGGGAGCAGCAAAACGGCCAAAAGTGAGGCTTTATAATGATTGCTCCAGTATGGTTTCAGCTGCCTGGAGTGGTGCTGCTGCTACTGTTCAGGTTTAGTGTTAATGGCTAGAACAGAGCTGTATCATTTTGTACTATGGGGCCTGTCACTGCACCCATCCTGATGGTGGATGTTGCAATCAGCCAAATGTCACTTGACATATAAGATAGTTTTGTTTCGCAATGACAATGAATACTGATCCTTAAAATGGACTGGTAAATGGAATCAGTAGCCATTCAGCATGACATATTCGTAATGATTTATGAATGTGACAGATGCCGTAAGAGAGCTAACAATCTGCTAAACTTGAAAGAGGCGCAGAGATTCTGCCAGATGGCATTCTGTCAGACTAGATCATTGAAGGATGGACAGAATTCCTCATTACTACAATTAGGGTTTGATTTGCTGGGAGGATGGGGGGTCTATGCCTCTGTTTTTGATATCCCCCCTGTGGTCATTCATTTTTTATCGTTGGTGGGGGTAGACATAATTAAATACATGCATTTCCTTTTGAGAGACATCTCAAACACAACTGATATGTTGGATATTTATGTTGATGTATGATAATATTAGCCTGGTAAACCCTCCCTCCGGAAATCTCATTTCCATTTGATTCCAGGATCAAATGGAAATGAGATTTCCGGAGGGAGGGTTTACCAGGCTATGATAATATCACAATTTAACAAAACAAAAAAAATATATAAATATATGTATCCGTTGGCCGTAGGCGAGGGATTATGTTTGCACTCCTGTGAGTCTGTCTGTCTGTCTGTCTGCCTGTCCTTCTGTAAACAGCAAGTCTCGGGCACCGCTGGACAGATCGGCGTGAAACTCTGCACTCACATTCCCAGTAGGCAAAGGAAGAACCTCCACCCCAAATGTTTCAAATCTGCCTCATGGTGCCGCTATAACAGACAGATTTTTGCTAAACACACTTTTTGCTTCTAGTCCTACAGATTTTGTCCAAAACTCGGTACACAAATCAATCAAACACAATACTTTGATTAGTACCCAAAGTCATGTGATCAAAGTTCTGCCTGACAAGACGTCCATCAGGTATAGGATCATCTCATCAAAGCCCTCCATTCACCCAGAGGGAAATTCAGTTGTCATACAGATGTGCCACTTCAAAACTTCACACGTTACTGTTCTTTCCCTGAAAGTCCCCTGAAAATGCATTTTTTTCCTCCCTTTTCTGCCCTTAAAATGCACTGTTTTGCCCCTGAAAATAAGTTGTCACTACACACCCCCGTTTTTCCCTTCAACAGACATCCATATACATGAGAACAAAAGAATGTGTGTTTAAGAAGGTGTCAGACTCATTATGAGGCGAAAGGTGATTTGACCAGTTGCTCAAATTAATTAGCATCATAAAAGCAGTGATCATCAAAATAATTCAGCATTTTTAATGCCCTTCTTTGTCCCTCTTATTGCCCTGGGAATCCCCTGAAAATTTACTGTCTTGGAGATGGCAGGACATGTGAAGTTTTGAAGTGGCACATCTGTAGCAGCACCGCAGTAAGGATGAAACAAAGATACAGATAAGTGTAAGTAGTAATACTAGTAAGAATAGGGTAACAATATATAAAAGACTATAAAAGACTACTATAAAGATGACTTAACATCCGACCTGACCCTTTGCGCCATGGCTGGTCAGGTGTGCATAGTGTATAGGCCACCAGTAGCTTTACAATACAGGCATAGGTATCATGTGCATTCTATCAACAATAGGAACGGCATAATATAAATAAACTTAAAGGTAGGGTAAGTGATTTGCGTTGGTTAAAATAATTGATAAATAGCTCTATATTCTCATAGTACTCATTGCTATAGAGTGTTTGTTCAGTATTAGGAGTCTCCTTGTCTCTCCACCTCTTTATTAAACAGAAAATGCATTTTTGTTTCAGTTTCAGTTTCATTTCCAATTTTATCCAACCAGGACAAAGAACTCAATCAGGATACAGATTAAACTAGAAAATGTGCTCCACGGAGCACAAGTCTCCGCCAGCAGACTTGTGTTCTTCCAGAGAATGTAGCAATCTTTGCTGTGTCATGTTGTCAGCATTTGTGGCTCGTCTTTGTTTTTTGTCATTTAGGGATTCAAGTGGTCTTTGTCTCTGTTTCTTAGCTTTGGCTTTCTGCTGTCGGCATTGCGCCTTTGCTTCTTCATGAGGTTTCAGACGATAATTTCCTGCTTCTTCAGTTTGCGTAATGAGAGTTAGTTGCATTGTGTGATCTCAGCTGTGATCTCACTTTGTACTGGTGTGCTCCTCTATTCTCGGTGTGCGCTCCTCTCTTCTCACTGTGCGCTCCTCTCTTCTCGCTGTACGCTCCTCTCGGTACGCACTCCTCTCTTCTTGGTATGTATTCCTTGTACTGGAAAGTACTGGAAAGTACTGT
The DNA here is from genome assembly GCF_963454915.1 of Gymnoscopelus microlampas. Taxonomy (NCBI): domain Eukaryota; kingdom Metazoa; phylum Chordata; class Actinopteri; order Myctophiformes; family Myctophidae; genus Gymnoscopelus; species Gymnoscopelus microlampas. Next base: position 9,970,436 of record NC_139956.1, read on the forward strand.
TCCTTGGTATGTGCTCCTTGTGCTGGAAAGTACTGTTCCTGACTGTTCCTGAGCACAAGTCTCCGCCAGCAGCAGGATTTTTGGTAAGGAATTTATTCCAAGATTGGAACTTTTTCTGCTAATATCTCCTGACTAAATGTTAGCTTGGCTGATGGCACTGATGTCACTTTGAAACATGCACCGCAATGTTTCGAAGTGACTCTATTTATAGGTATGTATTTCGTCATGCGTCTCACTAGCCAATCATAGCACACCCTTTCAACATATTGTCACGTGTCACGTGAAGCTTGACCAATGTTAGCTTGGCTAGGGGGGGGGGACACAGCGAAAATCAAACGAAAACATACTCTCCACCATGCCTTCAGCCTGGCGGAGACAACAAGTGAAATTGGAAGTGATGACACAAAGAAATGAGCTGACAAAATTGGAACTGGAACACTATACAAATTAAGCTTAAAAATGGGTGCTTTCTCCTGATTGGCTGAGATTTTGACACCTACCGAAAAATGTATTTTCTGTTTATTAAAGAGCTGGAGAGACAGGGAGACATCTGTTACTGAAAAAAAAAACACTCTATAGCAATGATTACTATCAGAATATAGTATTTTAACCTTTTAACAAAATACTTTTTGTTTTAACCAAAAAAAATCACTTACCCTACCTTTAAGACCCACAGTTTAGGACTTGGATAATAGTCAAAATACTTGGACTGACTGGACAACATGAATAATGTTCAATCTATCACAGTAATCTAATATCGATTGAGGCATGTGGATATAGGTATGTATTAAAGTAGTTAGATATGATTATCATAATTATCACACCCATCTGTTATCCACACATGGCATTGGACAGTGTGATGATATGATCATGCTGGATGGTCCTGTGAAGGCCAGATGGTGAATGTTGCAGAGCAAAATACAACGGGTGATATAAGGACAACTCTCCCCGTGATGGAGTGGGCTAAAAGTTGAGTGACAGCCGTGTCTGATATTAGACAACGAGTCATTAATTCACCTCTCAGTTGAAGTGGACGTAAACCAGGCCTCTATCTCGCGATTGCAGCCAGTCCAAAATGCACGTCTTTTTTTTTTTAAACATCTGTTTATTGCAGTTTCTTTCTTTTTTTTCCACATAAGTATTTTTCAAAAATATCGACATCAGGATTTGCACAGATAAAGAAAATACAAAAACAACATGAAACAAAACAGAGACATACAAAACACAACAACAATATACACAACTTAACTAAACTGAATGACATACAAACAACATGAGGCTGATGACAGTACACATCCAAAGGGCAAAACGAACAGCATCAAGATCTAGTAAAATATAAAGGCATACAACAGGTACCACTCCGGGGGCAACACGACACTATATTCACTCAAGTCATCTCATCTAGCAACCCAATAATAGGGGCCCAGATTTTCTGAAATAGGGGCTCCCTATCAGAAAGAGTGAACCTTATCCTCTCCAGGTGCAACACACCTCCCAGCTCCCTTAGCCACATATTGATTGTCGGGGGTTTCTCTGATTTCCAGGCCTGTAGAATTAACTTCCTGGCTAACAAGGTAGATAAAATGCACGTCTTTTAACTGGAACCCGCAAGCACAATCACATCACTCCAATGCTGGCCACTCTCCACATGGCTCCATGTTCATTAAAGAAACAATTTTAAGATTTTATTGTTTTTAAATCACGGAACGGGCTGGCACCTCAGTACCTCTCTGATCTACATGATTACGTCCCTTCCAGTTCCTTGAGATCTACATGATTACGTCCCTCCCAGGTCCTTGAGATCCGCATATCAGAAAAAAACTCATTGTCCCAACGACACATTTGAAAGCTAGAGGGGACCGCGCCTTTTCAGTTGTAGCCCCTAAATTATGGAACGAGCTACCTTTCCATAATATCAAATTGGCCCCTACTGTTGAAACTTTTAAATGCCGCCATAAATCTCATTTTTATACTTTGGCTTTTAATCCAGCTTGAACTAAGTTTCCTTGCTGGTAGTTGATGTTTCACTTTTTTATGGACTTTATTTTTCTTTATTTTATATTATTTTGTCTTAATTTTTACTATGTACCGGTATTACTTTTCTTGATTGTTTTATGTATTCTCTCTTGTGCAGCACTTTGGAAACCTTGTGTTTGTAAAATGTGCTTGATTGGAAGCTAATGTAGTGTACAGTGCATGTTGTGTTCCATGGGCTCTGTCAAAGTGCAATGAATGTCTCTTTTATATAATAGAAATTATTTCTGTCAGTGTGACCCAAAGGCCTCCAACAGTATGTGCCCTTTTGTTTTTCATCATGATTCATACGTTCTGACAATGATTTTTGTCAGTGTTTTCCCCTGATAACTTAATGTCAATATCACACTAGGCGTGTTCTGTAATGTACAACGTGATATTCGATTTCGGGTGGAGCAGTTATTTTTGTAGCAATAAATTCTTAATGGAAGATGAATACCGTCTAAGGTTTCACCGTCTTTCGTACAAACTCTATTTCCCATGCAGTTTCCACACAGGTCAGCAAGCCTGCCTAGACCTACACTGAGAAGAACACTTTTCTAGATATTAGCATGGTAACACGGACGACAGAAGGCTAGTGCACAGCCAAACAGGAGCTGCCTGTTACATACACTTACATGTCATAAGTCATCTAGAGTATCTGTCCTCCCACACCTCTGTCAACTGGGGGTGGAATGACATTTTCTTCTCTTTGTGGGTGACACGGGGGAAGGCTCTGACATGGGAACATTTGGAGCATGTATTTTAAGTTCAGTAGGAGAGATTGAATGTCTGAGAAACAGGGCATGTCATTAAGGTTGATTTGAGAAAATGGGCTTCACTGTGTTATAATGACTCTCACAGAGAGCTATAGGCTTCAATTAGAAGTGGGTTGGGATGAACTTGAAATATATACGTTTAGGCTGCCGGTATTACTTTATGTGGTAACTGACGTAAAGGGCAATGATGCTTGTTGTCTCCATTAAAATGTCATGAAAACAAACGTTAACTAAGCAGTTAATTCTGTGCCGCAGCTCTTACAAAGGCATGGTATATGGACATACATTCATGGTCTTGCTTATCTATTAGTTTCTAGCCACAAACGTTTCTTACTAAGGTAGAGGCAAGCTAGTGTAGTACCGGCCGGGAGGCGAACCCGGGAACTCTGGGGTCGTAGGCCTGTACGATACCAGTGGGCTAAAGAGCCAGGCTCGCTAGCGAGCAGCAATGCAGCACCCTACAGCCTACACTAGTAGCATTAGCAATACACCGCACAGGCCTACTCCCACAACCTCTCCACATGTACAATAGAGCAAATCCTGTTTGGTTTACCTCCACCAACCTGTGCCAATCCCTCCTCTGTAACTGCACCCACATGCCAAAGTGACAACTGACTCATACTGCACAGTGTGCACATAAACACACGGATAACATTTAGAAGTAGGATTTATGCACACAGCACCGCCAAGAACCTCCAAATGTACTATGACCAATGGTTATTACAGCTGATCTTTAATCTTGAGCACAGTTTGTATTTTGTGCTCAAAATGAGCTGCCTCCATTTGCCCCGCCATGTCCTTGGACAAGAGGTACACACATAGAGAGCACAGCGAGTTATCCTTAAACTGGGACTCTTTTGGAAAAACACTGTGTAAAAGACACCTTAGTAGCAGATCTCACAGTGACTGACAAGCCTAAACCTGATCCAACTGATGAGCTATATTATAGGCCTATTGCTTTCAGACTGAAAACACATAATGACAAGGCTCAGCCCAGCAATGGCAATTAACTGTTGAACTTTCACTTGAATGTCATTTTCTCTGTACCACATCCCCGGGGTACCATAACCTGCTGCGCTACTGCCACAGCAGCATCTTACATCCATCCATTCTCATCTCATCCACAGTCTACCAACATTCAAGGACTTTTCACGGCATGGCCGTCTATAAGAGGGTGTCTCTCTCTCTCTGTGTGTGTGTGTGTGTGTGTGTGTGTGTGTGTGTGTGTGTGTGTGTGTGTGTGTGTGTGTGTGTGTGTGTGTGTGTGTGTGTGTGTGTGTGTGTGTGTGTGTGTGTGTGTGTGTGTGTGTGTGTGTGTGTGTGTGTGTCTCTCTCTCTGTCTGTCTGTCTGTCTGTCTGTCTGTCTGTCTGTCTGTCTGTCTGTCTGTCTGTCTGTCTGTCTGTCTTTCTTTTCATTAAGTGCAGTCATGCCCAAGGTCTGCTTCTTCTGCTAGCCACTTTCAGATCCAAGCTGTCTAGACAGCCAATAGATTCTATAGGGTCATGAAGCCACACCATTGCCACGTCCGTCCGTCCGTCTGTGTGTGTGTCTGTGTACAGCTATCTCCGGCACCGTTGGCCCGATAGACGTGAAACCGTGCACACACACTCCCTGGAGGCCAGAGCAGAACGTCTGCCCCAAATCTTTCACATTGGCCTGTTAGAGTGCCACCAGGAGGCCCTCTTCATGGGGTGAGTAATTGATACTCACCCCTTTTTTACTTTTGGGGTGAAGTATTCCTTTAACCCATTAATGGCTTTATTATTAGAAGTTACGGTTTACCATTTTCTCCATAGTCATTAATGTCAATCTTATCTAAACATCATTCCATAATTAACACAGATTTTGTAATTAATAGTTTCTTCTGGGAGTATTTTCGGCTGGAATCCATGCTTTAAAATGCATTAAAACACAATAATGTAACATTGACAAAACATTTTAAAACGTTTCGATATAAGCAAGTTTCAACTCTCTGCAGAGTTGGTCTTGATACCATACTGAAATTAATGGAATCCAATGGCTTTCTCTGTACTTAAACAAACCAAGGTATGGATTCATATAGCCTGAGGAAGGAGGTAGGAAATGCATTGGAACAAATAAATTATTGATGTAACAACCAGTTTGTTTCCTGGGCCTGGCCCGACCATTTGCTGCATGTCACTCCCTCGCTCTGTGTTTCCTGTCTCTCTCCATTGTGTATCAAAAAAGGCTCAGAAAAGCCCCAAAAATACAACTTGGAAAAAATCTAAATACATTCTACAGATGTCTGTTGTGATTTCTTCATGAATCTCAGCATGCATTGGAAGCAGTGACACATACCTGAAACTCAGTTATTATTGAAGCTCCGAAACCCGTCATACTCCTGGCACTTAATTGTTCCTTGAATGAAGGGCATAATAGTATTTGAGAATAGAGGGCCTACATTCTGTTCCGTTGGTGAGTAAATAAACTCTAGCCTTCTCCAGACACCATGAAATCAATCTTGTTCCAGCCACACATTGGCCTGACATCTTTGCTGTCTGAATTTATAATACATTTTAAGGAGATAGAGGCTGAAGTCTGGCCAGTTTTTACTCACATCCAATACACTTTTATGCATACAGAGGTCACTGACTATGTTCATTCCAACCCTTGCCACCTCCAAGTTAATGTGTGGATGGGTAGATAGATAGACAGAGATCCTAGCTTCAAGCGTAGTAAACATAATAAAACATATTATAATATAATATAACGTTGCTGTTGAGTGGAAACCATGCGACGTGATTGACTTTTACAATGATTCATAAAAGATTTTTTTTTCACACAAACTTCTCTTCCACTGTGATTTTAGATATTGGTCCAAAGTTCATGTGTAAAAAGTTTCATGCAGATTGCTCAAAAATCCCAGGAGGAGATCGATTTGAACTGTTTTTCATATAATTCAAAATGGTGGGCGATCTAAAGGTCAAAAGTCAGAACGTGGAAGTTGTTTGTCATGAGGAGACGCATATGTGTATTGAAGTTTCATGGATGCACGTTAAACAGGGCATGAGTTATACCTGTTCAAAGTTTGTATTTTTCAATTGATTGCTATATGTCTTATCCGTTAGGCCCTCTACCATATTGCAGAGTTTTGTAAAAACCGACTGCCCGGTTAGGCCAGGACAGAAAAAACGTGAAAAAGTGAAGAAATGCAAAGAGGGCCCTATGGCCTTGGCCCCTCAATTAAAAAAAGAAAACATAAATGTATTTATTTAATTCAGTTTCACATGCCGTCCCACTTCGTTATGCTTTCCAGCTGCAGCCACCATGAAACAGGCACGTTCTGACTGATTAAATTGCAATTGATACTCACTCCCACATCCATAAATTGTTGCTTATACACTTCACTTTTTGTGCAGATACACAAACTATAGGAAAAAAAGCAAGCTTTGGGTACCGGATGCCTACCTGAAAGCCCCCCCATACCCCCATACCTTCAGTGAAGTGATACTTTATTATAAGGTCGCTGCAGTGGAGTTGACGCAACACAGAAGGTTTTGGATCGAGTTGTCTTATATCAGTATATATGGACATTTATCATTGGAAACTAACAGGAATAACCATCAAAGACTAAGACATTTCCGAGCAGACAGTCTAAAATAACCCTCTCATAATAAATGGTGGCCACGAGCAGACATTCACAAGGATTCACACAGATGATGTACGTATGTATCCGTGCAGCAACGGATGGTGTCTATTTCTGAGCATCCTGTATCACAAGTTCCTTGTTCATATTCTCTAGAGAGGCACCAAACTATCATCACTCATTATAGACGGTACCCAGTCAGACCTCAGTACTTGGTAAACAAAGCAGTGTGACAACTTGGAAGTTGGAACTAATATAAGTTTGCTGTTAAAAATAAGTAGAGGAAATATAATGTCTAATAATGGGTGGGAGACACAATATGATTAAAGAATCACATTACTTGAGGATTTATGACGTTTTTGTTTATGCTATTATAATGACAGTGAAGTAATGTACATCATTAAAGAGAAACATGAGCCAATTACATGTGTGAATACTATGCAGTATAATGATTATCAAAACAATCAAATGAAAGATAATGGCTACTAAATATCATGATTATTACGTACTGAATGATGAAAATGGTTACATATAAAGAATCTATTAATTTGCTCAACCTCCACACTTGTGAACTGGCTAAATAGGACTTTAAAGACATTATAGAGGACTTTGCAATCAGAAAACCATGAAGATTGCTCACGTTTAGCCAACATAACAGTTCTGGATTGTGATCAATACCAAGTTGATAGTTGATTAGTATACTAGATGACATCAAACAACCAGTGGTAGAAGAAGTACTCACATTTTTTACTTAAGTAAAAGTATCAATACTGCAATGTAGAAAAACTCTGTTACAAGTAAAAGTCTGGAATTCAAAATGTACTAAAAGTACAAAAGTATTGGTATCAAAATGTACTTACCAAAAGCAGAAAGTACTCTTTATGCAGAATGTCCCATTTCACAAGTTTTCAAATGTATAACATGTAGAACTAGACGCGTCGCAATTGGCAATTGCAAAGTGTGGTTGCGCCGACGCCGGTCGGGACTCGAGTAATACGCTGGGAGGAATACCGTCGGAGACTGCGCCAATTACATTGTCACGTCACTCCTGAGATCGCTTGCGTTTCATTTTGAAGGGACTGACTCCCCCAAAAATCATGTTTTTGCATCAAACGGTGACATTTTGCGCATTCGTGGCGCCCCCTATGGGTCAAAGTGGAAATGCTTTTGGGGAGTCGTTGAGTAAATCACCCTCGACATGTGATTTAAATTTGGGATCGATTGGACGTTTCGTTCGTGATTTTTGACATTTTTGGTAAAACGGGTCCCTCCCACTAACTTTGGAAACAATTTACGGAAGAACGGTAAGGACTATGAAAATGCCGTTTGGATATGTTTACCGCATGGGCCCAGAGATCATGTGTACCGATTTCTGTGACATTTGGACAAAATATGTTGGAGGAGGAGCTAAAAGTGTGGTTTGAAGAAAATTCAAAATGGCGGAAAATCTATCCAGACGGAAATGGGCGTGGCCTATATGGGGAGTTGCGTCGTGACCCAAGGAATCCAGGGGAAAATAAATTTTGATTTTACGACCTACGGTTCAAGAGTTATAGGCCAAAACGTAAAGTGGGCTGTTATAGCGCCACCATGTGGCCGACTGGTGTGATTATTTTTTAAATAATTTAGCAATAAACTATTAACCTCCCCTCCAAGTCTTGTAACTGTAGCCCTTACGGTTTCCGAGAAAGAAATACTTGAATGGGAGTTTTTGCAATTCCCATGAAAGTGAATGGGGAAATTTAATGCACTAATAAATCAATATCAAAAAATCTATCCATACGCAAATGGGCATGGCCTATATGGGGAGTTGCGTAATGACCCAAGGAATCTAGGGAAAAATAAATTTTGATTTTACGACCTACGGTTCAAGAGTTATAGGCCAAAAGGTAAAGTGGGCTCTTATAGCGCCACCATGAGGCCGAATGGTGTAATATTTGTTTAAATAATTTGGCAATAAACTATGAACCTCCCCTCAAAGTCTGGTAACTGTAGCTCTTACGGTTTCTGAGAAAAAAATACTTGAATTTTAGTGTTTTCACTTTTCCATTGAAGTGGATGGGGAAATTTAATGCACTAATAAATCAATATCAATTAAACTATGCAACCAATCTCTTAGCCTTATGCAAGTGCACGATTCCCGGTCAGACCGGTCATTTTGACATATAGCACTAAATTGGGAAAAATAAACTGTGGGAGGAGTAGCGGCCCGAAGTATTGTTTATCTATAAATAAATAAACAAAGTATAAGGAGTACTATAGTCTGGTTGCCCTGTTAGGGCAACCACACTAAAAAGTGCTCCTTGGAGCACAGGTCTCCGCCAGGTCAGGTAGGTTATTGTGGGCCAGCAATGGATGGAATTCGCCAATCAGGATGGAATATGAAAAATTGGACTGATCCGTCTTGATCACTTGACTATAGAGATAATGTGTACCGATTTGCGTGATGTTTGGACAAAATTTGTAGATTTTGGCATTTCGACACAAAGATACAGTCATGGCTTTACTGACAGGGTTTTCCGAACCCTGGCCTTTGTTTGCCGGCATCCTCTCCTTAGGCTTTTATTTGCTCCTGGTTTCAGCGTGCAGGTATCATGAAGATGACACTAAATGGTCGTGGTTAGGAGGAGGAGCATGACTAACATTTGTCAAAAATAGCAGATCTACAAGCTTTAGTGCATCCGGCTTTGTCGATACGAACACAATTGGCCGTGTTTGGGGGAGGGAAGCCGGACAGGGAGGGTGATATTTGTCACTGCAAGTACTCCTACGGGCTGGTACGGCACCTGTCAGCAGGGAGTGTTGGGTGGGAGGAGTAGGACGGAGGTTCTAGGTCCTCTCGGTGGGGGATCCTCACTGGCAGTTGAGTCAGAAGGATACAGCAGCAGTGACAACACACAAGTGTGTGTGGGGAGGAACTAGTGGCAACTAAATTGGGGCGAAAAAGGGCTAAGAAAAAGAAAAAATAAGATATTTTGTGTAGAGCAAAAACATGAGGGGGCCTAGTATAGAGCCCTGCACATAGCCGCGGGAACTACTTTTGACCAGAAGTGATTAATGATAATCGTTACACACAGCAAGTCAAGAACAATTTCTTCTTTACAAAATCCAATAGCTATAATACACATTCCAGTACAATACAGCTTTTAACCAATTAAATGAGCTATTACCTTACAATATTCCAAATGTGCTCTTGCGCTCTGGGATGATGGTAATGAATTCCCTCATGTCAACAACTCAATTGACTCCGGCTGAGGCTGTTCATTTACACATTCAGGTGGTGAAATATCAACACGAGTTGCCTCTCTGCCTTTCTTTGATATGGGCCCATCAAAGAATTCAGGAATTTGTTTCTGTGCCATGTTGAAAACAACCTGTTCACTCAATGAGGATAGCTTGTGCGCCCTGTGTGTAAAGTAAATATTAAACAGGAAACAGCGGACAGACGGCAGATGCTGATTCGTGATGATGCTACTAAAAACGAGGGTTCTAAACGGATATGTTCGACCTCCGTTTAAAAAGAAAATTGTTCCTATGACCTTGGTTTAAAAAAAAAAAGAAGAAGTTCAGTACACACAAAAATGCAACAAAATGAGCATGGAAGTATGTTCCCGATGAGAGGCAGACCAGGAATGGGCTTCTGTATTAAATTCAGCCCAAGCTGTCAAAAACCCTGATTTAAAAAGTACTTTTTTTATAATGTTTTTATGTAGAAACTCTAGACTACGTTCAGAAATAGGTCAAAAATAGACCAAAAACAAATGACCTGTTTATACCTGATCTTTCCAGGCGCATAATAATCTATAAAACACATTTTTAAAACTTGCAGTGTGTAGCACAGATGACCAGAGCGTGTGTGGAGCCGAGTGGGAAGTCGTACTGGCGGTTGTCCAGAACCGAAAATCCAAATATCTCTCTGTCTGTCTCTGCGTCTGTTTCTCTGAATCCCTCTTTTGTCCATGTATGGAAATCCCTAATGTCATATGACATATAGATAGACTGGCCTCCAAGTTCTATAATAGCCTCATTATGGCCTCCTCAATATCAAGTGCCAAATAGGACATACCAGATAGAATAGATATGAGAGCTTTTGGATTGGTAAAGGCTTGAAACATTTTGCTAAGAAGGTGAGTGGGGAAAGTTAGGTAAACCCCCCATCATGCACTGTATACTGTGAGCAACATGTAGCTGTTTGAAAAGCATGCCACAGGGGCGTTTCTAGCCCATTGTTTAAGATGAGAGGCTTAGCCCCTGCAGGAGGGTCCCGGCCAGTGGCATTCTCCCTCAGAAGAGAATGTTCTGAATTCTATGTGGAACTTTGAAGAAAGGAGATAATCATGCTAAATATTGTGGTCTGTTTTATATTGGCTACAATAAACAGGTTACGAACACGAGTATGTGTGGTGTAGGTGTGGGTGTGGAATAAGTTGTGTATGTGAATCGTGTGTGCGGTGGTGTAAAGTAACTAAGTACATTTACTCAAGTACTATACTTAAGTACAATTTTGAGATACTTTTACTTTACTGGAGTATTTCCAATACATTCAATACATGTTCTACTCCACTACATCTCAAAGGCAAATATTGTATACAATTATTTGAGAACTTTATTTACTAGTTACTTCGCAGATATAAATTATTACATTATAATACATACATTAACCACTTTAGCCCTATTTTATACCTAGGCTATTTGAAAATAGCCGATCTACAAGCTCACAACGCGTCGCATCGCGACGTGTTGTGAACTTGTAGATCTGCTATTTTCAAACATTTTGGTACTTTTACTTTTGGTACTTTAAGTACATTTTGATACCAATGCTTTTGTACTTTTACTCAAGTCAATGTTTAATTAAATTGCTAATAACAAAATTGCTAATAATAGTTTAATAAAACTAAACAATGACCAAACTAATGACGTGTGCAGCACAGTGGGGGGGAGAGGTCAGACTGGAAACCGGCATGCAGCCTTTATGCTGGAGGGTACTGTACACCTGCAGGGCACAGGAATATATCCTCAGCCCTAATGAGCTGCCTCCCAAACTAGACTGACACAAAGTAGTCTCTCAGGTGAACTATGTTTTTATATTAAGGCTGGAATCTTGGACTTATTTTAATGAATATAATGTTATTTCCATCGTGAATTCAACCCCAAAAGCGTATTTACGAATGCACCCTACATGTTACTCTCACAAATAACCATATATTTTTTAACAGTATGGCCCAACAAATAAGAACTACAAACATGACACTATAAGCCAAGGAAGAATTAAAATGCAAATGTATGCCTGCAACATGATTGATCACTATCTGTGTAACTGACGTTCTCAGTTACCACCATATTCCTATCAAACAATGACCATATCAAGTTTGCCTGTGTGGCCTGGATTGCTGTCAATCGGCTGCTGCGTGTGATGGATTAGTCATTACACATTGGGAGCAAACAAGGCTAGTTTAGGCAGAGATTATGAGCCCGCTGTGCTCTTGTCGTTAGACAAAATACCACATCTATAATCCAGCATAATGTTTGTTTCAGGCTTTGCTGAATAATATCTGGGTAAAAGTTGAGTTTGACGTGACAGGCTTTCCTGTTGTGTTGCATGTTGACTGTGTCCACATGTTGACTGTTTTTATGGGACCCCCTCCTCCCCTATCTTAGTCCACTTCCTCCTGGGTGCTTCTGTGTTTATTCCTACTAACAACAACACTACATGTTTAAGGCAGTGGTGCTGGCAGATTCTGCAATCTGTCTTGAGAGATTAGTGACTGTCCAGAGCAATACAGTATGTAGTGAATGAAGACTTTGAAGGAATTTAATGAACGTGTCATGTGAAGTCACAGTGACCTTGACCTTTGCTTTGACCACCTAATTCTAATCAGTTCATTCTTGAATCCAAGTGAATGTTTGTGCCAAATATCCTGAAATTCCCTCAAGGCGTTCCATCCTGAGATATCACGTTCAGTAGAATGGGACAGACATGAGGTCACAGTGACTTTTACTTTTGGCTTTTTTGACAACCTAGGTCTAATCAGTTCACCCTTGAGTCCAAGTGGACATCTGTGCCAAATGTCACGAAATTCCCTCAGGGCGTTACTTAGCATATCGTCAGTGCATGTGCATGGTATTATCAAAATCTGTACACATGCAGACATAAACGCCAGACACAAGGTGAAAACAGTACCAGACACATTTTTGCGACTGGAAACCGTAATAATAAGAGCTCAGGGGGCTTTGGCACAGTATATAACCGAGGCTTAAGAACGCCAGTGGGAGGTGAAGATTCAGAACATCTAGCACACCAACAATATGCATTGTCTAGCCATCAGCAGGAATTATCAATGGGAAGTAATTTTGTTGCCCACAAATTCCCTACATTTCAATCACACAGCATGGGTTATATACTGTTGGGTGACTCGTGGAGAACAGTGCTGACAGCGGGGAGTGGACTTTCCTTTCTGTAGTCTATTGTTTATAAATAAATAGACTGTGGTTACTCACTGTGGTGCATCAGACTAATCTTGCTACTATTAAGTTAGATCTAAATCCAGCCAAGAAGTGCGGTTATTCTGCAGTTATAAAAATAAAACAAAAAAATTTGTTCCATCAAAATATATTTTTGATTCTCCTCACTCCGTGCAAAATCAGTTTTCACCAAATTCACATTATGCTTCAAGCAACGAATTGTTGCTGTGGAAAATGGCTGATAATCTGCTTGTTTTTAGCAGCTGCCAAGCTGCTCTAGAAACAGGCTCAGACGTGGTCATCCGCGACATGTATTTGTTCATTGGCTGTCCTGCGACATGTATTTGTTCATTGGCTGTCCTGCGACATGTATTTGTTCATTGGCTGTCCTGCGACATGTATCGTCCCCCTCTCACAGCTGTTTGAATGGAATGTGGAAATACGACACCGGTGAAACAGTGCATGGCCAGTGTGTGTGTGTGTGTGTGTGTGTGTGTGTGTGTGTGTGTGTGTGTGTGTGTGTGTGTGTGTGTGTGTGTGTGTGTGTGTGTGTGTGTGTGTGTGTGTCGCTCCCCCTCCGTCCCCCTCTCACAGCTGTTTGAATGGAATTTGGAAATACGACACCGGTGAAACAGCGCATGGCCAGTGTGTGTGTGTGTGTGTGTGTGTGTGTGTGTGTGTGTGTGTGTGTGTGTGTGTGTGTGTGTGTGTGCAGGATTGATACTTTCACTTGAGTAGTTGGACACACACACACACACACACACACACACACACACACACACACACACACACACACACACACACACACACACACACACACACACACACACACACACACACACACACACAATACAGCATGCAGCTGCTAATAATATGACTGTCAAGTCATATTTATTCTTGTTTTCTCAAGCAGAAGTCCACCTTCCCTTGAGAAGTGTAACCTCACCGGAGCAAACAATGAAAGTGATTTAAAGGTGTTTAGAGGGTTATCCTATATCCTTATAACCCTGCAAGTACATTCTGTACATGCAGTGAACAGTTTCTTTCCCAAAAACACTTTATACATTATAAATAACCTAAAACCCCTTTGTTTGGAATTTGATACAAGCAATGAAGTTTGTTCAGTAAACCTATTTCCCAAGCAAAACAAAGTTGCTTAATTTTTTATATCTGCATTGACTTATAATGTTTTGTTTTCACATCCACTGGAAAATAACTTAACATAGTGGGCCTATCTAAAAAACAAATGCTAATATATTATATTAAATAATATAAAATACAAACATGACTTGAAATAATTTGCTCAAATCCATTTGTAATTGCTTAATAATATGTTTGCATGCAGCACTCAATTGAGCACAAGGTCATTTGATCAGATCAATGCATATAGTATGTCTCTCAAACCCTACATGGTCAATCAAGCAATCTGTATTCTGCACACATCTTAATGAGCTCTGTTTCTGCACTTCATTCACTGTTGTGTGGAGCAACGCAACAAGCTGCATTGATCACAGGAGACAACAAATTATCTTTTTCTGAACCTGGCTTGTAAAACTCTTGTCATGTATTGCTCGCTTGTGTTTGATATTTATAGTATGACTGAAGAATAATTCACTGTATGACCGTGTGGCTTGGCGAAGACAGTGTTTTGGAAATCTGTTATTTTGGCCATGAAGTATAAATTAGACTCTGACTATGTATTTTGCAATGTATCTGGGGTGCATTCGTCATATGAGACATTCATTTTTACAATTTTGAGATTGAAGGTGTGGTGAGGTGGCTCAAAAGGGGAGAAAATGTTTTTTTTTTTTAGTGTTGACAGGAATCCAAGGAAAGTGTTTCATCCATTTTTGGCGGAGTTGTGCTGCACTCTTTCATTTGAACCATTTGACAGGAGAGTAAAGTGGTGTCAAAGAACCGAGCCAGTGCTTTCTGCACTAATGGTCAGTTGTGAGATCATCTTATGTGTCTGAGCTCCTCCATCAGTACACATGTTAGCTACACTATGATTTATTACTGGCTGAAGACAACTTCTACATAATTCACCACACATGTACAAGGAAGGTAATGCATGAGGCAGTTTCAGTAAACATCACTGCATTACAGCAAACTTTTATGAAGTGTGGATTGCAGAATATAATCTAATATTGAAATGTGAGCTGTCCTACTTTATACTAGTTTAGTCTAGTTTTATTCAGTTAAGTAGCGCTTAAAGGGAAATAGGCTACCAATCATATCACCTGGATCCCATCCCATGGGAAACCCAAACATCTGCTGTTCAGCCTAAGAGGAATATTAGGCTTTATATACAATATTGTATGTAAAATAAATATCAAAACATCAACCTTTTAAGTACAACACCTTTTCTAAGGTAGGCCTAATTTACCAAAGTATGTCAGCTTTTTTTTCAGTTTTGTATGTTTCTGACAAGAGGATAACCCCTTTAAAACAGAAGAGGGAGTGTTTTACAGTGGCTCAACTGCCAAATAGTTCCTTTCAGAACATTCTTGTCACCTTGTGGTCACAAAAGTATTTGTCATTTCCCCTGGCTCCTTTTGGATGGCAGTAAATTCAAGCCAAGATAAATTGAAAACAAAACACACAAATCTGCTTTCTCTCTTCCGTGATGCAAGGAACCAAACAACCCTGGAAAAAAACAATTAACATGCTTTGGATGTATTAAAAACACAAAAAACACATACATTCCTCAAAGAAAAAGGTATGTCCTTGAGACCAAAATGTGATGTGATTTTAATCAATTGAATATAGAGGTGATTGTTGCTCCTTTGGTTTCTTTGATACGTAAATTGAAGCCAGTCACATTTCTATGAGTCCCTGTGTGTTGAGATGTGACCAGATGTAACCTTGAACTCCAAGGTTTAAAAAAAAAGAAAAACAAAAAAACAAACTGGTACTGGTTTATTTTACTCCAAGGCTTGGATTAAAATACATTGAAGAGAGTATCAGTTTTTGAGACTGCAGCCTATTTGGCAGATTCATACACACCTTTCTACACAATGAATTCCAGCTATGTCTGTAAATTTCAAGGGACACTGAACATTGATTATACGCAATAGACTCAACTGGACCCTTTTCAGCAACAGACTTAACTTTTGATTACTTAGGTCAGTGGTTCCAAAACGTTTCCATACCAAGGACACCCGAATAGCCATAGCCTCTTGCTGTGGTCCCCCTATTAACAAGTAAAAACTCCCAGAAAATAGCAAAAATGGCCGAATAGCTCAATGTATTGTGAGCTTGTAGATCAACTATTACTACTTTCTTTGAACGTGTCAACATAAAGTTTTCATTATCTTGAATCTGAGAGTGCGGCTGTTGTGCAAATTAATAGTCTTGAATGATAAGAAGAAGACTCAAATTGACTAGTTAAAATTATTATGTGATAATACATTTCCCTTCATGTTATCTCTTTGAAGTGTTTAGTCAAGGAAAGATAGAAATCTTTGACTCAACTTTTGTTGAGCATGACTACAGTCCTGAGAGTTAGATTGTACGCTTTTACATTCTGTGTCACAATACCTCTGAGCGTGATCTGAAGCCAAATACCAACGTCTTCTTTCATCTGAATGTCTTGTCAGGCTGAAAGGCTTATTTTGGTGTATTTTGAGGGAAACTGCAAATGATAGTTTAATCCGCTTTGACGCTGGTTTCAAGATAATGTTTGCTGCCATCGCTCAACCCCACTGCCAAAGCTACATATGAAGAACTTCTCAAATACAAACTGCAGTGAAGATAAAGAATACTTTGGCATTTTACTGGGATGTTATTTAGGGAGTCCAGTGTCCTGGTGTTCTTGAACAAGAACCTTGAGTACAAAGGCCAGTGGGTGATATCAATGCACGGTGTCACTCCCCTCAGCACAGGATAAGTGCTAGCCGTTTATTTGAAAGAGTGACTAATGCACTGCCCTTCCTAAAAAAGATATAAATCCCCCAAAGAACATTGGCAGCAGTGCAAATTAATCTCTGTCTGACCTTTATAAAGAAAATGTAATCTAGCTAATACCAGCATGGTTGAGTCAGCTATTTTGAATCGGTAGCACATTAAATGGCACATTTGGTTTTGGTAGCGGATGATTCACAAAATAAATGACTATTTATCCTACATTAGTTTCATTGTAGTGGGAGTGCTTAACTACAGTACCTATAGATGCATAAAGAGAAATGACAGGTACACTATTTGTCTGGAACAGGGGTCTTTAACATTTGTCAGGCCAAGGACCCCTTAGCTGAGAGAAAGGTGAAGCAGGGACCTCCACTACAGAAATGTATGTGTATATACTGTATCAATCACTTTAATAGATGCTGTGCATCTGTGTGCTTATTGTTTCTTTTCTGCTCTTTATTATTCAGACATTTGAACAGACTCTGATGCCGTATTCCTTTTCTTTGCTCTGGCACCTCACATTTCTGCTGACAGTTAACATCAACAATGGCACACAGAGTTAGGAACCAATTACAAAGAGTTTTTTTCTTCTTTTAGATTCCATGGCCAGCCTCAGCAGAATACAGAACTCATTTTATAAATGTGTTTCTTCTGCACTCTCTTAATGCACTGTCTAAATGTCACAATTGTTTGTGTAAGCACTTTGAATTGTATTGTTGTTGAAACGTGCTATACAAATAAACGTGTCTTGCCTGGCCTTGTTGGGTATAGGAGGAATTCTGTTTCACATCGTTTTTGCCCACAGGGGTAGTGGCCGGTATTAGATTAAGGCGAAGTGAGGCAGAGCATCAAACCTGTTATGAGAAAAAGCTTGCAAACACCCTCAAATTGACATGGCAAGTCCCCCACCGCAGGGACCCAACCTTTATCTGACCCCATTACTGCACCTTTATTGATTCCCACAGTGCCACCTCGGTCTGCTGAATGTACAACCTTGTGAGGACTTCTGAATTTATGCATTGGCAACATCAACGTATGTATGTGCGCGCATACATACAAACCTGTGATCTGAATACAATGAAGTGCTGAGTCTAAATCTGTTTGCTATTTTACTTTTTCTACAAAGTTGCCTCACTGAAAGAAAATGTTTACTTGCTTCTTCAAAGGAAGAACTTGAGGTTTTATATAATTGCTTTTGCTTAAAAATCTGAAAATCTCATTTACACTTCAAAAATTCAAAATCAAAGTTTTCTTTTGAACTTTCAACTCTTTTGTTCTAGTTTTTAGTTGAGTTGAGTTGTTTTTATGCACATGTTTTTACTCTGTAGCATTTGTTTATGTTGGTTTCAAATGTAAAGTGCATTATAATATAATAATCAAATACTACTACTACTACTACCACCACTACCACTGCTTTTATTACTTACTTACTTAATAGTTACTAGTTATTCAGGCATGTGAAAATACTTCCACAGTAAGTTGTACTATGACAAAAACTTGTACGATTTCTTTGCCTTTATTTTGCATGACAGCAGACAACTTAAGCAAGGGAAAATGTAATGCACTTTCCAAAGTTCAAATGCAAAAACAGCTCAAGAAATCACAGAAACGAGAGGTTTTGTTTTGTTTCACCCTCCTTAAATAAACACTTCTGGTTTTGCTTGGAAACATTCAGTAGTTCATGGCCACTGTGAAAACAAGGGCATCTGTTGTACACCATATAAATAGCTAATAGACGTGTCACGTTGTAGTCTTTCAGTAAGTCTACGACCTCCTTCAGGTGCCCTCAGGGATCATTAATCAGGACAAGACACCATGGACGATTAGCCTGCTGTTCCACGGTGCAGCTGCCGTTTTCATCCGGGTGACAGGTCACAGGTACTTCCTGGGGGGACACCATCCATGTCTTTTGGCTTGGTTATACGTTTTCAGTCTTTATTGCAGCAGACAGATGTGTCAGTTCAACATATCTAATATACATCATGACAGGCCTGGGGAGACCCGGTTCTCAAACTTTTCAGGCCGCGACCCCCCAAAATAATCATATTTTAACTGGGTGCCCCCCACCCTGACAAGCACTTGGAATTGTAGGAGTTAACGTTGAAGCATTACATTTAGTTTGACTCGGTTCCACAGATAAAAATTGTGACAATGACAATAATAAAAGCTCACAACGCCTCGCAATGCGAGCCGTTATGAACTTGTAGATCTGCTATTTTGATGCTTTCTTAGCTAATATTTAACAATTTGGCAAATGTTTGACATTTTTACAGGAGCCTATAGTTTTTTTTCCCGAGGTATTAAAAAGGTCTTAAAAGTTCTTAAATTGTCACTTTAGAAATGTGCAGATACCCTGTATACACTTAGGGTTAGGGTTAAGGCTAACCCTTATACAGAATGTTGGTTTGTTTACTGTTGAGTGAAACGATGTTACACAACATTGCACAACAGCAAATGTGCTTAATGGGGACCCGCCTTAAATAATTTGGGGATACCCCTGGGGGTCCCGACCAATAGTTTGAGAACCACTGCGATAGCCGAATGGTCAGGGTTTATACCACATGGGCACAAAATGCCTCTTTGTGTGTTCCTGGTTTGACTCCCGGCCGGCCTGGCTGTTTGCTGTGTAATTTCCCTGCATTCTGTCTGCCTTTCCTGTCTCCCTCTCACTGTCGCTATTGAAATAAGGCCAAAAAAATACATCATGACAGGCCAAGGAAGTAGATGTTAAGATGTCATTCACCAGCATTCCAAATACCTGTGGTTTGAATGGAGACCATGAGGATTAGTGTGCACCCCTCCCCCCCTCCCCCCTGCCTCTTGCTGTGTGTATGTGGAATTTGGAGAAGGCTTGAACAAAGATGCCACAATAAGCATTAGAGAGCATACCTCAGTATGCAGAGTGAAAACAAACAAACATAACACGCACTATTGCCAGTAGGCAGCCTAGCACGGGATAGATTCAGAGTGTACAAATACCATCAGAATAGTGGTATTAGTAGACACAATAGTTTTTTTTTAAATATATATATTTATAGTACATTCCATTAATGTCACTTGGTTGAAAGATTGTCATGGTCATCATAATTTGTGCAATAGCTTTTCTTCATATCTAGAATGACTTCTTCCACGACTTGCACAGAATCTTCTGGAAGGCACGGCGGAAATCCTGGTTGAAAATGGTGTATATGGCAGGGTTGAGGGAGCTGTTGCAGTAGCCGATCCAGAAAAAGAATTTAAAGAGGGGGTCAGGGATCTTACAGGAGTCCCTGCACATGCCGTACAAGCTGTAGCTAAAGAAAAAGGGGAACCAGCACACCACAAACACCCCCATGACCACAGCCAGGACAAAAGTGAACCTCTTTTCTCTGGCCTGGGAGATCTTTTTCCTGGATGCCGAACTCCGTCGGCGATGCTTTCTGGAGGCAAAGAGGTCCATGGACTTGTTACTGGCTCTGGAGAGGCGGCTGGAGTGTTTTTTGGACTGGGAGCTATTCTTCTTTTGGCTGGCCCTCTTTGCTTTCTTCGAGTTCAGATCGTGAGGTTTGTGGGTGTGACCTTTGCCCTCTGAGGAGGTGCTCTCCTCAGCATCCACCTCCTCTGTGACGGTGCGCTGACTGGGCGTGGGCGGGCACCTGCAGTGGCCGTTCTCCCGCTCCTCCTGAAGCGGGGAGGTGCAGGCTTTGCTCAGCCCGTTCTCCGTCGTCTGCTCTGGCCCGGGCCTTTTTTCCGACATCCCTCTGGTCCTGGTTTTGGCCACCTGGTATATTCTGATGTACACCAGGATCATGATTACGCACGGCGCAAAGAACGACGCGATGCTGGAGGAGAGAATGTACCATGTGTCGTCGTTGAGCTCACACTGTGGCTGGTAACCGGTGTCGTTGCTGCCCTCGATCGATATCAACGGCGGGGAAGAAATAAACGCAGATATGAGCCACACGATCACGATGATACACTTGACTCGTTTAGGGGTTCGTTTCAGGTTGTACTCCACGGCTTGCGTAACGGACCAGTAGCGGTCCAGGCTGATGGCGCACAGATGAACGATGGACGAGGTGCAGAACAAGACGTCCAGGGCCAGGTAAATACCGCACCAAACTTTACCAAAATACCAGTAGCCCATGAGTTCGTTCGCCAGCGAAAAGGGCATCACTAAAGTGGCGACCAGAATGTCTGCGGTGGCCAAGGACACGAGGAAAAGGTTCTGTGGGGGTTTTAATGCCCTGCTCGTCAACACCGCTATAACGACTAACACGTTCCCAACAACAGTAAACAGAATGAGAAAACTTACGAGAGCAGCTATGCCAGCTATTGCTGGCAAAGAGTATCCGCTGTCCAGTGTCCATGGTGATGAAGAATTGAAATGGATCACCGGAGACGCGTCTATTCCGCTGGAGTTGAACGAATCCATGCCGATTTTACGCGCGTTATCCAAACTGGGCAAAACGCTCACAGGTCCACTGATGAAGAGTCCATCAGAAGCTCACAGGTCCACGGTAAGAGCCTGATGAAGAGTCCATCAGAAGCTCACAGGTCCACGGTGATGAAGAGTCCATCAGAAGCTCACAGGTCCTGATGAAGAGTCCATCAGAAGCTCACATATCCATGGTAAGAGCCGGTATTAATGTTGGCGACATGAAAAGACGCGCGTCATTGGATACATGAGTACATAATGTATCCATAATGATGGTAAAAGTTGGAAAAAGCTAAATGTCACTTTAAAAAAATGCAGCTATAACTTGCTGTTAAGTTGTATATCATAAAAACGTACTAATTAATTTCCCCGTGTAGACAGGTCTGCTATTTGAGGAGCTCTCCAGCCACTCTCCTCCTGCTCGGGCGCAGCGCTCTTATTCAGTGCTGTCTCACTGTGCGTTGTGCCCCATATGTTGTTGTTCTCATAACACGAACCCATTTCTGACACGCCCCCGACTGAGTGCATTATTGTCTCCGCCAGGCCGAAAGGCATGGCCGAGGCTGTTATGCAGCCTGTCCGTCCGTAGAGAGAGAGAGAGAGAGAGAGAGAGAGAGAGAGAGAGAGAGAGAGAGAGAGAGAGAGAGAGAGAGAGAGAGAGAGAGAGAGAGAGAGAGAGAGAGAGAGAGAGAGAGAGAGAGAGAGAGAGAGAGAGAGAGAGAGAGAGAGAGAGAGACAACAGTGTTGAACCAAAGTGCTATACTCAGTAACAAAATATACTAAAATATACAAGAGCAAAACAATAAACAGGACAACATATAGACACAATGCCTAATGGAACAGACAGACAGTGTGTGTGTGTGTGTGTGTGATTGGCTAAGATTGGCTTCCAAAGTTTGCAGGAGTGCTCGTTTTGAACAAAATGCCTCAAATCATGAACACAGCCACAACCTTTATAGCGCCACCAGGAGGCCGACTTATGTAAAACATTTATTTTGATATTACTCCTTAAATAATGTCTGATTGCGGTGAAACTTTGCACGCACATTCGCACTATGTTGAGGAACAAATGCCACCCTTTTAACATTGCCCTATTATAGTGCCACCAGGAGGCCGATTTTTGCTAAACATATTCCTACATATTTTGTCCAAACATCACGCAAATCGGTACACATTATCTCTGTAGTCAAGTGTCTGATTTTTCATATTACATCCTGATTGGTGAAATCCGAACATTGCTGGCCCACAATAACCTACCTGATCTGGCTGAGATCTGTGCTAAACTTTCCATAAAGGTGTGTTTCTTTGCCTCCCGGCACGTAAACAACCTATATCACCCCAAAAAAAATGGTCTCAATTATTTTTTGATTTAGTAGTGCATCTTCATAAAAACCAACACACTGGAGGTCAGTGTTGCTGCATGCAGAATTAAGTCATCCTTTGAGGTTTTTCCTCAGCAGCTTTGAGATGGCAGATCAAAGAACCGTGAGAGAGAGATTACCTGTGCCTGTGTGTGCGATTTCCAAAATGATTTGAGAATGGGCTGAATTTACATGTCAGATGAAACCAACCAGGCTAAGCATATATTTTGGTGGGACTCTGATCTGATCTGGCATGTAAATTCAGCCCAAACTTCACTTCCCCAAGTTCAGTTAAGAGTCCACTGGGAGGTCACGTTCTGTTCCTCACACCGGGCAGACTGTATAATCACTGTATAAATTTGACACCAGACAGCTTGCATTTCCCACAGTCTGCTGCTGCAATTCACTTTTCCTTGCCCCTCACACAAACACTGTCTGTCCTGTTTATTTCTCTATTTCTCTGTGTGGCAAATATTTTTTTAGAGACCTTCAAAATCGAATCAAAATAACCATTGGTTTTGTTGTGTATTTATATAGGCCCGAGCTGGATAACACTTATGAAATATTTGAACTGGAAAGGGGTCAAATGTGACTCAAACATAAACATGGAGGGTAAACTGTCTGAGAGTGTTTGCTGTGTATAACACAGTCATAAATGTGAGTGTATTTGTGTATTTGATCAGTGAACGGACTATGTTTACGTGCTGCTGATGTTTCACTGTTAAGATGTGTGTGTGTGTGTGTGTGTGTGTGTGTGTGTGTGTGTGTGTGTGTGTGTGTGTGTGTGTGTGTCTGTCTGTCTGTGTCTCTCTCTCTCTCTCTCTCTCTCTCTCTCTCTCTCTCTCTCTCTCTCTCTCTCTCTCTCTCTCTCTCTCTGCATCTAATCTGGCACACTGGACCGGTCATATTTCTTGTGCGCACTGACAACAGGACAAGGACCTAAATTCTAGAATATTTTTCAAATCTGTCAACACCTGTCATTTGTTTGAACTATTAATGCAATCGTATCTTAGCCAATCGCAGACATGCACATGGTGCTGTTGCATGAGAACAAATGCACCCTACCCCCTCCATTAAAGCAAGTAAGGTTTCGTCATTCATGTTGGACTATGTTTTACAATTTGTCCTATTTTAAACTGATTTACAGTAACAGCAAAATGCTTGTTGCAGTATATAACTGCTTTTGCTGCTGGCTCTGTGTTCCACACAGAACACAGAACAGACACTTACATAAAGTGGGTCTAACGAAGGACTCAGAAATCACAACCGTTAATTGACTGGCGATATAAACATAATTGACTAAAGGACAATCAGCCTTTGCGGATTACAGAGAAATCTGAACGACAGAAATCTATTCAGAATTATGTCAGGGATCTTATTGGAGCTCAGAGTGTCACGTGCACATATTGCAATGTAGGCTATTTGTCCTGATGATGACAACATGCCAGACTACTTTCCAATGGGTTCAGTGTCCAAAGATTTTTCTTCTTATAGCCTGCACCGTACTGATGTAATGACAGTCCTTTATTACTGTGTATATACCTTCCTCCCATTTCCCTGTGACTTTTAATAGTCATACACAACCAGAAAATATTGTAATGACATACCCCAGACAGAGTGATGAGGGAGAGAGGTAGACATTATGAGAGGGAGGAAGATGTTAGATTATGCAGCCTATCACTGGTAATGACATGCTGTGCTACTCTTTCATGGCTAGGTAGGTAGCATGCTGTTCCAATATTATCAATTGCTATTACTATTAGGGCATACCTCCTGGCTTTTCACTGCTTGTACCTGTATGAGTGAGTGGCAAATAAACACTTCTTGATTCTTGGCTGACATTTGCACTATACAGTGCACACCTTTCGTGTTTTTCACACAGTATTCGCTGTGAGCTCACACAGCTCATCACACATGAAAGAACACCACGCAAGAAATGGAGGCAGGAGGGGATTTGTTGCTGAGTGCCTGCTTGGAGGAGCTGCGATTCTGCTGCCAGTCACTCTTAGAGCTGTAATATTATTATCAGCAGAGCTTAAGAATGGGTGGGCCGCCGACCATAGTGGTCCAGGTGGTAGAGCAGTGGCCTGGGAATTGCGAAGTTCCCGGTTTGATCCTGGTTCTTCCTGGCCTCATGGCGAAATGTCCCTGAACGATACACTTAGCCCCTCACTGCTCCACAAGTGTTCAATTGCCAACTCCTAATAACGATCAGTTATGCAAAGGACAGATTTCAGGTATATGCAAATGTAATTTAATATGGCCAAAGTAATCCCTACCCGTCAATATCAAAGATAAAGTACAAGTGACCTTTTCTGTCAAATTCATGATCCTACTGTAGATTGACTTTTCTCAACAATTTGATCAAATGCATATTGGGGTAAATGTTGCCTGTATAGTTTCTACTTGAGTGAATCCTGCCTGTGACTAAATCACGTTATGCCTGATTTAGTTGCACACTGCAACTGTCTTGCAACTGAAATAGCAGATCTACAAGCTCACAACACGTCACAATGTAGATAGCAGTGGTGTAACGTAAGTACATTTACATGTACTGTACTTAAGTACACTTGTGAGGAATTTTTACTTTACTGGAGTATTTCCCATTTTCAATACTTTTACTTCCCCTGCACTACATTTCATCAAATATTGTTCTTTTACTCCACTACAATTATTTGACAGCTTTAGTTACTTGTTACTTTGCAGATTTAGATTATTATCACAAAACACACATTAACCACTTCAGCCCTATACATATTTCGTCCATTTGAAAATAGCCGATCTACAAGCTCACAATGCGCCGCGATTCGACGCATTATGAGCTTGTAGATCGGCTATTTTTAAAAGATTGTTGTACATTTTGAACTTGTGAAATGGGATATTCTGCACAATGAGTACTTTCTACTTTTGATACTTTAAGTACATTTTATACCAATACTTTTGTATTACAAGTACATTTTGAATACCTTACTTTTACTTGTAACAGAGTATTTCTACATTGCAGTATTGATACTTTTACTTAAATAGAAAACATAACTTTGTCCACCACTGGTAGATTCTGCTATTTTCTGTGCGAGGCACGACATGCAACCAATTACAAATCAGACTTTATCCTCTAAGTCTGCACAAAAGCCACAGGCTGTCACTTCATACACCAACCGTTCATCACTTTCTCCGACAACTGACAACACATCCAGATCCCTGGCTGAGCTGTCCAGAAGCTGATGAGCTCCCTGCTGGTGTGTCCATGCTTATGCAACGACACCTAATTATAGTGGTGGACAAAGTACTCAACCCCAGTACTTGAGTGGAAGTATAGATACTCCTGGACTAGTCAAATATTACTCAACTACTGTACAAGGGAAAGTTGCTCTGTCAAATTTGTACTTGAGATATAGTACTTGCTTCTTAAAATACTAGTGTTCGAAACTATATGCTTTTAAAAATACTCAAGTGTTCAAAAGTATATGCTTTTAAAAATACTTACTTAAAGTAAAACTATTGGAAATTGGAAATACTCAAGTAAAGTACAAATAACTCAAAATTGTACTTAAGTACAGTACTTAGTAAATGTACTTAGTTACTTTCCACCACTGGATTTCTGGTGTTGGGCGACAGGATTGTCGCCCTGGATGAAGGTTACAACACACCGATGGATCCAGGGAAGCTTGAAAGAAAGATTGAGGAAGATTGAAAAGCCTTTATTCCTGGAGGCCTTCAGTTACAAATCGGTTGTAATCGAGAGATTCTTGGTTTAATTTTAAGATTTCTGGAGGAGCTTTACATTTTGACTGCTGTATACTGTATATCATGCCCTATTTACACGGCAAAATGGTCTGTTTATGTACGATAGATTGGTTCGACTTTGACCCCCACATTTTAAACACTCATTTATTTAACCAGGAAAGTTCATGGCAAACAAAATGAAAGCAATGCCCTCGGGGAGTACCTGCAGGTTCATTGTTTGGTCCATTTCTCGGAATTAAAATAGAAAGTACTGTTGCTAAAGAGACTTTGGGCTTGCTGTTTTGGTAGGCAGTATGTACTGCAGTAACTAAGACTCTTGGGACAGAGTTGGTAGTGTTAAGTATTGGTAGTTTTTTTTTTTTTTAAGATTTTGTTTTTTGGTATTTTTTTATTGTTATTGGTAGTTTTAACAGTGTGAATAGTGTTGGTAAAGTTACAGCTACTATGTGACTTTGTTTAATGAATCAAAGGGTAGTACAATGTTAATACAATATAACTAACAGTAGTTGTGGTGGTTGTATTTGGTCTCCTTGCTCTTATTTAGAGACATTAAATCCTGTGCTTTGGTAGGACCACTACTGGTTCACAGGTGATACAGTCTGAAGGTCAAAATTAAATTTGTCCCCTGAGCAAGCAGGCATATACTCTATTAGCTCAGTGGTAAACAGTTCAGCGCTTGCATGGGGGACCCTGTTTGAATCTCGGGTAAGACATGAAAGTTAAAGGTACCATTTTGAGTGCAATGTGCCTTTAACACTATCTAGCTAATTTGCATACTGCATAGTAAAAGCAGTTTGGTGGAGTGGTACAGTGGTTACTATACTTTTGCCTCACAGCAAGAGGATCCTGTGTTCGAACCCCAACAGGGGGGGGGTCCTTCTGTGTCCTTCAGTTTGCATGTTCTCCCCGTGTTTGCGTGGTTGACCTCAATCCGGGACCTCCGTGGGCTCAGTAGAGTGCAAATCTCTGCCGGGAGGCATGCCCTACGGTACCTCCTGCATCCTTCTGTCTGTCAGAGGCATGTGTCAGGAATGTAGTGCTGCTGGAGTCCACCGGACCGTTGCTCTGCCTTTTTGAGTGGTGCCAACCACTCCTATACGTGACTCTGTCCGCACGGCCTCTTATGTCCGTCCGTCCGTCCGTATGAGCACGGCCTCTCTGTATGTTTGAGCACAGCCTCAACAGCTGCGGCTGATTGCAACACAAAGATCAACCAGTTACACTAATTATACACACACACACACACACACACACACACACACACACACACACACACACACACACCCCCACACACACTTTTGAGTAAAAATACTTAAAATGAGTAAAAATACTTAAAAGATGTTAAAATGAGTAAAAACACGTACAAATCAGTAAAAACATTTTAAAGTACTTAAAATGAGTAAAAATACTTTGAAGTCATCAAAGTCTGTAAAAAGTAACTAATGAAATGAACTCATGAAACGCACACTGGGTGTGATTTTTTCTTTTACAAGTGGGGAAATAAAATATTCTCAGTGCACTGGTTGAAATTCATATCCATGTATGTGCTTGAAGATTAATCACTGAACTGTATGTCATCCAAGTTTGATTCCGGAAAAAGTTACTACCGAAACATTGCAAGTGATTAAAACTTTTGGTCTTTATTGAGCAAGTGAAGTGAGTGTGTGGTTGATTTTCTATTCTTGGATCTATGCAAGAGAGTCAAAAATGAACGAAATGATCAAAGTTGTCATATTGAAATTTAAGGGGCCGATCACACCGAGACACGTCGCTACAGGCGCAGACGCTTCAAAAACGCTTTGTATAACAGCCCATCAGACAAGACAACGTGGTGCACTTGTGGACCTGACCTGTGTACATAAGCGGGTGATACAATTATTAACACAGAGAATAAATGGATTCATTAGGTAGGTGTTGATGTCACTGAAGTATTACTCATTCATGCTTAGAGAATACAAATTGGTGAGCTTGTGGTCACCGTGTCAGACCAAAGTAAAGATTTATCTTAAAATAATTTCCATGGCGAAAGGGCCTTTCTGTGCTTTCTGATTTTGCATCTTCTCCACATGTCCCCTAGGGTAGGTACCCTCACAAAAACATGCAGAAATCCTGGTCTCTATGTCTCGGTTGTCAAAATGCTAATGAATAATGAAACTGCTGTTGTGATGTTCTTTAATGCTTAATTGGACACTCTCCTGTAGCCCACATGTTGATATTCTTTCCGTTTTTGATATGCTGACAAAAAGGGGTGAAGACCTATCAAATAGGGCTCAATATTCGTACAACAGTTACTGAGTGCAGGGGTTCCTAAACTTTTCCATGCCAAGCAACCCCATACTGTATAGCCAATTAGCCATAGCCTCTGGCTACAGCCCCAGATTAGCAAAATCTGCTATTTGTAATTATAATTTGACAATAATGACATGCCCAAAATAGGCACAACTAGAAAAAGTGCTCCTCGGAGCACAAGTCTCCGCCAGGTCAGGTAGGTTATTTTGGCCTGCTGGTGGCGCTATAATAGGCCAATGGGAAAAGCGTGGCATTTCTTCCTAGGCCGTGCACGGCAATCGGACACTGCATTCATGATTTGAGGCATTTTGTTCTAAAAATGTGTTTTGCTAAATTTGACCTGCTGGTGGCGCTATAACAGGCCAATGTAAAAAGGGTGGCATTTGTTCCTCAACGTAGTGCAAATGTGCGTTCAAAGTTTCACCGCAATCGGAGGCTGCGTTCATGATTTGCAGCATTTTGTTCAAAACGGGCCACTCCTGCAAACTTTATATGTCAATCTTAGCCAATCAGGATGGAATATGAAAAATCAAACAGATCAGTCTTGATCACCTGACTATAGAGATCATGTGTACCGATTTGCGTGAAATTTGGATCAAATGTGAAGGCTTAATATCAAAAATGTGTTTTACATAAGTCGGCCTCCTGGTGGCGCTATAAAAAGCAAATGTGAAAAATGCAGGGCAAAGGTTTTTCCTTGACGTCTAGAGAGTGTGCATGCAAAGTTTTACACAGATCGGGACAGTTATAGGTAAAAACACGAATTGGCCTGTTATAGCGCCACCATGAGGCTGATTTGAACATTTTCAAATGGCATTTCTTCCTCGGCCTAATGGGAATGTGTGTGAAAAATTTAACATAAATTGCATGCTGTGTTCATGATTTGAGGCATTGTGTTTGAAACGGAGTACTCCTGCAAACTTTGGAAGCCAATTTTTGCCAATCAGGATGGAATATGAAAAATCTGAAATGAGACGTTTCTTTTAATGACTATAGAGATACTGTGTACCGATTTGTGGGATTTTTGGCCAAAATCTGTAGGAGTACTTTCCAAAAATGTGTTTTGCACAAATCGGCCTCCTGGTGGCGCTATAAAAGGCCCATGAGAAACATTTGGGGCAGAGGTTCTGCTGTGGCATCCAGGGAGTGTGTGTGCACAGTTTCGCTGCGAGCAAGCCAACGGTGCCGGAGATTAGCTGTACACAGACAAGACAGAATGACACACGGACACACGGACACACGGACGGACGGACAGGGGGTAAAACATACTCTCTCGCCATGCCTTTCGGCCTGGTGGAGACAATAATATTGAATAGAAATGATATGTATACATATGTATACTGTGTGTGTGTGTGTGTGTGTGTGTGTGTGTGTGTGTGTGTGTGTGTGTGTGTGTGTGTGTGTGTGTGTGTGTGTGTGTGTGTGTGTGTGTGTGTGTGTGTGTGTGTGTGTGTGTGTGTGTGTGTGTGTGTGTGTGTGTGTGTGTGCGTGCGTGCGTGCGTGCGTGCGTGCGTGCGTGCGTGCGTGCGTGCGTGCGTGCGTGCGTGCGTGTGCGCGCGCGCGCCCAGTCTATGTGTCAAAGTGTCCCTGAGCAAGACACTTAAGCCCTAATTGCTCCCCAGGTGCTGTATTTATAGCACCCACTCATCCTAATAGTTAGGATAGTTAAATGCAGAAGGTTAGGGTTACAATTTCACATAGTATGTGCAAATGTACAGTGGGGAAAAAACACCTATGGAGTGGGGACTAAATTATCATAATTATTTTCTTAATGGAATGTAGCAGTCTAGTGCACTTGATCTCAGAAAGAAATAATGAAGTGGAATAGATAGAATTTTCCTTCTTCCTACATTAAGAATAAGAAAAAGGCGCCATAATGAAGCCCCACGATTTGCATTTTTCCCGTCACATTAAATCCCCTAGAGAGATGTTAATTGGTTTGAGATAATTACAGCATTATGCACATTGTATAGAAATAATACTATATTAAAATATTAGAATAGCGTATTCTTTCATGTGGCACTCATTTGTGGAGGTGTATTTTGAATTCCTTATTTCAAGGTCCTCACAGCGAGGTCTTATAAGGTAGATGTTTTCTTAACAGGTGAATGTTATGATTGAATTTAAACAATGACTTGAACTAATGACTAATTGAATCATATGAGTTATTTCCTGGAAAATTAAGATCATAGTTCTTGCAGCTGCACAGTCATCACAAATATATATTGACTGATAAACAATGGACCACCGATAATAATCACAAAGACCCAATGAGACAGAAACGTCAAAGCCTCCAATTAACCAATACAGAGGTGTAATTTAAAAAACTGCGTCTCCTCGCCAGCACTTCTTGATAATGTCCACACTCACTTCCCCATTAACATGCTGCTTATGCGACAGCCTAGTAAATGGCATTGGAGTTGACTTCAACTTGCTGCACCAAGTCTATGGGAGGGAGGGAGGGATGGGGACGATGTCGATGATGCATTACAAAAGGGCTCAGCAGCAGACACCTTGTGAGCTTTGCCAACCAGTCAGCCATGGAAACAGCAGAGCGCTGCTGAACTGTGAAGGTGCACAGAAAGTCAATTGTGAGGCGCTTTGAGGAGGCATTCTGAAAAGCAGAACAACCTCAGTTAAAATTAAGTTTGATTCTTGTCATTGACCTGATCTTCATTGACCTTACCAGCTTAACTGAACATTTATTAGTGTTTTCTGTTCTTTATGTTTATTGTAAAGGCCAATACACGCTTCTTCCGACTTCAGGAAACACTTCCGGTTCCGACAGGCTTTCCGAACTAGTTCGGAGCGTCAGGACATCTGAAGGTGCACGAGTTCTGAGGAAAGGTTCTGACACCTGCCATCAGAAGTTCTGAATGACGTCAATTTCTGAATGACGTTATGTCACCGAGGTGATATTAGGCTGATATTGTGGGTACAGTGAAAATTGGGATGCCTTGTCGTGCCATTTTATAGTTTTATGTACACCAAGGGGACGATGATGGATTTAGCTAAGCAAAGTGGGCCATGAATCTCCTAGAAAGGAATGAAGAACCAAGAAATCAATTTCCCAGTCAGCATCACAAGTAAGTGTAGCATCTACGCGCTAAGATCCCAATCAATGGTAAGATCCTATGTATAGCTAAAATGTGTCAAGGATGATCAAACATCCTGCCAAGTGTTGTCATTGGTTTGGGCCACCATGCAGGTAGTGCTGTTGTGCAATATGATGTAACTAGAACTGAAGCAGGGTAGCCATATGATCAATCACAAGTCTAACATGCTTCCAAGCCATTTGGCTCTAATGACATCATTTGTCAGGAATTACCCTTAGTCATGCAAACAATGTGAGACCTGCCAGGATAATGATCATTATGAAGGTAATGTCTGGAACCAAGGGGGATAGATGAGGGAAAAGGATTGTGAGACAAATATTTTCTTATCTGTCAAATGGATACAGACATGTCCACAAGCTCTTAATTGACTTAAAATGTCTATATGAAAAAATCTAATTTCAGATGATGATTTGCCTTGAAACTATGATTCTGGTCCAAAGAGTGAGGAAATTCAAACCAATGATGTGTATTTTATTAGGCTACAACGTTTCGGTCCAACTGACCTTCATCTGATGTATGATGAAATGAAAACATTCTTAACATGTCTTATGCCCCTCTGATACCTTTATCAGTATCCTAGTATCCTATTCTACTTTGTCTGACTGCTCAGAAAATGGTCTTGCATCACAAATGCCAGTTTCACTTCACAAAAGACAACACAATTGCTACAACAAACATAAACAATGCATCTAACTATGTGAAACATAAAACATAAAACAAACCCTCATGTGTAAAACTGAGTGTGCCCAGTCCTCCTGACAAGTGGTTGTTTTATTGAAGAGAAAAGATAAGGTAAAATAAAAGATAAAGATAAAAGATACAAACATTTTCAAAGTGTGATGGAAAGTCATCTTGAAGCTTGTTAGCCTCCACCCCTCAATAGTAAATCAACATTGGTAAATCATCTGTCAAAAGGACCTGCTTGCTGCTTTAGTGCAATGCCAGAGTCTGAGAGAGAAAAAAGACAGACGTTTTTAGCATAAACAGCCATTCAATAGCACTCCGTTTTCTATATAATTTAAGGAATATAATGGTTTCCAAAAGTACTCCTCACATCTCTGCAAATATCTCACACTGTTGACCAAAAGTCTGTATTTTTCTGTATCTACTGTAACATAGAACATAAAGTCAGTAGAAATTGAGAGCTATCAGACACTTATAGTTAAGAAATACAAGATATCTTTTCTCTGACGTTCGATAATTATAATGTTATCGGAAACAACTCCAAATGTACCAAAACATGCTGTACTGTGGGTGAATAAAGCAGTGCTGTGCTGCTAAATCATTTCAACCAATTAGTTGAAAGTTAGGGTCATAGTCAACATGAATGTTAATTGTTTCAATTAGTGGTTGACCTCCACAAATAGAAATAACTCAAATGAAGCATGTAACAATGGTTCTGTACAGTCTGTTCTGTACGCGTTCGGTTTACAGATTTATTTGACTATAGGTCAGGGAAGGTTCAGAACCAGCCACTAATAATGGCACATACTGTGCTTGCACTCACACACATTATATGCATGCATACATATACATAATGGATGGCCACTGGGCTTTCACACAGTTCTACACAATATCTGAAGAGACTCTTGAATGAACCCTAATGAGTGCTGGCATGAAAGTAAACAAACAAGTGATAAAAATGTATGTACTTAGATGACCGGGGTCCTCAGGGGTCTATACTCGTTCCCCCCTTTTCTTTCCCTGTACAACAAATTTCTTAATCAAAAATAGCTGATCGTTCTGCGAATGTTGGCCTATTTTCTGCGAATGTTCACCTTTTATGACTTGCCCAGAATAGGGGCACTAAGGTTCATGTGGTGAAATTATATTATGTAGTGTACAGTCTTGATTGTTGTGTAACAGTAACAGGTTGTATTTGGGAATGACACCCAGACATTAATCAGAGATGTGTTGCGTACAATATGGTTGATTACAACAAACAGCTATTCTAACCGACAATGCACAGTACACAGTGTGCTGTGCCAACTCAAATTAATCATAGTGTTATTGAGGCTTTCAACACATCCATATTCTGAACGGATGCTGAACGACATTCGTATCAGACCTGGGGCTTATTTCAAAACGTCCTATTATACGGAAAGTAGATATCAGCTGTTATAATACAATACGCTGACAAACTTCTATTAAGCACACAGGCACGTACAGTACACTTGCACACAGTCACACAGACAAAGGCAGGCCGATACACGCACACACACACGCACGCGCGCGCGCACACACACACACGCACACGCACACGCACACACACACTTACTTAGAAAGGAAATAAATCTTTGAAAGCAACATCACACCCCTCGAGGCAAGAAACATTCACTTATTACCCCTCTCTGCCAAATAACTTTACAGTTTAGGAAAACCATCATTAATTTAGGAGCTGACGGTGTGTACAGTACCGTACACAACGCTTCAGTGGAACCCAGTCATAATGATCAATGTGTCTGCTGTGTTAGCCGCCAAATAAAGCTGATGAGGGAAGCGGTGCACCAGGGCAACATTTACCACAGCACTGCTGGTGCTCTGATGAAGGAGCTCTCATATGAACGCTCCCACAGGTGGCTAATCAGTGGTGGAAAAAGTACTCACATTTGTTACTTAAGTAAAAGTATCAATACTGCAATGTAGAAATACTCTGTTAGGGCACAGTCAAACCGCACTTTTATTTTACCTGTGGGGCGGAATCCACCAATGCTTTTTCAATGAGAATCACGTGGTTTGACGGTCTTGCGTATCTTTCCGCTTGTGGCGCACACCTTGCGTTTATTTGAAGCAGATAAATGCTCGAGACAGATGCTGATTTCCCGCCTCTGTCCAATCGTGTGAGTCGAAGGTGGCTACGGGGAGGGTCCTTTAAGTGAGTGACAGGTGGGTCACTGGTTATTGGGACAGAATGTGCTGCAAAACTGTCGGCCGCACACAACATGAGTTTATCAGCGGGCAACCATATTTTGGTGTGACTGTGCCCTAAGTAAAAGTCCGGAATTAAAAATGTTCTTGAGTAAAAGTACAAAAGTATTGGTTTCAAAATGGACTTAAAGTACCAAAAGTAGAAACTCATAATGCAGAAAGTCCCATTTTTCACAAGTTTTCAATTGTATAAAAGGCAGACTAATCTTTTGAAAATAGCCGATCTGCAAGATCACAATGCATCGCATCGTGATGCATTGTGAACTTGTAGATCGGCTATTTTCAAATGGCCGAAATATATATGGGGCTGAAGTGGTTAATATATGTTTTGCAATAATAAGTAATTGTTGTCGAGTAAAAGTACATTATTTGCCTCTGGAAATACCTATATAAGTAGAAATACCTCAAATTTGTACTTAAGTACAGTACTTGAGTAAATGTACTTAGTTACTTTACACCGCTGGGTGGCTTCATCACTGGAGAGAAGCTCAATACAAATTGTTTTATGTCCAAGCTTGCAGCCAACCCACCAGCTCAGTGGCCTTGTGGTTAGAGTGTCCGCCCCGAGACCGGGAGGTCGAGGTCCAATCCCCCGTCGGTACCCAGTGCCTCCTTGCTTGGCACTCAGCATCAAGGGTTGGATTGGGGTAAGTCCCCGCCACATATTAAAGTCATGCGTCCATGGGGTGTACTTGTACATCAGGCTACCTCATGCTACAGAAACAGTAGATAGGCTCTTGATTTATGGGCCACATGGCTCCAAAAAAGTAACATACTACTTACATCCAGCGCTCAGCTGATATAGTTGTATGTAAGGGGACATTCAGACTGCTATGAGTTTTGACATTCTAATGCTATAGTTTATGCTCTGTCGTACGACGGAATCACACGCCGAAAATAGCTGATCTACAAGCTCACATCGTGGATGTGACGCATTGTGAGCTTGTAGATCAAATTAGTTTATTATGCACAGTCTGCACAGCACAAGTCACAACATGTTCTGGGGGGATAATTAGCCAAAAATAGCCGAGCTTGTAGATCGGCTATTTTTGGCAAAGAGATTTGGTTTAGACAGAAAACGTTTTTAAAGTACAGTTGTAACTCAAGTCCAATTGTCTAAGACTACAGGGGTGTAAATGGTTAAGTGCCAGGCAACCTGAAAGTATGAAATGAAGGACTCGATGTTTCTTTCTAAGATTTAATTGGCTTTCACTATCAGGGAGCAATTAAGTATTTCATTCAAAGCACTGGTCCATCTACAATTAGTGCTGGAATTGTATTACTTGGCCTCTCTGAAACTCTGTCACCTTTGAAGAGGCTCTTGATTGACATATTAATGGAATTTAGACATAATGGAATTACTGTCATCATGTGCTCAAGGTTGATGATGCTATAGGCTGGAATCTGAATTGACTCAATTTCACACTGACACAGTCAAGACTCTGTGCTAATGGGTATGTTTTTTAATCCAGCCAGGAATGCTGAACCATGTCACATCCAATACACTCATGTCCAACTACTGTACTGTAACTATACATACTACCGTTTGTGGCAGAGGCAGTGGTTCAGTTCGAGAGAGCAGTGTTAAAAGACAGGTGTTGGTCAGACTATGCATAATGAAATATCCATCCTGAAATGTAAACATGATATAGCACCTGTCAATTAGCCTCAAGGTAAACTGTTGCTAAGTTAATAATGGCACGCTGTCATGTGAAACAGGGCTAGGGTAGGTTGTGACCTATGACATAGGTCTATATATCAAGGTGACAGAGCCACCATGGTGTGTGAAAGCATGAAAGGACTGCCATGTGCATCCCATTATTTTCTGGGGTCATCTCTAACCAACAGTGCTGAGTGTTTGTTCTTCCATCCTTGAATTGTTGGAGCTACCATAAATCACAAGAAAGCATTTGCTGTAAAAACAAATCCCCTCCATTCCATATCACCAGGAGTCCTCTGGCCTCACCTGATTAATTAATCATGATCTTCAACTATTTAGATGATGAAAGATTGCTTAGTGCTGTTGATCACCAGTGATGTTGGTCAATGGGTTTAGATTAGGCTTCCTCACTGTGATTGCAATTTCAATTGGAATTGTCATGTTCTGTACTGTGGAATGGGTCTAAACAAGAGTGGATTATTACTATAACTATCTTTGTATCAAATATAATTAAACATCATGAACGATATAGAGCCACCTCCGGGACAGAATCGCTGGACTGATGTTTTACTTTTATTTTTGGAACACAGTTCTATGACGTGATTTGAAAAACGTCTATGGGATTTTGAATGGGAAAAACACTTTTGTGACCCAGAGGGCATGGGTTTGACGTCAGGACTTTCACTTCTGTCCGTAGGGGGCACCACAAAGGCGAAACGTTGCATTGTATGTCGTAGAAATGCTATCCCCCCCCCCAGTTTCCTTGCGCCATGACGGCTGCACTGTCATGACATAAATTCTAAACAGGTACTGCTGCCCTACCAATAGACCAATTATTTGGTTACCAACATTGAGACTGGACGCACAGGTGATTGTTTCATGCAATCAATTCCCAACATATTGTTTTGGGGAGCGCTGGTTTCAGTACATTCAACCTCCTCTTGTGTGTTGGCTAGTGAGGCGCGTCCTAGCGAGACATGACAGAATGGGTTTCATTTGGTGCCGGCCTGCGCGCGCATACTGGTTCTTATCAGTGTGACGTTGTCTGTTAAGGGGTCTATAGGACAATCATGAAAAAAGATTGCATAACACATATTTTCTTTAAGTTCACAAGGCATTTGCAAGTTATTCAAAAGGTCCCACTTATTCTTTTTATGTATTTTTGGTGATTCATTTAATTTTAAAATGCCTTATTTTCAGATCAATACCTATGCATTGTGTTATGTTATACACTGGATGTTTAATTGTATTAATGTGTCCTATGGCCATGAAACCTGCTCAACCTACCGTATGTATAAGACAGTATGAAAATTTAAATTAACCACCATGACAGCTATAGAAAATATATTTGACTTCATGCCTTGACCTTGTGACTTTTTACCAGCTCAGTGGCCTTGTGGTTAGAGTGTCCGCCCTAAGATTGGAAAATCAGAAAATAATGCAATGGCAGCATACTGTATGTACCAGCATTATGTCATTTTAAATAATCCAGGGGAAACATTTTCATTATAAAGTTGTCTCTTTCGCACTGTAAGAAGGCACATTGTAAAATGTACCCTTGCAGGTCAATTTGAATACTTTCAGAGTTAAATTGACACTTTGGGGTTTACAGTGCAGTGCACGTCCACATAATGTATGTACATTATAATATGGGACTGTCTTGATTTATGCATCATGATCTTATCCATCAAACCTGACTCCGTCTGCCAATCAATCCAATCTCAGGGGCATAGTGAAAATATATTCAATGAATAAATGAATAAACAACAGTGAATAAATGAATAAACAACGATGAATAAATGATGTGCAAAACCCACACTAGATGTATCTACTGTATGACCTATGACTCCATGTTTGGCAAAGGTTTCAGTCAGTTAAATATATCAAGAAATATAAAACTTTCCAAAAAAGAAAGAAAAATGGAAATTTGGCGCTGATCGGTCCAGTGGTTTGTTAGCTTTGTTCCGAGATTTGTCTTTGGCGACTGATTTTCCCCAACGGGATCAATAAAGGTCTTATATCTTATTAACCCTAGACAGAGAAACAAGTAGACAGAGCAGTTTCAAGCCGGCTTGCCTTCTACAGAGCCACAGCGTATAAATGGTTAGAAAATGCAGATGATCTGACTCAGCGTCAAAACTAGGGAATGCTTTGATCACTGGTTCTGAAAGTGAGTTGCAGTTGAGAGGGTTCCAGGGGGTCCTCAGCAAAATGAGGAACAGTTTACAAGCTCATAACAGGTCGTCGCAGCGCGTTGCAGATTTTCTATTTTCTAAATGTTTTGGCAAATTTCGACAAATTTTGACTGATTTTACAGGACCCCCCCGCCACAAAATATTTTCAAATGGGGGTCTGTGACCAAAAACATATCAGTTTGGGGGTCCTTGACATTAAAATGTT
Organism: Gymnoscopelus microlampas; assembly: GCF_963454915.1. NCBI lineage: Eukaryota > Metazoa > Chordata > Actinopteri > Myctophiformes > Myctophidae > Gymnoscopelus > Gymnoscopelus microlampas. The sequence goes on from NC_139956.1 coordinate 10,009,122, forward strand.
TGAGAGCCAATGGCTTAGATTTCGAGAACATTCCATTCCGCACTGGTTCCATTCCTTCCTGAGTTCAAGGAAGGAATCATGCTCACTCAACTCTGTGTGAACTACTCATTCATGACCCGAAGACGAGACCAGCGAAGGTAGACCTCTTCTACATCACCGCACCTAAACCTACCAGGCATGATGGGCCCAGGATAACCTTAGATGCTGACATTTTCATCCGTAAGTTGTTATCGGGGGTTGACAGGAGTGGAAAGCCATCAAGCCACAGCTGAGCTTGAATGAATAGCATCAGGTTGACATCTAAAGCACTGTTTCTCAATGTGGAGTCCAGGAACCCCCAGGGGTTCCAGGAATTCTACGAATTCTGTACATCTGCAATATATATATATATATATATATTTTTTTTTGTGTGGTGTTTTTTTACACAAATCATCTCTCATGGAAGTACCAAACGCAAAATATTTTCAGATAGGGAACCCCCAAATACATATGAATTTGACTCAAATGTTGACACCACTGTTCTAATAGGATGTGTGCTGGTGGTGGAGATAATGATAATGGCGATGATAATAATAATAAAGGAACTGTATTTAACAAAAGAACAAGTCATTCAGATGTTCCAAATACATACTCAGAATCATCTGTGAACAACATCCTTCCCCAATGTCTCATTCTCAAAAGAAAGAGGTACTGTACTGTAAGTGCACCCGGGTGGCATACAGTAAAAAATACTCACCCTGCAGAGCCATGGGTTTGCCACCCAGACGCACCAATGAACTCAATTAGCAGTGTTTGCATGTGGGAAGTTGACAGGGAATGAGTCTGTTCAGTGGTGGTAGTGGGGTTGTAGTGTGAACTTTCACGTGAGTTATACACTCCCTTGAAACTCCTTACTCTCAGGTGAAAAGACATGAAAAGAAGTGACTGTGAATCATCGGCATGTGGTTCTCTACACCCTCGTCAGGCAAGCAGTGATACTATTTGGATTACCCAAATTCTGGAGGAACAAACATATGCATAATTCATATCATAGGATTTGGAATACTTCTGTAAATGAGGGCAAAGATTGAGCAAAGAAAAAGTTTCAGGGATGTTCTTTTCAACCACGTCATAGGACATGTGGACAGGGAATTGAAACCTTGGGGTGCAAACCTTGCCTGCACCAACATCGTGTTCTACGGCTCTTAATTGTGACCTTGACCTTTGACCTTTTCGACTCTTATCATTCTGCACAAGTTTCATGAACATCTCCCCTTCCGTTCCTGATTTTGACCATCTGTTCTCAAGTTGTTTTAACAGACAAACAAATAGACAGGACTGATTGCCATACCCTGCCACACATTGCTGCTGGATTAAAATCAGCATAATTGAAAGAAACATGCAGACCACAGCTATATTGTATTTGAATTTGTGTAATTAAATAATGCAAAAGTAATTGATTATGCATTTAAAATAGGTTCCTTAATACTGCATGTATGAGTCAAGGTAAAGCTAACAAGGGAAGCCATCCACAATGTTATTGTATTACACGAAACCAACACCAACATATTCATCCACTTTTCATGAACAATAAAGTTGTATTGTATCATAATGCATCCCTTCACAACTCTACATGGTTCTTCATGGAATACAATGTACAATATATGGTTTGAAGCACCAAATGTTAACATAACCTTCTACTTCAAAGGCATTGAGTAGCCTAACTGATGCAACACTAGCCTGAAGGTGTGAGGGTCTCCATAAATCTATTGACGACAGAGGGTGGATGTGAGAGAGCATGTTGTGCCCCCCAGACGTTGCTTTCCCAGTGACTCTGGGATGGAGCGGAGCACAGTGTAAACAAGACACTTAACAGTTCAATGGGCTGTAAGTAGCTCAACGGTGTGTCTTCTACCCCCAATATAACAGCATGGCTGACACCTCATGGAAATGAAATAATGAATCATGTGCCCAAACAGCTATAGTTATGGTTCCAGAGTGGGTCAGCTGCTTGTTTGGATCACTTCAGTGAGCACAAAAGGGTGTGTGTGTGTGTGTGTGTGTGTGTGTGTGTGTGTGTGTGTGTGTGTGTGTGTGTGTGTGTGTGTGTGTGTGTGTGTGTGTGTGTGTGTGTGTGTGTGTGTGTGTGTGTGTGTGTGTGTGTGTGTGTGTGTGTGTGTGTGTGTGTGTGTGTGTGTGCGCGTGCGTGTGCGCGCGCCACTTGTGTACTCCAGCGAGAATGAAACAAACGCTGAACTCAGTGCTCCTATCGCCTTGCTCCTCAAATTGAATTCCCCCAGTCGCAACGATAGCTCACACAGATAATAATAAAACACTCAGAAAGTGAAGGTTAATAGATCTTAGTCTCGGTTGCCTGGCGCCTACATTAGTAATGTCGCTCCATGGCAGCAGCAGACTTGAGCTAAATTAGAGTTTGATTGCTATTGCATCACTGATAAATTACGAGTGTATATTGGGTTTAAAAGTCTATTAATTGGTTTCCGAGAGCCTGGCAAATAAATTCATGATTAGGGCCAGTGTGTCCTTCCTTGAATCATATTTACTTGTCTTGATATGTGCTGTACCCTACAGCTGCATGCTTGCAATATTCTATGTATGTATAATTTATGCCATGCACTATGCACTGTATGTGAGATATTTGATGTCAATCACCAACTGTACAGGTCTTCTACATTCTAGACAATCCAGAAATATGTCACTTCCAATCATTTACAATACATGGAAAAGTGCAATGAAACAGCCATTGCAGCCACAATGTAAACTGTGCAACATTACGCAGAGAATGTGCAATATTCTAAACATGAATTTACCTCATCACATGCAGTGTCCCGTTCCTATCACAGGAACCAAGATCCAATCATTTTGGAGGTTGTTAAGAATATTGTGTTCATGTTTAATACAGGAAATATAAGTGCATGTTACATAAAATGTAATGATGATCATAGGCCGTAAACAAGCACATGTGCGAGATCCGGATGGCCAGGGAATTCTGAATGAAAATTGATATGTGGCGTGGTGTGTAATAAAACTAAAAAGAAAATAGCTATTTCAGCCTATTATGGCCTACCTACCTATCTAGTAACTATCAACAAAAAAACAAATAACAAAAAACTGTGCTAGGGGGTGAGATGGAGTCTGAAGAGGTGAGTTTTCAGACTGCGGAGGGAAAAGGGAAGGGATTTTGCAGTTCTGACTCACAATTTAACCAGGAGGGAGAAGAGACTAGGATGTGTGGAGCGTTGCCCAAGGGTGTTTTAGGAAAGGTTCGAACAGCCTTCCTGTGTTATGATCTAAGTGAGCAGGAAGGGTTGTGGGTTTGGATCATGTCCTGCAGACACAGGGGTGCCATGCCCTTAAAGGGGAAATCCACCCATTTTCAATATTTAACTATGTCATTAATATAGCATAAAGGAGTTGTGTGGAAATAAGAAAAAAGTTCCCCCCTTTCTGTGTTGCCTTGAACTGGAGGATTGATTGTGGGTTTAACATTGCAAATTACAACATGATGAGTCATCACGTTGTAATTTGCAATGTTAAACCCACAATCAATCCTCCAGTTCAAGGCAACACAGAAAGGGGGGAACTTTTTTCTTATTTCCACACAACTCCTTTATGCTATATTAATGACATAGTTAAATATTGAAAATGGGTGGATTTCCCCTTTAATTGCCTTGTAGGGCATCACCAGTGTTTTGGACAGGGTGCGGGCAGCAACTAGAAGCCAGTGATGGGAGCTCAAAAGGCAATACCACAATGCAATGACATGCAATCTATTTTGTGATATAACCACACCTCCACATTATGTCACTTGCACTGAGGCTATGTGATATGAATTGGTTAGCTGATTCTTGAGTAAAATAAAGAAAATAATAATTAAGCTACTCTCACCTGAGAGAATAAGCTGCTTGTAACCTGTTAGTATACAAATTGATTGTTGACAGTAGTATTGTCAATAATCTTTCATACTGTATATCCACCATCTTTAATCCTACGAGGAAGTTAATTGCATTCATCTGGCATCTCATGGCACCTCCCATGAATCTGCCTATATCTGCCTATTATCCAAAATAGTAAATAGCTATTCCCAAAAGAGAAAAAAATTGCCTGTCCAAGCAACAGCAGATCCTAATCTACAGTGCAGCACAGTACAATACAGTACTGTAATTGAAGTGGCAAAGTGCCACTTCAATATTTGTACTGCAGTCAAAAATTAGCTTACAAAATAGCCAGGGATCAGCACCATGTACAACGCAAAGCATTCGCATACCACACCATCTTCTATGCAATCAAATTCTTGTAATTATTTAGTAACATTTGGCTTGGTGTTGGTCGATAAGGAGTGCATCAGGATTTTAACTCAAACACCCAACCAAGATTGATAGTTGATCATCATTCGCCATTCTCTTGTGCATGGCATTTCATTACACTTTTATCAATTCGAGGCAACTGTCCATCGACATTAATGCATACCCTTGAGCTTAAATATGTTTAAGCTCATATAACATGCAGTGAATAACCAAGGTATTGTTTAATCTGCTCAGTTTATTATTTGTCCAGTGCTGCAACTAATGATTACCATAATCAATTCATATTTTGATTATTGTTTTTGTTTGTTTGATTAATCTACATTAGGGTCACTGAGGCACCCAAGCAGAAAAAGTTGATCTCTTCATGAAAAGTGCCTGTCAAGAAGAACAACAACCATATACAGTGGTAATGCTACTGCACATTTTCCCCATACAGTTACAGTATACAGTACTGCAGATAGAGAGAGAGTTTCATCACTCCCCTGAGGGGAGTGATGAAAGGACAGAGAGGATGATAACCTGTATCAGCCCTCAGGCTGATAACAGTTATTACACCTGACCAATCAGTGCAAGATAGAAGTGCCACCATGAGCAACCTCACTGCGGAAGGAGCTCAGCATGTCATTTTGCATGTCATGAATGTAGGTTTGCGTTTACTTACAAGGATACGTAGGATGAAAGTCCACATGAAAGGATAAAGGCACACACTGTCTTCACTTACGAAAGTTGTTTAATTGAATACAGAGCGAAGTCCTGATGAATACCTGAAGAAGGTTAGTTCTGTATTCAATTAAACAACTTTTGTATGGGAAGACAGAGTGTGCGGGACTTTTCAAGGTTCACACTAAAGAAGCCAAAGTCTGTTAAAATAATTACAGGTTACAGGTTATCACCCTCTATGCCCATTATCACTCCCTTCATCTAGGGAAAATAAAGGCTGGACACCTTTGCAATCAATTTAAGTTCTGTTTAAGTTTTCAAATTAATGAAGTGCCCTTTCTTTCCTTGTGCTGCTCACACTGTTAAAAGGTCAATTGATTTCTCCATCTCACTTGCATTTATTTAACTTTTTATTACAAAGAGATGTCATTATGTTTTGCACTTGCAAAGTTAAATGAAGTGAATGTTAGATTGTAATTGAAAATTGGGAGAGTTCATTAAGAAAAAAGTCAGGGGTAAGCTAAATCCTTCATTGTGCCTCGTCACTTTCCAAATGTAGAAAAATGACAGTTCTGTGAGGCATTTTTCTTACTGTGCCCAGTGCCATACAAAATTGGTAATTTATTTCAAATGGGGCAGCAGGGAGAACATTCACCTTAAACAATATAAATGATGTTGCAGCTGATGTGCATAGAGCTTGAATATGTGCTACAACTACTCCTGGCTTTGTGCCCAAAAGTTGTCTTAACTTCCTTGCCAGCATGTTGACAGGCAAGCAGATATGTGGAAAAGACAAGAGTTACGATAAACCTCCGCATCCTCCTCATCCTCCCCTCTGCAAGCACCTCCAGTTACATTCCAATGGAGCCAGCCTTCCTCACCAGCTTGTTCGGTTTGTGGGCATTCAAGCTAGGGATGGGCATTTCAACCTTTTTGGGTAAATGTTTAACCTTTGGATTATGGGCGGTTAACCGCAGTTAACCGTCTATGACGTCATATCAATAAATTCAGTTGCAGCCCTGTGTGTGGGCAGTTCGAATAGGGCCTAAAACATGTATTGTAACATACATTAGGTCTATACTGTATCTCATTCTGTACTGTTGTTTTCTTCTCTTTCAATGTTTCTTTATTTACTAGTATTGTAAAATATTGTATGAGAAACAATAATAGATTATATTTAAGTGATATATGCCATTAATATTCTGTTCATATTTTATTTATTTTTATATTCAGTTTTAAATTCAGTTTCGGTTATTTAGTCCTAAACGGTCAGTGACACACATTTAGGTTAACCGTCCCATCCCTAATTCAAGCTATGCCTGAATGAATGAGGGCACTAGTCAGTGGGGACCCAGGATGCCCTGCTAAGCTCATGGGGGATGTGTGGTCAAACCACCGAAAAGCAGGGAAATGATTTAGAAGTGATTCCAGAAGTATCTTTTGGTATTACATTAGACATTTGAATCTAGATAAAACATAATTTGCAACGTTTTTGCAGTAAAAGAATGACCATGGCTTTGCAGTCCATCTAGTAAATCTATCTCAACACATTTTATTCTCACATTGACACAAACTGCACATATTATGCTATACATTCTAATAAGACAACCAGGAATACTGAAAGCTACCTTTATTCATCAGCCACTGATTTCTTTTTTTAGGTGTGGTGTGAGTTAACCAAACAAGGTTAGGATAATAAAAATGCTGGACTCTGCCATCGAAAGCAAAGGTTATTTTTACCTAACCATAAAATCTGTCTTTTTGACACATTATGGCCGTCCAGCAGGGATTGTGTCTGTGTGAATGCACTTTTTCCCTTAAAAGGTCCCAGATCCACCCTGCCATGAGCAGTGAAGTTAGAAGTGCTAAACTGTGTATATAAACAGTAAAAGGGCTGCTCCCTGGGCAGCTAAATGTCCAACTAAGTCTAATATGGAATAGCCCCGGTAATTTCGGTTCAAAGAGTTTTTTTGGGGTTGGCTTGTTTATTAGCGGATCTAATTTCACTGCTGGCCTACTTAGCACTACTTGTTCTGTTGAGGTCAACTGGGGTTTTCCAACTTTTTCATGTCATTGGCCCCCAAACAGACTTTCATTAGGCCATGGACCCCTAGGTACCACCTGTCAGCAAGCAAAAAACATTGTGCAGAGGAGAGTGAGGTGGAGATCCATGGTGGATGGCCTGTGCCCCCAAGGGGGCAAAGAGGATAACGTCAAGTGATTCAGGCCATTTCAAAAGAAGATGTCCTAGTGAACCGGATACTATATAGAAATATTTTGGTTTAAATTGAATTGTAAATGAGATATATTCGTAGTGGTGATTTAAATAATAGTTGCTGATATTTTTGTTTTGTTATAACTTTTTCAGGGATCCCCTGTCTGGAACCCAACCATGGACCCATGAGGGCTCCTTGGACCCTACTCTGAAAACAACTGTCAACATCTCCTTGCTAAACTTGCAGCCCTGTTGATGTGAATGATGGTATGTGCTCGCTGTAGCTGAACTGTTAAATACGAATATAGGGTTAGGGTTATATTCAGTTTCATTTTATATTTTCATCAGTTGTTGAGCGTTGAATGGGTAATGGATGAGAATGGAAACAAGCCTTTGACTTTTTTGTGTCTCATCCATTTGCCTTTTCTTTTTTTTTTTCTTACTTGTGTACTGCTTTACCTTGAAAGATTTGTCATAAAATATTCATTCGATCAAGCATCCTGTAGAATGCACACAGTCGGGCTGCCCCGTGGCTATAATCAGCGTAAAAATCCAATATTTATGCAAATTCAACCAATTGTATGCAAATAAAAAGGGGCAAAAGAATCCTATACCAATAACCTCATGAGTGATATTTGTGCCAAGTGCGGGGGCAGTGACTGGTTTTCTGTAAGACTACTGCCATTCTGCCAATCAAAACATACACATGCACAACATGGCTCTCCAACCATATGTCACTGTAGCCAGCCACATAAAGCCAAACAATTCTTTGAAAAACTAAATGTTGAATGTCCTTTTAAGACACCAAAATACCTCTACAGTTAGGTAACTTTACCTTTGGACCACAACCGCAAACTGAATGCTAATGTAGACTTTTGCTTTGTTAAACATAACAACATCTCCCCAAGCCAAACGATATTCAATATTTTTTCCACTGCATTTGTGTTCACCTCAGTATTTGTAATCCTCTCACTTATCTCTCTGCTTCTGTAATGCAGGCTGAAATGTGTGGCATGTGGGCACGGAGCCACCCGCTACTGTCATCATGCCCACTCGGAGGATTGCTGAGAGATTGCTTAGGGCAGCAGAAGGTCAAGGGTTAGTCCTCTAAACGTTGCTCCATCTGTGCCTGTTCCAGGACACTCCTCTGAATTGACTGTTATCATCACAATCAGCATGCTGGCTCACTGTCATCTGCACCTGCTCATCCAAGGACACGCATACTGTACTGTACATACTGTATGTCATTACCACACCATGCATGGAATAACAAGAAAACTCATTATTAGATTAACACACACAGATACAAAAAAAATATATTTCCGTAACAGAAAATAATAATAATTAGTGTTTATTTTGCTGAAATATTTTCAACTTGAGCGTTTGGAAGCGTTTTTATAAGTGCTGACATGACCTCTAAGGCTTGATTGGAGTGATGCTTCTTTTTTTCCCCATTTTAGACAGGATGTGATGAGTGCTTCTGGGCGAGGTTACACATGGAACATTTTGGAAGATTTGTGTATTACAAAAGGACTTTTAGAAGCATTTGTTAGTTTGGAAAAAGCACCTATAATCTCTCAGAGATTCTCAGAGAAAAAGCACCAAGAATCTCTTTCCCTCTCTCCCTCTCTCCCTCTCTCCCTCTCTCCCTCCCTCCCTCTCTCCCTCTCCCTCTCTCCCTCTCTCCCAATCTCCCGATCAATCGCTTGTCTCTCTTTCTCTCTCTCTCTGCCTCGCTCTTGCTCTCTCGCTCATGCTCTCGCTCACACTGAATAAGCTCTGGTTTAAAGTCACACAACCTCTCTCTCTCCTTCTCCTCCCTCTTTGAGCTTGGCGTTCAGGCTCTGCTATACATTACTGCCCGCTCAACACATTAAAAGACAACCATTTAAGAGCTACAGTAGGAGATATACATCTATAACAAATCCCCTCAGGGGAAATAGAACACTTAGGCTTAGGGAAAGCAGAGCCTACCGGTGGTGCTGGGGTGGTGGTGGGAGCAAACAAAGCACATACAGTACAACATTCAGTGGCAGCACTGACAGCACGAGGAAGTACAATGAGCTTAAGAAGACCGCAAATTTAGTCAGCTGCTATAAATTCACCATTCCTAGTGGAAAATATTGAAACAGCATTAATTGAGCGGCCTTTGCCAGTCAAAGTGTCCCTGATAAACACACTTAACCCCTAACAACACATACAAGCAGCCAAGAAACAAAGGTGTCTATCCACATTCAATGTGCTAGACCCCTGGGAGATGGATTGCTGAGGTGGAGCCTGGGATCAAACCCAAAACTTTGCGGTCCAAAGGCCAGTGCTCTACTTAGCTACATGGACACAAATGGCATTGCCCTCCCCTTTTATACCTCATTACAAATGGGGTTGTTAGTACAGTATTAATATATACAGGTTTCAAATATCAATATTTCTCATTCCCTATAGATTGGTTTTCATGAAGGCTTTCCATGGGTGATTTCTTGGTTTAGAGACGACAGACATATCAATTCTGTTGCCCTGTTAAATCCATTATCAGGCCTTTATCTGTATAGCCAGGAAGCCCTTGGTTATTTGAGTCCCCATTTTAAATAGCAGGTCAGAAATCACTACTATCCAAACTTTTGCAATGATAAGGTCTGTGTATTGTTTCACGGCAATTTCACGGCAATCGGACGCTGCATTCATGATTTGAGCCAATGAAATTGGATGCTGCCCTCAGAAGGCATTCCAATGACTATAAGTCACATCTGCCACTCCTGCAAACAAGACTATAGAGATAGTGGGTCTGATTCACTAAGCTGTTTGTTAATAGTGCCTATAAATAAAGTGACTATTGGGGTGAGTATTTTCGATAAGCACAAACTGACGTGCGATTCACCAAACGGCGTGTACAGCCTTGATATGTGTGTCTTGCAGGTGCTCCTCATTTTTGTCTGACAGTCAGAGGCACGTTCACGTGGAGAATCATTTGCTTTGCTCCGACATATCGATTCTGTTGCCCTGTTAAATCCATTATCAGGCCTTTATCTGTATAGCCAGGAAGCCCTTGGTTATCTGAGTCCCCATTTTAAATAGCAGGTCACTTTTGCAATGATAAGGTCTGTGTATTGTTTATGACTACTCTGCTACTACTAGTATGTCTACACTTGTCACACTTTATCAGTGTGATAGAATCAATGCTGTCACTTGATTTTCTTTAAGTGTAAAAGTGGACAGTAAAGGTAAAGGTCTTTACACACAATTGTGTCGCATTATCACCGCTTATTATTCAGTATAGTTAGAAACTAGAAAAAGTTCTCCTCGGAGCACAGGGCTCCGCCAGGTCAGCTGGGATATTGTGGGACAGCAATATTGGGAATGTATCGGCCTCCTGGTGGCGCTAAAACAGGGGTGTGTGAATTTTCACGGCAATCGGACGCTGCATTCATGATTTGAGCCAATGAAATTGGATGCTGCCCTTAGAAGGCATTCCAATGACTATAAGTCACATCTGCCACTCCTGCAAACAAGACTATAGAGATAGTGGGTCTGATTCACTAAGCTGTTTGTTAATAGTGCCTATAAATAAAGTGACTATTGGGGTGCGTATTTTCGATAAGCACAAACTGACGTGCGATTCACCAAACGGCGTGTACAGCCTTGATATGTGTGTCTTGCAGGTGCTCCTCATTTTTGTCTGACAGTCAGAGGCACGTTCACGTGGAGAATCATTTGCTTTGCTCCATGCCCCATTTAAGACCATAATAGGCAACCGGAAACGTCCCATGTCAGAAGAAAAACGTCAGCACTCCTCAAAATGGACAGATCTACAAGCTTACAATGCGGTGGGACACACCCACTTGACAACTTGTAGATCAGCGCAAGCAAATGTTTAAAAAGTAAATAGCAAACATAACTTTGCGACCAAAGGCTGATAAAACTTGGTATACTCGCCAATATCCGATTTTTATCAGAGCTTCATTGATTATTACTGAGGGGACACAGCTACATTTCATCCATACTGCATCCTCATCAAGGTAAGACTGAGTTCATGTGATGTGGTCAATATTATAAATTAATAGCGCGACATTGGAGTTGGCATGAAAGCCCAATAGCGAAACTGTGGCCACACTTGCAAAAATGGCAAACACGCTGAGGGAAGTAATAATTTAACTCTAAATGTGTCAACTGAAAATAAAAATAAATTGGTTGAAATCGCGAATTGGCCTGTTATAGCGCCACCATGAGGCTGAAAAATAATTGAAAAATGTAGGGTGGCATTTCTTCCTTGGCCTAGTGGGAATGTGCATGCAAGATGTTACGGCAATCGCACGCTGCGATCATGTTCAAAATGGACCACTCCTGCAAATTTTGGAAGCCAATCTTAGCCAATCAGGATGGAATATGAAAATATGTATATGATCACATGACTATAGAGATATTTTGTACCGATTTGCGTGATGTTTGGACAAAATCTGTATAGGAGTAATATATAAAAAAAAACGGCCTCCTGTTGGCGCTATAACAGGCTGATGGGAAAAATTTGGGGCAGAGGATCTGCTCTGGCATTCAGGGAGTGTTTGAGCACAGTTTCATGTCGATCCGGCCAACGGTGCCGGAGATTACAGACGGCCGGACGGACACACACACACACACACACACACACACACACACACACACACACACACACACACACACACACACACACACACACACACACACACACACACACAGACGGACAGAGGGCAAAACACAGTCTCGGCCTGGAAATTTACACGGGGAGAAAAAAAATCACGTTACATTTTCAGAGTTAAATTAACACTTCAAATGTAATTGCGTATGGACACATTTTTGCAGCCAAGCCAAGAGTAGCGTAGCTGTAAGGAGGGAAGGTTACACTTATGCACGCACGCGCACACATACAGTACACACACACATGCACATGCACGCACACACACACACACACACACACACGCACGCACGCACGCACGCGCACACACACACACACACACACACACACACACACACACGCACGCACGCACGCACGCACGCACGCACGCACGCACACACACACACACACACACACACACACACACACACACACACACACACACACACACACACACACACCGTCTCCTGCTCACTGAAGTGATTCATAAAGTGAGTCATAAAATAAATATAAATGCTCAAATTAAAAAACACACACAAACACACCTTGGGGCTTGTCCAGTGTAATTTAATGCGTTAGCCACTTAGCAGCTACACTGGAGAAATAAGCTGCTGCCTTGAATATTTCAGCTCGTGTCCTTATTGCACTGCTTACCATCATAGTGACTTTTTAATGACTTTAACTTTCTTTTATTTACAAAGCACTTTTCATAGCCAAGGGGTTTTTCAGCTGTGTAATCAAACCAAGGAAGCATCCCAAGGAAGGTATACAAAAACAATTCAGTTGCACCAACATTCATTCGTTGGACACAACAGTCACCTCAAACAGAGCATTAACAGGATGTGCCACGGCTGTCAAACTTTGTCTTTTGTTTGTCCAAATACGAGTGGAGTTTACAGTATAATTTCCCTACAGATGACATCTGTCAGTTGTCATATAGATAACAAAGGGGAAAAAATATGTTACCGAATGGGCTCCCAGATTGGAGTCAGAGTGACGTGGTCCTGCCTATATATGGACGTACTGTATCGGGTTTGTTTATAGATATGTCTGAGTCAGAGTGACGTGGCCGTGGTCCGCTGGCCAGCCCAACGGCCCTCCCAGTAGCCAATTGACATGTAATATAGGATAAATAAATGAGAAATTAAAAACGTGTATGTCATGACAGCACTGTCCCTCTTTCTGAATGTGTTTGTGCCTGATTTATGAATAGTTCAATGCACAAGTGTGTAGTCACACCTCTGAGCCCAAATAGTTTGACTAAGGTCACAGTCACACATAAGTTATAACAACAACGTAACAAATGTCTGCGTCCTGTTCACTTCCATTCTATGAGAGAAAGGGGGTTGAGCATCCAGTTGCGAGTTGACTCGTGCTCAACGCCTCTAATGCATGGTGTTAAACAATGGTGACCTTTGACCATGCGTCAACCAATAGGAAAGAAGTTGTTGACCGCATTTGGCAGGCATTTGCTTTCTTTCAGGCTATAATAACTATGGAGGGCCAGTGCTGCCATATTTAAAAATAAATAAATGTATTTATGTGTGTGACAAATTACTTATTTTTGCATTAAATTCATTTATTTCCCAATTTATTTATTTATTTCCCCCACAGTTAGAACGAAAAAAGAATTAGGGTGAACATTTTTCGGGTGCAGTACGTTAGTCCGACAGCGCATTCCTCCGACAGCGCAGCGCTCCGACGTTTCAATACTAAACCCGAACCAAACCCGCACCCTAATATTTTTCACAGGGAAAAAAAACATCACGTTACATTTTCAGAGTTAAATTAACATCGTAATGCGTGTGGACAAATGTTTGCAGCCAAGCCAAGAGTATAGCGTAGCTGTAAGGATCGAGGGAAGGTTACACGTACAGTCTGTACGCACGCACGCACGCACGCACGCACGCACGCACGCACGCACGCACGCACGCACGCACGCACGCACGCACGCGGAATGGAGTCATATAGATGCACAAATGCACAAAATGCACAAACACAAACACACCTTGGGGCTTGTCCGATGTAATTCAATGTGATAGCCACTTAGCAGATACACTGGAGAAATAAGCTGCTGCCTTGAATATTTCTGCCCGGTGTCCTTATTGCACTGCTTACCATCATAATGACTTCATAATGACTTTGTCTTTCTTTTACTTTCTTTTATTGACAAAGCACTTTTCATAGCTACAGGTTGAGAAGAAAATTGCCAGCTACAGCTATTGTATCTTTAGAGGTTATAATTCTTTTCACTCAGCTTCATTATTTCGAAGGCAAGGCAAAGCTATTCATTTCAGACAGTCAGCAGAATGGTATGCCTAAATGCTGAGGTCCTTAGTTTTTAGTGTAAACTCTGTTTAAAATTGCATTTCCCTTTAGGAGACAGCACAGATTTGGCATTTAGAACAGAACCCAGATCAAATAAGAGTTGACACGAGGGTTTATGAGTACAAGGTGGAGACAGCTCTATTAGATCACAATAAGGAGAACAAGACAGGTACTGATAAATGAACTGAATACAACATTATCAGATGGTTACAAATATTTTGCTGTGCATAATTAATTTAAAGACGTTCATGGCTGTAGTTGGATAAAACCTAATGCAACTCTCTTTGTGCTGAATTTCTATGTTCCCATATATACCATAAGCCATAAGACTCTAGTACACCTCTAGTAACTAGAGGTTCACTAGAACAATAAGAGATATGTGGATCCCTAGAACAGTAACAGGTGGGACAAAAGACTTTGTGCAACAAGGAAAGGTAAATCACACTTACTGCAAAAGAAACCATGCAAAGCGCCGACCTGTTCATCAGGAACACAGGACACTTTGACACCAATGCTGCCTGCTGTTTTTGTATTGAAGTGTTATGAAATTTAGTTTATTGAATTAAAAATATGTTCTTAGGCGAGGAATTTCAATTAACCAGCTCAAACAATTAAATCAATAGTTTTATTCTTTAAACACATGCTCGATTAACAAAACCAGAATTGCAATGGAGCAAACAGCATCGTAGTTTGGCAAGACGCTGTGTATATGCAGACCTGGTTGGTAGGACACAAAGCTGGGAAGACTGGCAGACAGACAGGTAGATGAGAACTGGTTACTGGAAGTGGATCTGAGGCACAGAAAGACTGAGAGTAAAAACAAATGTTCTGACAAAAAGAAGTGAAGAACAAGGGAATATAACTGCAGAGCTTAATAATTTGACATAACATATTGATGAATTAATCTTCTCAACTGCATAAAGGTGGGGGTATACAGTACAGTATATACACCATGATGTTTTTATAAAAAATACTTATTTTCTACCATGAAGCCTTGAATTGATGGAGATATTTTAGTTTTTGTCGCATTCCTAAGCCAATAATTTGTTTACCAACTTTACCAGTTTTGTTTACCGACTTTACCAGTCATCAAATTATTGCCTCAGGAATGCGACAAAAACAAAAGAATCTCCATCAATTCAAGGCTTCATGGGGTGTGTAATTCTAATTGATAGTAAATAAGTATTTTTTTTGGGTGAACTACTCCTTTAACTAGTGAAGGTAGGTAGATAGCATCAGTATAGCCTTGGTTGAGTCCTATCACTACAAACATTTGAATGAAAATGCATTTGCATTGCGATGCTTCGTACTGTATGCTGATGCTGTGCAGTAAATGTTCTTCATTCTTCACAACAATTATAATTAGTAATATTAATAATAACCCCTGCAATGGCCATTAATAATGGGTTTATGTTAAATGTGTAATAGGCTGTGCTGTTTAATTTTGGTTTAATTTGTGTTTGTTTTTGGTGTTCTTAAATTGGCATTTCAGTCTTGAAATAGTGTTAAATAAACTTAAATTTCCTAAAAGGTTTGTAAGTTGAGCTGTGGTCTTAAAACGGGTTACTGATTTTACGAAGTTTGGTTTGATAATGGGCTTTATTGATAGGCCATTTGCTTAATCATGTATCAATGAATAATGTATTTAGGAACAGGAAGACAGCAGCAGAATGTGAGCGTGAGAGAGAGACAGGCTCTCTGGTGAGGATTTTCAGTGGCTTTATATTCTGCTTTGAATACATACAGTAGAGGGGTAGTGTCTTGGTGCATTCATACATGTGCAAATTCATTGTACGTTAATCAAGGAAATACATTTCATTACCAATGTTGAAACCAAACCTAAGTCAAGTGCTCTTGATGGCAAAAAGGACAAAAAATACATTGCCAGAGGCCACTTACTAGTGTGGTGGTCGTGGTCCCCAGTGGCCAGTGGGTCCAAGGCACATATATACATAAAAACTCTGAATGACCCGCGTGAAAGTCCAATTTGTGGTGAACTTTGTAGAGTAGAAGGCCCTCCTCGCTAATGGCTCTACTGGGATTTATGTGAGTCACAGCAGAGTGTGTCAGGCTGCCCATAATGTGTTTTCTGGGATTTCTGAGTTCACAGCAACATAAAATGGAAACTGATTTAATGTGCTATCACTGCATGGATGTATTCTCAGTGGTGGAAGAAGTACTGAGATTTTTCTTTTACTCTAGTAAAAGTATAAAAACTCTGTTACAAGTAAAAGGCCTGTATTAAACATTTTACTTGAGTAAAAGTACAAAAGTATTGGCATCAAAATATACTTACAGTATCAAAGAAAAAGTACTCAAAGTTTTTGAAAATTTGTCTCACCTCAATACCCCCGATCAGGTGAGAGTTTATACAGGTCCAGCCAGAGTTGACAGAGTTCAGCACCTCGGACAGCACCGCCTAGGACGCGTCATAGAGGGAAGGTGGACAGAGTGACGCCATTGGTTTCAACAGACAAATTTTCAGAAATTTCAAATCCACTTTCTATATCCAGTCCGAAATGCTAACGGGAATTAATGCTATTGACTGCAACCGCAGCGAGGTAGAACCAGTAGAAACCCTGGAAACATACCTTACTTTATCATTCATTTTAAAATTAATGGGACCATAATTTACTAAACACATATCATGATGATTTAAAAAATACATTAAACTAGCAAGCAGAACACAGCTGCGCTGACTTGGTTGATCAAACTGTTTGGCTCTTAAGGACAAGATATGCCGTAGTTTTTCTGTCTCCATTATACTGCAGGTAAAGTAGGAGAGCGACTGAACACGGCATTATTTAAAAGAAATGTTTGGAAATGCCCCGATTGGGAAGAACTATTATTCCTGACTAACTTTGAGGTCACACCCCTGAATAAACACTTTGTGTTTAACTCAACTTCACAATGTTTAACACATATACTGCCAATCCCGAGATATCTCGGGACATTAAATCCACCCGTTACCTGCGTATCCCGAGATATCTCGGGATCGTCTTTTAATGTGGTTTTGATAACGAAAAAAACAATTTTTGGTACCATCCTTGATTTTTTTTTTTTTCCCATGACGCTTCCGACCCATCCTATGAGAAAATTTCCGACAACCGTTTCCGGTTCGTTTTTTATCTTGAAAAACAGTTTTTCCCTGGTTTTGGCTAAAGATCATGGTTTTCACACGGTTTAAAAAACGAATGGTAAGCTCCGGTTGTATTTTCTTTTCTTTGATCGACGAACGGTTATCCTCTTTGTGTTTAAAAACGATCTGATAGCCGATCAGAGGCTAAGCTAATCTAAGATGGCCGGTGGGGAAACGTCACAGCCACGTCACAGCCAAACGGATATGACGTTTGCAGCCTCTTTTCGCCGCTGATAACACAGAAGAAGAAGAAAGAAAAAAAGTGTAAACATTATGAGGGCTCGTACGTCCGTCGTTGCTGTTTATAAACACCATCCGATCGCGGATTTTAATGGATATAATTTTTTTGTGAACGGTTCAAAAGGCTATAAAACTCAAAAACGCTGGCAGTGGGTGAGTACCTTATGAATAAACTCTGGCAGGGAATGTGTTAATAAACTAAATCTGCAAAGTAACTTGTAGCTGAAGCTATGTCAAATAATTGCAGTCGAGCAAAAAGTACTATGTTTACTACTGAGATGTAATGGAGTAGAAGTATAAAGTATTGAAAATGGAAATATCTCAAAACTGAGTACTTGAGTAATTGTGTGTAATGTCTCCACCTCTGGTGACCCTGTATGCTGCCAGCAGGCCCAGCTCCCACTGTGACTAAGGCTAACACACTGGCAGCCCAAATCCCATTCTTGGCCTATCCAGCAGATTGGAATCAGATTGGTCTGAACAACACTCTGACACTGAAGCCTGATTTATACTTTGTCCTACGACAGTGTAGCTAGCTGAAAATAGCCGATCTGCAAGCTCGCAAGGCGGCAGCGACACGGTTATATGACTTAGCACAAATTAAGCACACCTATGTCTTTACGTCATTATCACAGCAACCAATGCAGATGGATCAGCGATGTCTGAATACACAATTCCATCTGATCACTTGCAAATAACAGTGTCAGGCCCAAAGATCAGATTTGAGAAACAAATCAAGCTTGTCTGAAGAACAAAGCCAAAAATCTGATCTGTGGATGATGTAGCAAATATCAGTCTCTAAATACATTTGTCCTCATTACTCATCTTAACTACAGCATTAGTACCTGCATCCACAACAGGCTAGCACTGGCAGACAGAGTTGGAGGCCGTCACAGTGATGAATACATTACTCTGTGATAAATACGTTTTAAGAACTTTTGACTTGACATCACACTTTCCCAGGGGTGGTTTTTGCAGCAGTGAGTGCCAGTAATACAGTAAGAGCAGTTAGCGTGTCTTGCTTAGGGACACTTTGACACTTCGACTGGGCAACCTGGGAGGCGAATCGGTGACCTTCCAATTCCCAGACAGCCTCTCTACCCACACAGCTCAGGCCCGGCGTCACGGGAGGGCATGAGGGGGTGACGCCCCCTCAACCGGACCATCTCGCCCCCTCCATCAAGACTGGCAGTAAAAAAAATAACCTTCAGGTACTTTTTATTTAATAGCGTTTCGGCGTCAAGCCTTCCTCAGCGTGTTAAGAAAGTGGTCAGTGGTGTTGTGTGTACCAGGAGGAACTGATAGACAAACTTTAAAAAGAAAAGGCTACACAAACACAAACATGGAGCAAAAAGTCCCCTGTGACACAAACATGGAGCAAAAATCGTCTCCTGTGATGACCCGGTCAAGGAACTCCGGATCTTCCCCGATATGTTCAGAAGTACATTAACACTCCTGTCAGTGGTACGGTAGTTCTGCCTCAAGCACAGGGCATAGTTATACTGTAGCTGCTTCAAGGACAACTGAACCATAACAAATAGGCTGTACCAAAACAATAGCTATTAGGCCTAGTGGAGACATTTAGGCTCTTACAAGCTGTCAAATATCATAATGTATTGTAGAAGTTTTACAAGTGATGGTAAAATATTAAGGTTAGATATAAGCAGCCATACAGTATAACTTCTTCCTCAGGCCCTTCCCCAGCTTAAACAGGAATTTCAAATTGATTCTATGCACCATGTTTGTGTCACCAGTTGCATGACAGAGCATTACAGCATTGTGCTATACACAACAGCAGCACAAAATGAGAGAAATAAAAATAGCAGAATAGTGGTGAGATGTTGCGCAACACAGTGACATAAGGTTACTCAATTGGCATTGAGTCATCAGCGTGGCTGCCGCAGTCTTGTTTCTTTATTGTCACACCACGCACGTGTGGATGAAATTGTTTTCGTTTTTGTATGCGTGTGCACGCTCCATCAATTGTATTTATGTGTGGAGGAGGATAAAGATAGAGGGACAGCAAGGAGAAAACACAGGAGAGACACAGTATATTAATCCGTTCCCAGAAGTCCTCCGGTGGGCCATTTTAATGCATTATACAGAGAGACAGCTTGCTTGAGACTATTATAAATCAATACGTGAACATGTGAAAGACTACTGACACAGACAAAGGTGCAAGAACAATAGGAAAGAAGAAGGCCTCAAGGATGAATGTGCTTTTGATACACAGGTGTCACTGAGAGAATTGTTTTCATAATCACATCTGCTGCATTATGTCCACAAAGCCACTCCAAGGTTACATGAGTGTATGTTCAGCATGAATAATCAATCACAAGCTTTGTCTCTTACTGAGCGGCTATTGTCAATTACTAGATATGATATGAAAATAATGAAATACTATATATGTAAACAGAAAAGAATACATTGGAAAACAAATAAATAAAAAAATACGTCATTTGTCAAATAAATGAATTCATGTATTTATTGTATTTTGTTTCCGTGGATACTTACAGTATATCAATTTAACGGCAATGTCGACAGTTGTACAAAGGTGTCCCACGCCAAAAACTTAAACTGCATTGTGACGTTGACATGCTATGAGCTTGTAGATCTGCTATTTTTTGCTGTGGGACACATTTGTCATAGTAAACCCGGGGTGGAGAGGGTTGGCAGCCCAAATCACGTCTTCCGTGAGGAAGAACCTTTTTGCTACAGGCTGCGGTGAAACCTGCAGGGAGGGTTTAATCCATCAAGACAGAGTGAGATCTTTGAGCCCAGCAGCAACGACGACGCAACGCACAGAAAAGCCTCCATTTCTGGTCACTGTGGTCAGACGAGGGAGGAACCAGGCCTGGAGCCAAACCAGTGCCTATAGCATCCTAGTGTCGCCAACAGCTGCAACATCTCAACTTCCTGGCCTGGCATTGGTCGGACCGATGGCGTGTATCCATGCATGTTGCAGGTTGTAAATGCAGCATGCATGGATCTGTGTAGTCGGTCTGGCGAGTGCCAGGCTAACCCTAACCCCCATAATTAGCACCGTCTCTAACTCCCTCAAGAGACAGTGGGGGCAGTAGCATGCCACTTGGACACAGGCCGGGGTCTGATCAGCCTCGGTCGGGTCGCCTGGAGGAGGCTGTCTGTTGCAAGACCCGAAACACCCAGTGACTCCAGGTAACAACACTGATGATGTGTCCAAGTGCATTAGCCGATGTTTTATTGACTAAATCAGGCTTTATAAATCAGGGTTTAGTCATAACCGGTGGGTGGAAAAAAGTTTAATTACAGGCATACTTTACAAAGTGCAAATCTTTATAAAATAGGTAGAACAATAATGTTGCCATTGAAGAAGTTTAGTCAACCAGGGAGAGAAAGTATAATTAATTACATCCTCAGTCCTTGAGCATTGTTCAATAATATTGGACAATCAATGTAATTGAATGGTTTATAACAGAAGATGGTGGAGGACGACAAATTTTCTCATCAAGATTAAAAATCTTAATGAGATTCTGCATTACTGGTGTGTGTGTGTGTGTGTGTGTGTGTGTGCGTGCGTGCGTGCGTGCGTGCGTGCGTACGTGTGTGCGTGCGTGCGTGCGTACGTACGTGCGTGTTCAATTTGCTTTAATAGCTAGCTAGGCTGCGTGGAGATAATGCATTCTCTATATCCTTAAATGTCCCTAAAAGTACCTTCTAGGTGTGTGAATGTCCTATGCCTTGTGAGTGCTTGTCCGTATTATCTGTTACCTGTGTTCATGTAAGAATGCAGAATGTTTTTTAGTTTTTTTTACCTTTATTTAATCAGGCAAGACACATTAAGAACAGTTTCTTGAACAGACTCTTGAATGTGAAAACATGACAGAAGTAAACAAAGAAATAAACAAAAACTTGAAGGTATCTCAGCCAGTAGGATGTCTACAGCCGAGTGAATAGCCTTGTCTTAATAGAAAACAACAATAGGACATTTCCTTCTTGCGATGCCTCGAGGGCGCTGACTGCAAGAGCCTTGTTGTGCGGGACATTACAGGTCATAATTGAGTTGTGTTGAACAAGGCCAATGACCAGAGCAAAAAGGTCAGTGAACAGAGTTTATTGGGTTGCCGTTTGGAAATGTTACCAAGCCCCGCAGGCTTTGGTGATGTGCAACAAATCACTTCCGACAGATAAGCTGATCAGCTGCTATTTGTGGAAGCATAACATTTACTTAGACCTGCCAAGGTTATAGGTTGAAGCGTACTCGCTAATTAAAGGAATACAGTACTTCATCCCCAAAATGGCTATTTCCCCTTGAATTCGTGGAGATCTTTTGTTTGTGTCACATTCCTTCATGGTGAAAGAAAAATGTTTATAAAATCCAAAACAGCTCTCATAGTCTGTGTCATAATTACTTACAAAACTGCATTTTTGCAGAAACTTTGCAATTTAAAAGTAAAACATTTCTGGAATAAATATCCTCATGCACTAACGACGAACTCACCTGTGCATGCACATGCTGTTTAACGCAGCTGAGTTCACACATGCAAGTCCTTTGTGCATGGAAGGAAAGAATTTT
This sequence comes from Gymnoscopelus microlampas, assembly GCF_963454915.1. Classification (NCBI taxonomy): domain Eukaryota; kingdom Metazoa; phylum Chordata; class Actinopteri; order Myctophiformes; family Myctophidae; genus Gymnoscopelus; species Gymnoscopelus microlampas. The sequence continues at coordinate 10,031,211 of NC_139956.1, forward strand.
TAAGTGATCATTGTTGCCATCTCTGGACTCTGAGTCTTGTCCTCCTGCTGTATTGCTGCTGTATTAAAGGGGGACATTCAATTTCACAAACATTGGCATCATCATATTTCACTTGGAATTTCTTCTTGTAAAACTTTAGCTGGACAGAGTTCTTTCAGACATAACCCCCCCCCCCCCACACACACACACACACACACACACACACACACACTTTTTTCGGTAGCACTTTACAATAATGACCCGTTATAAAGCATTTATAAACGTTTATAAGTAGTTTGTAGACTATTAACAAATCATTAACAACCTGTTTGTTGACATTTGTAAATGATTACTAAAACCTTTATAACTACAGTTACAAATCATTTATAAAGTATTAGTAAGTAGTGAACTATTCATGAATAAGCCATTTATATACATCTGTAAAAGATTATTAAATCATTTGTAACGACCCATTCTAAAGCATCTATAAACGTTTATAAGCAGTTTGTAGACTATTAACAAATCATTAACAACCTGTTTATTGACATTCGTAAATGATTACTAAAACCTTTATAACTACGGTTACAAATCATCTATAAAGGTATTTTATGACTATTCATGAATAAGACATGTATAATACATCTGTAAATGATTATTAAATCATTTGTAACTGATGTTACATAATATATACAAGCTATTGGTAGCTTGTTCATGTTTAACATATGCTTTTTAAACATTCCTAAAGTATCTATAAATCCTTAATACATGTTATTATGTGCCCTATAGTAAAGTGAAGACAGTTCATCATTTACAACTGTCTGTTAATGTGTTTGTTCATGTTTAACATGCTTTGTAAAACATTCCTAAAATATCTAAGACTATGCATTATTAAACTCTACCAGGAAGGCTGTACTTATCACAATTTTGGCTTTCTGTTTTTGAGACCTTTTCTTTTATCTGTGACAAAGAGTTCTGCCCTAACCCCTTGGTTGCAGTCTTTGGTGTGGTCCCTAGTGAAGTGACTGTTTCTGGCGCCCAGTCTGATGCTGTGGCCTTCTCCTCTTTATTGGCTCGACGCCTTATCTTGCTCAATTGGAAATCAGCCAGTCCTCCATCGCATCGACGCTGGGTCGGAGATGTAATGGCTCATCTGAAACTTGAGAAGATGAAATATTCTACCAGGGGTTCTGTTGAGACATTTTACAGGGTTTGGCAGCCATTTCTGGATTATTTTGATCAAAAATTCCCAGCTGGGGACACCTAGGTATGGGACGGTGAACTAATAATTTGACAATTCTTGTATGGCAAGTGACAATCTGTATGAGAACGACATGTTTTTTTTTTTTTTTTTTTTTTCCCTGATTTTTGTATTACTGTCTATTTACTTAAGGTATTGTTAATGTACGGTTAATGTATGGTTATGTTCCTTCCTGTAATGTATGCATGTATTGTTGGTGTTAAAAAATCAATAAAAACAATTCAATAATAATAATGGGTTATTTAAAAGGTGTTAAACAATCATTTTTGGTTAAATCACCCCCCCCCCCCCCTTACGTTAAAGCTCTATATTCAGGATTTCCGCGTTAATCATTGCTATGGTCTTGTAGAGAAGCGACGGACTGTTGCCGACTGCAGTGGGTGAGCCTTGAACACTTTGGCTCACCAGGCAGTGACACTAACCATTCACCTACAGCTCCTCTTGGAGTCTGTGGCTCTAAAACATGTTGTTGTCAAGGACCCACCAAATTGTGAAGACAGTTCATCATTTATGACTGTCTGTTAATGTGGACTTTCTCCTTACCTGTTGCAAACTACCTGGCTTTCATGAATGCAGACACCAAACAATTACTAGAATTATCATTCATGTTAAGCAAATGATGCGTAAGACATTCGTAAAGAGTATGTAAACCATTTGCAGACGTTATCATGAGCCTGAGCCTAGTTGCTTCTTTTGGGCTTGTTTTCATAGACCTGTCCGCTTGTTTCTTTTGCAAAATCTGGCAACACACTGATTACCTGCATTACACCTGCAGTAGCCTACTAGGGAGGAAGTGAACAGTGATGCAGTTGCAGACTGGACAGAAATATGTCTAATTCATGTTTTATGTGTTTTAACTGTCTTGTTGCAGGTGATCGAGGTAACATAAAATGGCTAATCTTACACACATGAAGTAGCATTATGACTAGGGGGTATTTTGGTGGTGGCTGTTTGTATCCACAATGTTTGTTTTGATGTGTAGGCTAGTAATGTCCTCCATGCTTAGCAGTTTAGCTTAGCAGCTAAAGCTAACTTGCACTGGGAGGTGGTGACTGCAGAGGCTCCAAGCTGCTACTCTGTGATTCTGTTGTGATTAATTTCTTTGTTTAAATGTCAGTGTGTGTGCTGTGGCCAAGAGTTGCTACATTTTATATCTTAATAAATTGTTGTATACTTGTATACTATATAACGTTACTTTTGCCACTTTTTGATGTCACATGTTTTACTAATCACTGTTAAACATGAAATAATAATGCATAGTCTTCACTTTACAACAAGGCCCATGATAACGTTAGCAAATGGTCAACACACTCTTTACGAATGTCTTACGAATCATATATTAAACATGAAAGATAATTCTAGTAATTGTTTGGCATCTGCATTCATGAAAGCCAGGTAGTTTGCAACAGGTAAGGAGAAAGTCACATTAACAGACAGTTGTAAATGATGAGCTGTCTTCACTTTACTATAGGGCACATAATAACATGTACTAAGGATTTATAGTTTACAAAATGTACTAAAGTACAGTGAACGTCTGTGCGGTTTGTCTTCATCACTGAAAATAACGTACATGTAAACTGATATAAAACTGCTGTCATGTGCAGTTGGGGTGAAGAAACACAACAATTTCACTCCTAATAATACCTATTTGATTTGACATCCTGACTTGCTGCTGTAGCTGAGGCTTGAACCTGTTACCTGCGGCTCACTAGTCAGTGACTCTATCCATTCACCTACAGCTGTTTCCTTGGAATCTGTGGTTCTGAAACGTTTTGTTGTCAACCCCCCAAATTGACATGTATTTGGGCAGTGGACCCCAATGTGAAAAGATGTAGTGTCAGGGCCCCCCATGAAAAAGATTTATATTTATGCTGTAACACATTTTTTAAAAGTTATTTGTCTTGTTTGTTGTTCAAGTCAAAGCACCAGGAAGGCTGTACTTGTCAGCCATCTGTTAGCTCAATGGGTTGAGACGCAGTATTCATGATCCAGAGGCCATGAGTTCAAATCCCATTGATGTCTTTCCTATGATTCTTTCCTTTGCAGACTGGCTTCCAGAAGATCAACTGAAAACTACCAGGAAGGCTGTATTTGTCATCCAACTGTTAGCTCAATGGGTTGAGACGCAGTATACATGATCCAGAGGCCATGAGTTCAAATCCCATTGATGTCTTTCCTATGATTCTTTCCTTTGCAGACTGGCTTCCAGAAGATCAACTGAAAACTATCAGGAAGGCTATACTTGTCAGCCATCTGTTAGCTCAATGGGTTGAGACGCAGTATTCATGATCCAGAGGCCATGAGTTCAAATCCCATTGATGTCTTTCCTTTGCAGACTGGCTTCCAGAAGATCGACTGAAAAGTACCAGGAAGGCTGTACTTGTCAGCCTTCTGTTAGCTCAATGGGTTGAGACGCAGTATACATGATCCAGAGGCCATGAGTTCAAATCCCACTGGTGTCTTTACTGTGATGCTTTCCTTTGCAGACTAACTTCTAGAAAAACAAGTTAAAACCACCAGGAAACCTGTAACTCTCAGCCAACAGCATAGCTCAACTGGTAGAGCGTCTGTCCAATAACATGACTTGACTTGACTTGAGTGGGTTAGATTCCCACTCGAGTCAAGTGTCCCCGGTATCTTGGGGCAACGGATAAATTCACTGATATCCTTAGTGATGCTTCCCTTTGCAGACTAACTTCTAGAAAACAAGTTAAAACCACCAGGAAACCTGTAACTCTCAGCCAACAGCATAGCTCGACTGGTAGAGCGTCTGTCCAATAACATGACTTGACTTGACTTGAGTGGGTTCGATTCCCACTCGAGTCAAGTGTCCCAGGTAACTTGGGGCACTTGACTCGAGTGGGAATCGAACCCACTCAAGTCAAGTCATGTTATTGGATAGACGCTCTCCAGTTGAGCTATGCTGTAGGCTGAGAGTTACAGGTTTCCTGGTGGTTTTAACTTGTTTTCCTAGAAGTTAGTCTGCATAGGGAAGCATCACTAAGGATATCAGTAAATGTATCCGTTGCCCCAAGTTACCGGGGACACTTGACTCGAGTGGGAATCGAACCCACTCAAGTCAAGTCAAGTCAAGTCAAGTCATGTTATTGGACAGACGCTCTACCAGTTGAGCTATGCTGTTGGCTAAGAGTTACAGGTTTCCTGGTGGTTTTAACTTGTTTTTCTAGAAGTTAGTCTGCAAAGGAAAGCATCACAGTAAAGACACCAGTGGGATTTGAACTCATGGCCTCTGGATCATGTATACTGCGTCTCAACCCATTGAGCTAACAGATGGCTGACAAGTACAGCCTTCCTGGTACTTTTCAGTTGATCTTCTGGAAGCCAGTCTGCAAAGGAAAGAATCATAGGAAAGACATCAATGGGATTTGAACTCATGGCCTTTGGATAATGAATAAATCTTTTTCATGGGGGGCCCTGACACTACATCTTTTCACATTGGGGTCCACTGCCCAAATACATGTCAATTTGGGGGGTTGACAACAAAACGTTTCAGAACCACAGATTCCAAGGAAACAGCTGTAGGTGAATGGATAGAGTCACTGACTAGTGAGCCGCAGGTAACAGGTTCAAGCCTCAGCTAGAGCAGCAAGTCAGGATGTCAAATCAAATAGGTATTATTAGGAGTGAAATGGTTGTGTTTCTTCACCCCAACTGCACATGACAGCAGTTTTATATCAGTTTACATGTACGTTATTTTCAGTGATGAAGACAAACCGCACAGACGTTCACTGTACTTTAGTACATTTTGTAAACTATAAATCCTTAGTACATGTTATTATGTGCCCTATAGTAAAGTGAAGACAGCTCATCATTTACAACTGTCTGTTAATGTGACTTTCTCCTTAACTGTTGCAAACTACCTGGCTTTCATGAATGCAGATGCCAAACAATTACTAGAATTATCTTTCATGTTTAATATATGATTCGTAAGACATTCGTAAAGAGTGTGTTGACCATTTGCTAACGTTATCATGGGCCTTGTTGTAAAGTGAAGACTATGCATTATTATTTCATGTTTAACAGTGATTAGTAAAACATGTGACATCAAAAAGTGGCAAAAGTAACGTTATATAGTATACAAGTATACAACAATTTATTAAGATATAAAATGTAGCAACTCTTGGCCACAGCACACACACTGACATTTAAACAAAGAAATTAATCACAACAGAATCACAGAGTAGCAGCTTGGAGCCTCTGCAGTCACCACCTCCCAGTGCAAGTTAGCTTTAGCTGCTAAGCTAAACTGCTAAGCATGGAGGACATTACTAGCCTACACATCAAAACAAACATTGTGGATACAAACAGCCACCATCAAAATACCCCCTAGTCATAATGCTACTTCATGTGTGTAAGATTAGCCATTTTATGTTACCTCGATCACCTGCAACAAGACAGTTAAAACACATAAAACATGAATTAGACATATTTCTGTCCAGTCTGCAACTGCATCACTGTTCACTTCCTCCCTAGTAGGCTACTGCAGGTGTAATGCAGGTAATCAGTGTGTTGCCAGATTTTGCAAAAGAAACAAGCGGACAGGTCTATGAAAACAAGCCCAAAAGAAGCAACTAGGCTCAGGCTCATGATAACGTCTGCAAATGGTTTACATACTCTTTACGAATGTCTTACGCATCATTTGCTTAACATGAATGATAATTCTAGTAATTGTTTGGTGTCTGCATTCATGATAGCCAGGTAGTTTGCAACAGGTAAGGAGAAAGTCCACATTAACAGACAGTCATAAATGATGAACTGTCTTCACTTTACTGTAGGGCACATAATAACATGTACAAAGGATTTATAGATATTTTAGGAATGTTTTACAAAGCATGTTAAACATGAACAAACACATTAACAGACAGTTGTAAATGATGAACTGTCTTCACTTTACTATAGGGCACATAATAACATGTACTAAGGATTTATAGATACTTTAGGAATGTTTAACAAAGCATATGTTAAACATGAACAAGCTACCAGTAGCTTGTATATATTATGTAACATCAGTTACAAATGATTTAATAATCATTTACAGATATATTATACATGTCTTATTCATGAATAGTCATAAAATACCTTTATAGATGATTTGTAACCGTAGTTATAAAGGTTTTAGTAATCATTTACGAATGTCAATAAACAGGTTGTTAATGATTTGTTAATAGTCTACAAACTGCTTATAAACGTTTATAGATGCTTTAGAATGGGTCATTACAAATTATTTAATAATCTTTTACAGATGTATATAAATGGCTTATTAATGAATAGTTCACTACTTACTAATACTTTATAAATGATTTGTAACTGTAGTTATAAAGGTTTTAGTAATCATTTACGAATGTCAAAAAACAGGTTGTTAATGATTTGTTAATAGTCTACAAACTACTTATAAACGTTTATAAATGCTTTATAACGGGTCATTATTGTAAAGTGCTACCGACTTTTTTTTTGGTCCCTAACATTCATCGAGCTCTGGACTTAGTAATTTTTTTTCCGTTTCGGTAGTGACACAATGGTGTCACTACCGGAACGAAAAAAAATTGTTCCCCCAAAAACCTGTTAGGAGTACGTTTCAGGCAAAATAAAGTTGATTGGTAGTGACTTTTTTTTTGGTCCCTAATATTCATCGAGCTCTGGACTTTGTAATTTTTTTTCCGTTTCGGTAATGACAAAATGGTGTCACTACCGAAACGGAAAAAAAAATGTTCCCCCAAAAACCTGTTAGGAGTACGTTTCAGGCAATTTAAAGTTGATTGGTAGTGACTTTTTTTTTGGTCCCTAACATTCATCGAGCTCTGGACTTCGTAATTTTTTTTCTGTTTCGGTAATGACACAATGGTGTCACTACCGAAACAAAAAAAAAATTGTTCCCCCAAAAATCTGTTAGGAGAACGTTTCAGGCAATTTAAAGTTGATTGGTAGTGACTTTTTTTTTGGTCCCTAACATTCATCGAGCTCTGGACTTAGTATTTTTTTTTCCGTTTCGGTAGTGACACTACCGAAACGAAAAAAAAATGTTCCCCCAAAAACCTGTTAGGAGTACGTTTCAGGCAATTTAAAGTTGATTGGTAGTGATTTTTTTTTTGGTCCCTAACATTCATCAAGCTCTGGACTTAGTAATTTTTTGCATTTTGCATTTTTGCATTCTTCGTCACCAGCAAATGACGAAAAATGCTGGTGACGAAAAATGACGAAAAATGCTGGTGACGAAAAAATGCTGGTGACGAAAAATGACGAAAAATGCTGGTGACGAAAAATGACGAAAAATGCTGGTGACGAAAAAATGCTGGTGACGAAAAATGACGAAAAATGCTGGTGACGAAAAAATGCTGGTGACGAAAAATGACAAAAAATGCTGGTGACGAAAAAATGCTGGTGACGAAAAATGACAAACAATGCTGTTGACGAAAAAATGCTGGTGACGAAAAATGACGAAAAATGCTGGTGACGAAAAAAATGCTGGTGACGAAAAATGACGAAAAATGCTGGTGACGAAAAAATGCTGGTGACGAAAAATGACGAAAAAATGCTGGTGACGAAAAATGACGAAAAAATGCTGGTGACGAAAAAATGCTGGTGACGAAAAATGACAAAAAATGCTGTTGACGAAAAAATGCTGGTGACGAAAAATGACAAAAAATGCTGGTGACGAAAAATGCTGGTGACGAAAAATGACGAAAAATGCTGGTGACGAAAAATGACAAAAAATGCTGGTGACGAAAAAATGCTGGTGACGAAAAATGACAAAAAATGCTGGTGACGAAAAAATGCTGGTGACGAAAAATGACAAAAAATGCTGTTGACGAAAAAATGCTGGTGACGAAAAATGACGAAAAATGCTGGTGACGAAAAAAATGCTGGTGACGAAAAATGACAAAAAATGCTGGTGACGAAAAAATGCTGGTGACGAAAAATGACAAAAAATGCTGGTGACGAAAAAATGCTGGTGACGAAAAATGACAAAAAATGCTGTTGACGAAAAAATGCTGGTGACGAAAAATGACGAAAAATGCTGGTGACGAAAAAAATGCTGGTGACGAAAAATGACGAAAAATGCTGGTGACGAAAAAATGCTGGTGACGAAAAATGACGAAAAAATGCTGGTGACGAAAAATGACGAAAAAATGCTGGTGACGAAAAAATGCTGGTGACGAAAAATGACAAAAAATGCTGTTGACGAAAAAATGCTGGTGACGAAAAATGACAAAAAATGCTGGTGACGAAAAATGCTGGTGACGAAAAATGACGAAAAATGCTGGTGACGAAAAATGACAAAAAATGGTGGTGACGAAAAAATGCTGGTGACGAAAAAATGCTGGTGACGAAAAAATGCTGGTGACGAAAAAATGCTGGTGACTAAAAATGCTGGTGACGAAAAAATGCATTTTCACCAGCATTTTTTTGTCACCAGCATTTTTTCGTCACAAGCATTTTTTCGTCACCAGCATTTTTCGTCATTTTTCGTCACCAGCATTTTTCGTCATTTTTCGTCACCAGCATTTTTACGTCACCAGCATTTTTTGTCATTTTTCGTCACCAGTATTTTTTCGTGTGTGTGAAAAAAAAAATTGTTCCCCCAAAAACCTGTTAGGAGTACGTTTCAGGCAATTTAAAGTTGATTGGTAGTGACTTCTTTTTTTGGTCCCTAACATTCATCGAGCTCTGGACTTAGTAATTTTTTTTCCGTTTCGGTAGTGTCACTACCGAAACGAAAAAAAAAATGTTCCCCCAAAAACCTGTTAGGAGTACGTTTCAGGCAATTTAAAGTTGATTGGTAGTGACTTTTTTTTTGGTCCCTAACATTCATCGAGCTCTGGACTTAGTAATTTTTTGCATTTTGCATTTTTGCATTTTTCGTCACCAGCTGGTGACGAAAAATGACGAAAAATGCTGGTGACGAAAAATGACGAAAAATGCTGGTGACGAAAATTGACGAAAAATGCTGGTGACGAAAAAATGCTGGTGACGAAAAATGACGAAAAATGCTGGTGACGAAAAAATGCTGGTGACGAAAAATGACAAAAAATGCTGGTGACGAAAAAATGCTGGTGACGAAAAATGACGAAAAATGCTGGTGACGAAAAAAATGCTGGTGACGAAAAATGACGAAAAATGCTGGTGACGAAAAATGACGAAAAATGCTGGTGACGAAAAAATGCTGGTGACGAAAAATGACGAAAAATGCTGGTGACGAAAAATGACGAAAAATGCTGGTGACGAAAAAATGCTGGTGACGAAAAATGACGAAAAATGCTGGTGACGAAAAAATGCTGGTGACGAAAAATGACGAAAAATGCTGGTGACGAAAAAATGCTGGTGACGAAAAATGACGAAAAATGCTGGTGACGAAAAAATGCTGGTGACGAAAAATGACGAAAAATGCTGGTGACGAAAAAATGCTCGTGACGAAAAAATGCTGGTGACGAAAAATGCTGGTGACGAAAAAATGCTGGTGACGAAAAATGACGAAAAATGCTGGTGATGAAAAATCACGAAAAAATGCTGGTGACGAAAAATGCTGGTGACGAAAAATGCTGGTGACGAAAAATGACGAAAAATGCTGGTGACGAAAAAATGCTGGTGACGAAAAATGACGAAAAATGCTGGTGACGAAAAAATGCTGGTGACGAAAAATGACAAAAAATGCTGGTGACGAAAAAATGCTGGTGACGAAAAATGCTGGTGACGAAAAAAATGCTGGTGACGAAAAATGACGAAAAATGCTGGTGACGAAAAATGACGAAAAATGCTGGTGACGAAAAAATGCTGGTGACGAAAAATGACGAAAAATGCTGGTGACGAAAAATGACGAAAAATGCTGGTGACGAAAAAATGCTGGTGACGAAAAATGACGAAAAATGCTGGTGACGAAAAAATGCTGGTGACGAAAAATGACGAAAAATGCTGGTGACGAAAAAATGCTGGTGACGAAAAAATGCTGGTGACGAAAAATGCTGGTGACGAAAAAATGCTGGTGACGAAAAAATGCTGGTGACGAAAAATGCTGGTGACGAAAAAATGCTGGTGACGAAAAATGACGAAAAATGCTGGTGATGAAAAATCACGAAAAAATGCTGGTGACGAAAAATGCTGGTGACGAAAAATGCTGGTGACGAAAAATGACGAAAAATGCTGGTGACGAAAAAATGCTGGTGACGAAAAATGACAAAAAATGCTGGTGACGAAAAGATGCTGGTGACGAAAAAATGCTGGTGACGTAAAAATGCTGGTGACGAAAAATGACGAAAAATGCTGGTGACGAAAAATGACGAAAAATGCTGGTGACGAACATTGACGAAAAATGCTGGTGACGAAAAAATGCTGGTGACGAAAAATGACGAAAAATGCTGGTGACGAAAAAATGCTGGTGACGAAAAATGACAAAAAATGCTGGTGACGAAAAAATGCTGGTGACGAAAAATGGCGAAAAATGCTGGTGACGAAAAAAATGCTGGTGACGAAAAATGACGAAAAATGCTGGTGACGAAAAATGACGAAAAATGCTGGTGACGAAAAATGACGAAAAATGCTGGTGACGAAAAAATGCTGGTGACGAAAAATGCTGGTGACGAAAAATGACGAAAAATGCTGGTGACGAAAAAATGCTGGTGACAAAAAATGACGAAAAATGCTGGTGACGAAAAAATTCTGGTGACGAAAAATGACGAAAAATGCTGGGGGAAAAAAAATTTCCCCAAAAAACCTGTTAGGAGTACGTTTCAGGCAATTTAAAGTTGATTGGTAGTGATTTTTTTTTTTGGTCCCTAACATTCATCAAGCTCTGGACTTAGTAATTTTTTGCATTTTTGCATTCTTCGTCACCAGCAAATGACGAAAAATGCTGGTGACGAAAAATGACGAAAAATGCTGGTGACGAAAAAATGCTGGTGACGAAAAATGACGAAAAATGCTGGTGACGAAAAATGACGGAAAATGCTGGTGACGAAAAAATGCTGGTGACGAAAAATGACGAAGAATGCTGGTGACGAAAAAATGCTGGTGACGAAAAATGACAAAAAATGCTGGTGACGAAAAAATGCTGGTGACGAAAAATGACAAAAAATGCTGTTGACGAAAAAATGCTGGTGACGAAAAATGACGAAAAATGCTGGTGACGAAAAAATGCTGGTGACGAAAAATGCTGGTGACGAAAAAATGCTGGTGACGAAAAATGACGAAAAATGCTGGTGATGAAAAATGACGAAAAAATGCTGGTGACGAAAAATGACGAAAAAATGCTGGTGACGAAAAAATGCTGGTGACGAAAAATGACAAAAAATGCTGTTGACGAAAAAATGCTGGTGACGAAAAATGACAAAAAATGCTGGTGACGAAAAATGCTGGTGACGAAAAATGACGAAAAATGCTGGTGACGAAAAATGACAAAAAATGGTGGTGACGAAAAAATGCTGGTGACGAAAAAATGCTGGTGACGAAAAAATGCTGGTGACTAAAAATGCTGGTGACGAAAAAATGCATTTTCACCAGCATTTTTTTGTCACCAGCATTTTTTCGTCACAAGCATTTTTTCGTCACCAGCATTTTTCGTCATTTTTCGTCACCAGCATTTTTCGTCATTTTTCGTCACCAGCATTTTTACGTCACCAGCATTTTTTGTCATTTTTCGTCACCAGTATTTTTTCGTGTGTGTGAAAAAAAAAATTGTTCCCCCAAAAACCTGTTAGGAGTACGTTTCAGGCAATTTAAAGTTGATTGGTAGTGACTTCTTTTTTTGGTCCCTAACATTCATCGAGCTCTGGACTTAGTAATTTTTTTTCCGTTTCGGTAGTGTCACTACCGAAACGAAAAAAAAAATGTTCCCCCAAAAACCTGTTAGGAGTACGTTTCAGGCAATTTAAAGTTGATTGGTAGTGACTTTTTTTTTGGTCCCTAACATTCATCGAGCTCTGGACTTAGTAATTTTTTGCATTTTGCATTTTTGCATTTTTCGTCACCAGCTGGTGACGAAAAATGACGAAAAATGCTGGTGACGAAAAATGACGAAAAATGCTGGTGACGAAAATTGACGAAAAATGCTGGTGACGAAAAAATGCTGGTGACGAAAAATGACGAAAAATGCTGGTGACGAAAAAATGCTGGTGACGAAAAATGACAAAAAATGCTGGTGACGAAAAAATGCTGGTGACGAAAAATGACGAAAAATGCTGGTGACGAAAAAAATGCTGGTGACGAAAAATGACGAAAAATGCTGGTGACGAAAAATGACGAAAAATGCTGGTGACGAAAAAATGCTGGTGACGAAAAATGACGAAAAATGCTGGTGACGAAAAAATGCTCGTGACGAAAAAATGCTGGTGACGAAAAATGCTGGTGACGAAAAAATGCTGGTGACGAAAAATGACGAAAAATGCTGGTGATGAAAAATCACGAAAAAATGCTGGTGACGAAAAATGCTGGTGACGAAAAATGCTGGTGACGAAAAATGACGAAAAATGCTGGTGACGAAAAAATGCTGGTGACGAAAAATGACGAAAAATGCTGGTGACGAAAAAATGCTGGTGACGAAAAATGACAAAAAATGCTGGTGACGAAAAAATGCTGGTGACGAAAAATGACGAAAAATGCTGGTGACGAAAAAAATGCTGGTGACGAAAAATGACGAAAAATGCTGGTGACGAAAAATGACGAAAAATGCTGGTGACGAAAAAATGCTGGTGACGAAAAATGACGAAAAATGCTGGTGACGAAAAATGACGAAAAATGCTGGTGACGAAAAAATGCTGGTGACGAAAAATGACGAAAAATGCTGGTGACGAAAAAATGCTGGTGACGAAAAAATGCTGGTGACGAAAAATGACGAAAAATGCTGGTGACGAAAAAATGCTGGTGACGAAAAATGACAAAAAATGCTGGTGACGAAAAAATGCTGGTGACGAAAAATGCTGGTGACGAAAAAAATGCTGGTGACGAAAAATGACGAAAAATGCTGGTGACGAAAAATGACGAAAAATGCTGGTGACGAAAAAATGCTGGTGACGAAAAATGACGAAAAATGCTGGTGACGAAAAATGACGAAAAATGCTGGTGACGAAAAAATGCTGGTGACGAAAAATGACGAAAAATGCTGGTGACGAAAAAATGCTGGTGACGAAAAATGACGAAAAATGCTGGTGACGAAAAAATGCTGGTGACGAAAAAATGCTGGTGACGAAAAATGCTGGTGACGAAAAAATGCTGGTGACGAAAAAATGCTGGTGACGAAAAATGCTGGTGACGAAAAAATGCTGGTGACGAAAAATGACGAAAAATGCTGGTGATGAAAAATCACGAAAAAATGCTGGTGACGAAAAATGCTGGTGACGAAAAATGCTGGTGACGAAAAATGACGAAAAATGCTGGTGACGAAAAAATGCTGGTGACGAAAAATGACAAAAAATGCTGGTGACGAAAAGATGCTGGTGACGAAAAAATGCTGGTGACGTAAAAATGCTGGTGACGAAAAATGACGAAAAATGCTGGTGACGAAAAATGACGAAAAATGCTGGTGACGAACATTGACGAAAAATGCTGGTGACGAAAAAATGCTGGTGACGAAAAATGACGAAAAATGCTGGTGACGAAAAAATGCTGGTGACGAAAAATGACAAAAAATGCTGGTGACGAAAAAATGCTGGTGACGAAAAATGGCGAAAAATGCTGGTGACGAAAAAAATGCTGGTGACGAAAAATGACGAAAAATGCTGGTGACGAAAAATGACGAAAAATGCTGGTGACGAAAAATGACGAAAAATGCTGGTGACGAAAAAATGCTGGTGACGAAAAATGCTGGTGACGAAAAATGACGAAAAATGCTGGTGACGAAAAAATGCTGGTGACAAAAAATGACGAAAAATGCTGGTGACGAAAAAATTCTGGTGACGAAAAATGACGAAAAATGCTGGGGGAAAAAAAATTTCCCCAAAAAACCTGTTAGGAGTACGTTTCAGGCAATTTAAAGTTGATTGGTAGTGATTTTTTTTTTTGGTCCCTAACATTCATCAAGCTCTGGACTTAGTAATTTTTTGCATTTTTGCATTCTTCGTCACCAGCAAATGACGAAAAATGCTGGTGACGAAAAATGACGAAAAATGCTGGTGACGAAAAAATGCTGGTGACGAAAAATGACGAAAAATGCTGGTGACGAAAAATGACGGAAAATGCTGGTGACGAAAAAATGCTGGTGACGAAAAATGACGAAGAATGCTGGTGACGAAAAAATGCTGGTGACGAAAAATGACAAAAAATGCTGGTGACGAAAAAATGCTGGTGACGAAAAATGACAAAAAATGCTGTTGACGAAAAAATGCTGGTGACGAAAAATGACGAAAAATGCTGGTGACGAAAAAATGCTGGTGACGAAAAATGCTGGTGACGAAAAAATGCTGGTGACGAAAAATGACGAAAAATGCTGGTGATGAAAAATGACGAAAAAATGCTGGTGACGAAAAATGACGAAAAAATGCTGGTGACGAAAAAATGCTGGTGACGAAAAATGACAAAAAATGCTGTTGACGAAAAAATGCTGGTGACGAAAAATGACAAAAAATGCTGGTGACGAAAAATGCTGGTGACGAAAAATGACGAAAAATGCTGGTGACGAAAAATGACAAAAAATGGTGGTGACGAAAAAATGCTGGTGACGAAAAAATGCTGGTGACGAAAAAATGCTGGTGACTAAAAATGCTGGTGACGAAAAAATGCATTTTCACCAGCATTTTTTTGTCACCAGCATTTTTTCGTCACAAGCATTTTTTCGTCACCAGCATTTTTCGTCATTTTTCGTCACCAGCATTTTTCGTCATTTTTCGTCACCAGCATTTTTACGTCACCAGCATTTTTTGTCATTTTTCGTCACCAGTATTTTTTCGTGTGTGTGAAAAAAAAAATTGTTCCCCCAAAAACCTGTTAGGAGTACGTTTCAGGCAATTTAAAGTTGATTGGTAGTGACTTCTTTTTTTGGTCCCTAACATTCATCGAGCTCTGGACTTAGTAATTTTTTTTCCGTTTCGGTAGTGTCACTACCGAAACGAAAAAAAAAATGTTCCCCCAAAAACCTGTTAGGAGTACGTTTCAGGCAATTTAAAGTTGATTGGTAGTGACTTTTTTTTTGGTCCCTAACATTCATCGAGCTCTGGACTTAGTAATTTTTTGCATTTTGCATTTTTGCATTTTTCGTCACCAGCTGGTGACGAAAAATGACGAAAAATGCTGGTGACGAAAAATGACGAAAAATGCTGGTGACGAAAATTGACGAAAAATGCTGGTGACGAAAAAATGCTGGTGACGAAAAATGACGAAAAATGCTGGTGACGAAAAAATGCTGGTGACGAAAAATGACAAAAAATGCTGGTGACGAAAAAATGCTGGTGACGAAAAATGACGAAAAATGCTGGTGACGAAAAAAATGCTGGTGACGAAAAATGACGAAAAATGCTGGTGACGAAAAATGACGAAAAATGCTGGTGACGAAAAAATGCTGGTGACGAAAAATGACGAAAAATGCTGGTGACGAAAAATGACGAAAAATGCTGGTGACGAAAAAATGCTGGTGACGAAAAATGACGAAAAATGCTGGTGACGAAAAAATGCTGGTGACGAAAAATGACGAAAAATGCTGGTGACGAAAAAATGCTCGTGACGAAAAAATGCTGGTGACGAAAAATGCTGGTGACGAAAAAATGCTGGTGACGAAAAATGACGAAAAATGCTGGTGATGAAAAATCACGAAAAAATGCTGGTGACGAAAAATGCTGGTGACGAAAAATGCTGGTGACGAAAAATGACGAAAAATGCTGGTGACGAAAAAATGCTGGTGACGAAAAATGACGAAAAATGCTGGTGACGAAAAAATGCTGGTGACGAAAAATGACAAAAAATGCTGGTGACGAAAAAATGCTGGTGACGAAAAATGACGAAAAATGCTGGTGACGAAAAAAATGCTGGTGACGAAAAATGACGAAAAATGCTGGTGACGAAAAATGACGAAAAATGCTGGTGACGAAAAAATGCTGGTGACGAAAAATGACGAAAAATGCTGGTGACGAAAAATGACGAAAAATGCTGGTGACGAAAAAATGCTGGTGACGAAAAATGACGAAAAATGCTGGTGACGAAAAAATGCTGGTGACGAAAAATGACGAAAAATGCTGGTGACGAAAAAATGCTGGTGACGAAAAAATGCTGGTGACGAAAAATGCTGGTGACGAAAAAATGCTGGTGACGAAAAATGACGAAAAATGCTGGTGATGAAAAATCACGAAAAAATGCTGGTGACGAAAAATGCTGGTGACGAAAAATGCTGGTGACGAAAAATGACGAAAAATGCTGGTGACGAAAAAATGCTGGTGACGAAAAATGACAAAAAATGCTGGTGACGAAAAGATGCTGGTGACGAAAAAATGCTGGTGACGTAAAAATGCTGGTGACGAAAAATGACGAAAAATGCTGGTGACGAAAAATGACGAAAAATGCTGGTGACGAACATTGACGAAAAATGCTGGTGACGAAAAAATGCTGGTGACGAAAAATGACGAAAAATGCTGGTGACGAAAAAATGCTGGTGACGAAAAATGACAAAAAATGCTGGTGACGAAAAAATGCTGGTGACGAAAAATGGCGAAAAATGCTTGTGACGAAAAAAATGCTGGTGACGAAAAATGACGAAAAATGCTGGTGACGAAAAATGACGAAAAATGCTGGTGACGAAAAATGACGAAAAATGCTGGTGACGAAAAAATGCTGGTGACGAAAAATGACGAAAAATGCTGGTGACGAAAAATGACGAAAAATGCTGGTGACGAAAAAATGCTGGTGACAAAAAATGACGAAAAATGCTGGTGACGAAAAAATTCTGGTGACGAAAAATGACGAAAAATGCTGGGGGAAAAAAAATTTCCCCAAAAAACCTGTTAGGAGTACGTTTCAGGCAATTTAAAGTTGATTGGTAGTGATTTTTTTTTTTGGTCCCTAACATTCATCAAGCTCTGGACTTAGTAATTTTTTGCATTTTTGCATTCTTCGTCACCAGCAAATGACGAAAAATGCTGGTGACGAAAAATGACGAAAAATGCTGGTGACGAAAAAATGCTGGTGACGAAAAATGACGAAAAATGCTGGTGACGAAAAATGACGGAAAATGCTGGTGACGAAAAAATGCTGGTGACGAAAAATGACGAAGAATGCTGGTGACGAAAAAATGCTGGTGACGAAAAATGACAAAAAAATGCTGGTGACGAAAAAATGCTGGTGACGAAAAATGACAAAAAATGCTGTTGACGAAAAAATGCTGGTGACGAAAAATGACGAAAAATGCTGGTGACGAAAAAATGCTGGTGACGAAAAATGCTGGTGACGAAAAAATGCTGGTGACGAAAAATGACGAAAAATGCTGGTGATGAAAAATGACGAAAAAATGCTGGTGACGAAAAATGCTGGTGACGAAAAATGCTGGTGACGAAAAATGCTGGTGACGAAAAAATGCTGGTGACGAAAAATGACAAAAAATGCTGGTGACGAAAAGATGCTGGTGACGAAAAAATGCTGGTGACGTAAAAATGCTGGTGACGAAAAATGACGAAAAATGCTGGTGACGAAAATTGACGAAAAATGCTGGTGACGAAAAAATGCTGGTGACGAAAAATGACGAAAAATGCTGGTGACGAAAAAATGCTGGTGACGAAAAATGACAAAAAATGCTGGTGACGAAAAAATGCTGGTGACGAAAAATGACGAAAAAAGCTGGTGACGAAAAAAATGCTGGTGACGAAAAATGACGAAAAATGATGGTGACGAAAAATGACGAAAAATGCTGGTGACGAAAAATGACGAAAAATGCTGGTGACGAAAAAATGCTGGTGACGAAAAATGACGAAAAATGCTGGTGACGAAAAATGACGAAAAATGCTGGTGACGAAAAAATGCTGGTGACGAAAAATGACGAAAAATGCTGGGGGAAAAAAAAATTCCCCAAAAAACCTGTTAGGAGTACGTTTCAGGCAATTTAAAGTTGATTGGTAGTGATTTTTTTTTTTGGTCCCTAACATTCATCAAGCTCTGGACTTAGTAATTTTTTGCATTTTTGCATTCTTCGTCACCAGCAAATGACGAAAAATGCTGGTGACGAAAAATGACGAAAAATGCTGGTGACGAAAAAATGCTGGTGACGAAAAATGACGAAAAATGCTGGTGACGAAAAATGACGAAAAATGCTGGTGACGAAAAAATGCTGGTGACGAAAAATGACGAAAAATGCTGGTGACGAAAAAATGCTGGTGACGAAAAATGACAAAAAATGCTGGTGACGAAAAAATGCTGGTGACGAAAAATGACAAAAAATGCTGTTGACGAAAAAATGCTGGTGACGAAAAATGACGAAAAATGCTGGTGACGAAAAAAATGCTGGTGACGAAAAATGACGAAAAATGCTGGTGACGAAAAAATGCTGGTGACGAAAAATGACGAAAAAATGCTGGTGACGAAAAATGACGAAAAAATGCTGGTGACGAAAAAATGCTGGTGACGAAAAATGACAAAAAATGCTGTTGACGAAAAAATGCTGGTGACGAAAAATGACAAAAAATGCTGGTGACGAAAAATGCTGGTGACGAAAAATGACGAAAAATGCTGGTGACGAAAAATTACAAAAAATGCTGGTGACGAAAAAATGCTGGTGACGAAAAATGACGAAAGATGCTGGTGACGAAAAATGACAAAAAATGCTGGTGACGTAAAAATGCTGGTGACGAAAAATGACGAAAAATGCTGGTGACGAAAAATGACGAAAAATGCTGGTGACGAAAAAATGCTGGTGACGAAAAAATGCTGGTGACGAAAAATGACAAAAAATGCTGGTGACGAAAAAATGCTGGTGACGAAAAAATGCTGGTGACGAAAAATGCTGGTGACGAAAAAATGCATTTTCACCAGCATTTTTTCGTCACCAGCATTTTTTCGTCACAAGCATTTTTTCGTCACCAGCATTTTTCGTCATTTTTCGTCACCAGCATTTTTCGTCATTTTTCGTCACCAGCATTTTTACGTCACCAGCATTTTTTGTCATTTTTCGTCACCAGTATTTTTTCGTGTGTGTGAAAAAAAAAATTGTTCCCCCAAAAACCTGTTAGGAGTACGTTTCAGGCAATTTAAAGTTGATTGGTAGTGACTTCTTTTTTTGGTCCCTAACATTCATCGAGCTCTGGACTTAGTAATTTTTTTTCCGTTTCGGTAGTGTCACTACCGAAACGGAAAAAAAAATGTTCCCCCAAAAACCTGTTAGGAGTACGTTTCAGGCAATTTAAAGTTGATTGGTAGTGACTTTTTTTTTGGTCCCTAACATTCATCGAGCTCTGGACTTAGTAATTTTTTTTCCGTTTCGGTAGTGACACAATGGTGTCACTACCAAAACGAAAAAAAAATTGTTCCCCCAAAAACCTGTTAGGAGTACGTTTCAGGCAATTTCAAGTTGATTGGTAGTGACTTTTTTTTTGGTCCCTAACATTCATCGAGCTCTGGACTTAGTAATTTTTTGCATTTTGCATTTTTGCATTTTTCGTCACCAGCTGGTGCCGAAAAATGACGAAAAATGCTGGTGACGAAAAATGACGAAAAATGCTGGTGACGAAAATTGACGAAAAATGCTGGTGACGAAAAAATGCTGGTGACGAAAAATGACGAAAAATGCTGGTGACGAAAAAATGCTGGTGACGAAAAATGACAAAAAATGCTGGTGACGAAAAAATGCTGGTGACGAAAAATGACGAAAAATGCTGGTGACGAAAAAAATGCT
Source organism: Gymnoscopelus microlampas (assembly GCF_963454915.1). Taxonomy (NCBI): domain Eukaryota; kingdom Metazoa; phylum Chordata; class Actinopteri; order Myctophiformes; family Myctophidae; genus Gymnoscopelus; species Gymnoscopelus microlampas. The sequence goes on from NC_139956.1 coordinate 10,051,256, forward strand.
GGTGACGAAAAATGACGAAAAATGCTGGTGACGAAAAATGACGAAAAATGCTGGTGACGAAAAAATGCTGGTGACGAAAAATGACGAAAAATGCTGGTGACGAAAAATGACGAAAAATGCTGGTGACGAAAAAATGCTGGTAACGAAAAATGACGAAAAATGCTGGTGACGAAAAAATGCTGGTGACAAAAAATGACGAAAAATGCTGGTGACGAAAAAATGCTGGTGACGAAAAAATGCTGGTGACGAAAAATGACGAAAAATGCTGGTGACGAAAAATGCTGGTGACGAAAAAATGCTGGTGACGAAAAATGACGAAAAATGCTGGTGATGAAAAATCACGAAAAAATGCTGGTGACGAAAAATGCTGGTGACGAAAAATGACAAAAAATGCTGGTGACGAAAAATGCTGGTGACGAAAAATGACGAAAAATGCTGGTGACGAAAAATTACAAAAAATGCTGGTGACGAAAAAATGCTGGTGACGAAAAATGACGAAAAATGCTGGTGACGAAAAATGACAAAAAATGCTGGTGACGTAAAAATGCTGGTGACGAAAAATGACGAAAAATGCTGGTGACGAAAAATGACGAAAAATGCTGGTGACGAAAAAATGCTGGTGACGAAAAAATGCTGGTGACGAAAAATGACAAAAAATGCTGGTGACGAAAAAATGCTGGTGACGAAAAAATGCTGGTGACGAAAAATGCTGGTGACGAAAAAATGCATTTTCACCAGCATTTTTTCGTCACCAGCATTTTTTCGTCACAAGCATTTTTTCGTCACCAGCATTTTTCGTCATTTTTCGTCACCAGCATTTTTCGTCATTTTTCGTCACCAGCATTTTTACGTCACCAGCATTTTTTGTCATTTTTCGTCACCAGTATTTTTTCGTGTGTGTGAAAAAAAAAATTGTTCCCCCAAAAACCTGTTAGGAGTACGTTTCAGGCAATTTAAAGTTGATTGGTAGTGACTTCTTTTTTTGGTCCCTAACATTCATCGAGCTCTGGACTTAGTAATTTTTTTTCCGTTTCGGTAGTGTCACTACCGAAACGGAAAAAAAAATGTTCCCCCAAAAACCTGTTAGGAGTACGTTTCAGGCAATTTAAAGTTGATTGGTAGTGACTTTTTTTTTGGTCCCTAACATTCATCGAGCTCTGGACTTAGTAATTTTTTTTCCGTTTCGGTAGTGACACAATGGTGTCACTACCAAAACGAAAAAAAAATTGTTCCCCCAAAAACCTGTTAGGAGTACGTTTCAGGCAATTTCAAGTTGATTGGTAGTGACTTTTTTTTTGGTCCCTAACATTCATCGAGCTCTGGACTTAGTAATTTTTTGCATTTTGCATTTTTGCATTTTTCGTCACCAGCTGGTGCCGAAAAATGACGAAAAATGCTGGTGACGAAAAATGACGAAAAATGCTGGTGACGAAAATTGACGAAAAATGCTGGTGACGAAAAAATGCTGGTGACGAAAAATGACGAAAAATGCTGGTGACGAAAAAATGCTGGTGACGAAAAATGACAAAAAATGCTGGTGACGAAAAAATGCTGGTGACGAAAAATGACGAAAAATGCTGGTGACGAAAAAAATGCTGGTGACGAAAAATGACGAAAAATGCTGGTGACGAAAAATGACGAAAAATGCTGGTGACGAAAAAATGCTGGTGACGAAAAATGACGAAAAATGCTGGTGACGAAAAATGACGAAAAATGCTGGTGACGAAAAAATGCTGGTAACGAAAAATGACGAAAAATGCTGGTGACGAAAAAATGCTGGTGACAAAAAATGACGAAAAATGCTGGTGACGAAAAAATGCTGGTGACGAAAAAATGCTGGTGACGAAAAATGACGAAAAATGCTGGTGACGAAAAATGCTGGTGACGAAAAAATGCTGGTGACGAAAAATGACGAAAAATGCTGGTGATGAAAAATCACGAAAAAATGCTGGTGACGAAAAATGCTGGTGACGAAAAATGCTGGTGACGAAAAATGTCAAAAAATGCTGGTGAATTAAAATGACGAAAAATGCTGGTGACGAAAAATGACGAAAAATGCTGGTGACGAAAAATGCTGGTGACGAAAAAATGCATTTTCACCAGCATTTTTTCGTCACCAGCATTTTTTCGTCACCAGCATTTTTCGTCATTTTTCGTCACCAGCATTTTTCGTCATTTTTCGTCACCAGCATTTTTTCGTCATTTTTCGTCACCAGCATTTTTTCGTCACCAGCATTTTTCGTCATTTTTCGTCACCAGCATTTTTTCGTCACCAGCATTTTTCGTCATTTTTCGTCACCAGCATTTTTACGTCACCAGCATTTTTTGTCATTTTTCGTCACCAGCATTTTTCGTCATTTTTCGTCACCAGCAGTTTTTTCGTCACCAGCAACTTTTCGTCATTTTTCGTCACCAGCATTTTTCTGTCACCAGCATTTTTTGTCATTTTTCGTCACCATTATTTTTTCGTCACCAGCATTTTTCGTCATCTTTCGTCACCAGCATTTTTCGTCGCGAGCATTTTTTGTCATTTTTCGTCACCAGCACTTTTCGTCATTTTTCGTCACCAGCATTTTTCGTCACCAGCATTTTTTCGTCACCAGCATTTTTTCGTCACCAGCATTTTTCGTCATTTTTCGTCACCAGCATTTTTTCGTCACCAGCATTTTTCGTCATTTTTCGTCACCAGCATTTTTTCGTCACCAGCTTTTTTTTCGTCACCAGCATTTTTCGTCATTTTTCGTCACCAGCATTTTTTCGTCACCAGCATTTTTTGTCATTTTTCGTCACCAGCATTTTTTCGTCACCAGCATTTTTTGTCATTTTTCGTCACCAGCATTTTTTCGTCACCAGCATTTTTCGTCATTTTTCGTCACCAGCATTTTTCGTCATTTTTCGTCACCAGCATTTTTCGTCATTTTTCGTCACCAGCATTTTTTCGTCACCAGCATTTTTCGTCATTTTTCGTCACCAGCATTTTTTCGTCACCAGCATTTTTCGTCATTTTTCGTCACCAGCATTTTTTCGTCACCAGCTTTTTTTTCGTCACCAGCATTTTTCGTCATTTTTCGTCACCAGCATTTTTTCGTCACCAGCATTTTTCGTCATTTTTCGTCACCAGCATTTTTACGTCACCAGCATTTTTTGTCATTTTTCGTCACCAGCATTTTTCGTCATTTTTCGTCACCAGCATTTTTTCGTCACCAGCAACTTTTCGTCATTTTTCGTCACCAGCATTTTTCTGTCACCAGCATTTTTTGTCATTTTTCGTCACCATTATTTTTTCGTCACCGGCATTTTTCGTCATCTTTCGTCACCAGCATTTTTCGTCGCGAGCATTTTTTGTCATTTTTCGTCACCAGCATTTTTCGTCATTTTTCGTCACCAGCATTTTTCGTCACCAGCATTTTTTCGTCACCAGCATTTTTTCGTCACCAGCATTTTTCGTCATTTTTCGTCACCAGCATTTTTTCGTCACCAGCTTTTTTTTCTTCACCAGCATTTTTCGTCATTTTTCGTCACCAGCATTTTTTCGTCACCAGCATTTTTTGTCATTTTTCGTCACCAGCATTTTTTCGTCACCAGCATTTTTTGTCATTTTTCGTCACCAGCATTTTTTCGTCACCAGCATTTTTCGTCCTTTTTCGTCACCAGCATTTTTTCGTCACCAGCATTTTTCGTCATTTTTCGTCACCAGCATTTTTCGTCATTTTTCGTCACCAGCATTTTTTCGTCACCAGCATTTTTCGTCATTTTTTGTCACCAGCATTTTTCGTCATTTGCTGGTGACGAAAAATGCAAAAATGCAAAATGCAAAAAATTACTAAGTCCAGAGCTTGATGAATGTTAGGGACCAAAAAAAAATCACTACCAATCAACTTTAAATTGCCTGAAACGTACTCCTAACAGGTTTTTGGGGGAACATTTTTTTTTTCGTTTCGGTAGTGACACTACCGAAACGGAAAAAAAATTACTAAGTCCAGAGCTCGATGAATGTTAGGGACCAAAAAAAGAAGTCACTACCAATCAACTTTAAATTGCCTGAAACGTACTCCTAACAGGTTTTTGGGGGAGCATTTTTCGTCATTTTTCGTCACCAGCATTTTTTCGTCACGAAAAAATGCTGGTGACGAAAAATGACGAAAAATGCTGGTGACGAAAAATGACAAAAAATGCTAGTGACGTAAAAATGCTGGTGACGAAAAATGACGAAAAATGCTGGTGACGAAAAATGACGAAAAATGCTGGTGACGAAGAAATGCTGGTGACGAAAAAATGCTGGTGACGAAAAATGACAAATAATGCTGGTGACGAAAATCACCAGCATTTTTTCGTCACCAGCATTTTTTCGTCACCAGCATTTTTTCGTCACCAGCATTTTTCGTCATTTTTCGCCACCAAAATTTTTCGTCATTTTTCGTCACCAGCATTTTTTCGTCACCAGCATTTTTCGTCATTTTTCGTCACCAGCATTTTTACGTCACCAGCATTTTTTGTCATTTTTCGTCACCAGTATTTTTTCGTGTGTGTGAAAAAAAAAATTGTTCCCCCAAAAACCTGTTAGGAGTACGTTTCAGGCAATTTAAAGTTGATTGGTAGTGACTTCTTTTTTTGGTCCCTAACATTCATCGAGCTCTGGACTTAGTAATTTTTTTTCCGTTTCGGTAGTGTCACTACCGAAACGAAAAAAAAAAAGTTCCCCCAAAAACCTGTTAGGAGTACGTTTCAGGCAATTTAAAGTTGATTGGTAGTGATTTTTTTTTTGGTCCCTAACATTCATCAAGCTCTGGACTTAGTAATTTTTTGCATTTTGCATTTTTGCATTCTTCGTCACCAGCAAATGACGAAAAATGCTGGTGACGAAAAATGACGAAAAATGCTGGTGATGAAAAAATGCTGGTGACGAAAAATGACGAAAAATGCTGGTGACGAAAAATGACGAAAAATGCTGGTGACGAAAAAATGCTGGTGACGAAAAATGACGAAAAATGCTGGTGACGAAAAAATGCTGGTGACGAAAAATGACAAAAAATGCTGGTGACGAAAAAATGCTGGTGACGAAAAATGACAAAAAATGCTGTTGACGAAAAAATGCTGGTGACGAAAAATGACGAAAAATGCTGGTGACGAAAAAAATGCTGGTGACGAAAAATGACGAAAAATGCTGGTGACGAAAAAATGCTGGTGACGAAAAATGACGAAAAAATGCTGGTGACGAAAAATGACGAAAAAATGCTGGTGACGAAAAAATGCTGGTGACGAAAAATGACAAAAACAGCTGGTGACGAAAAAATGCTGGTGACGAAAAAATGCTGGTGACGAAAAAATGCTGGTGACGAAAAATGCTGGTGACGAGAAAATGCATTTTCACCAGCATTTTTTCGTCACCAGCATTTTTTCGTCACCAGCATTTTTTCGTCACCAGCATTTTTCGTCATTTTTCGTCACCAGCATTTTTCGTCATTTTTCGTCACCAGCATTTTTACGTCACCAGCATTTTTTGTCATTTTTCGTCACCAGCATTTTTCGTCATTTTTCGTCACCAGCATTTTTTCGTCACCAGCTTTTTTTTCGTCACCAGCATTTTTCGTCATTTTTCGTCACCAGCATTTTTTCGTCACCAGCTTTTTTTTCGTCACCAGCATTTTTCGTCATTTTTCGTCACCAGCATTTTTTCGTCACCAGCATTTTTCGTCATTTTTCGTCACCAGCATTTTTACGTCACCAGCATTTTTTGTCATTTTTCGTCACCAGCATTTTTCGTCATTTTTCGTCACCAGCATTTTTTCGTCACCAGCTTTTTTTTCGTCACCAGCATTTTTCGTCATTTTTCGTCACCAGCATTTTTTCGTCACCAGCTTTTTTTTCGTCACCAGCATTTTTCGTCATTTTTCGTCACCAGCATTTTTTCGTCACCAGCATTTTTCGTCATTTTTCGTCACCAGCATTTTTACGTCACCAGCATTTTTTGTCATTTTTCGTCACCAGCATTTTTCGTCATTTTTCGTCACCAGCATTTTTTCGTCACCAGCAACTTTTCGTCATTTTTCGTCACCAGCATTTTTCTGTCACCAGCATTTTTTGTCATTTTTCGTCACCATTATTTTTTCGTCACCGGCATTTTTCGTCATCTTTCGTCACCAGCATTTTTCGTCGCGAGCATTTTTTGTCATTTTTCGTCACCAGCATTTTTCGTCATTTTTCGTCACCAGCATTTTTCGTCACCAGCATTTTTTCGTCACCAGCATTTTTTCGTCACCAGCATTTTTCGTCATTTTTCGTCACCAGCATTTTTTCGTCACCAGCTTTTTTTTCTTCACCAGCATTTTTCGTCATTTTTCGTCACCAGCATTTTTTCGTCACCAGCATTTTTTGTCATTTTTCGTCACCAGCATTTTTTCGTCACCAGCATTTTTTGTCATTTTTCGTCACCAGCATTTTTTCGTCACCAGCATTTTTCGTCCTTTTTCGTCACCAGCATTTTTTCGTCACCAGCATTTTTCGTCATTTTTCGTCACCAGCATTTTTCGTCATTTTTCGTCACCAGCATTTTTTCGTCACCAGCATTTTTCGTCATTTTTTGTCACCAGCATTTTTCGTCATTTGCTGGTGACGAAAAATGCAAAAATGCAAAATGCAAAAAATTACTAAGTCCAGAGCTTGATGAATGTTAGGGACCAAAAAAAAATCACTACCAATCAACTTTAAATTGCCTGAAACGTACTCCTAACAGGTTTTTGGGGGAGCATTTTTCGTCAATTTTCGTCACCAGCATTTTTTCGTCACGAAAAAATGCTGGTGACGAAAAATGACGAAAAATGCTGGTGACGAAAAATGACAAAAAATGCTAGTGACGTAAAAATGCTGGTGACGAAAAATGACGAAAAATGCTGGTGACGAAAAATGACGAAAAATGCTGGTGACGAAGAAATGCTGGTGACGAAAAAATGCTGGTGACGAAAAATGACAAATAATGCTGGTGACGAAAATCACCAGCATTTTTTCGTCACCAGCATTTTTTCGTCACCAGCATTTTTTCGTCACCAGCATTTTTCGTCATTTTTCGTCACCAAAATTTTTCGTCATTTTTCGTCACCAGCATTTTTTCGTCACCAGCATTTTTCGTCATTTTTCGTCACCAGCATTTTTACGTCACCAGCATTTTTTGTCATTTTTCGTCACCAGTATTTTTTCGTGTGTGTGAAAAAAAAAATTGTTCCCCCAAAAACCTGTTAGGAGTACGTTTCAGGCAATTTAAAGTTGATTGGTAGTGACTTCTTTTTTTGGTCCCTAACATTCATCGAGCTCTGGACTTAGTAATTTTTTTTCCGTTTCGGTAGTGTCACTACCGAAACGAAAAAAAAAAAGTTCCCCCAAAAACCTGTTAGGAGTACGTTTCAGGCAATTTAAAGTTGATTGGTAGTGATTTTTTTTTTGGTCCCTAACATTCATCAAGCTCTGGACTTAGTAATTTTTTGCATTTTGCATTTTTGCATTCTTCGTCACCAGCAAATGACGAAAAATGCTGGTGACGAAAAATGACGAAAAATGCTGGTGATGAAAAAATGCTGGTGACGAAAAATGACGAAAAATGCTGGTGACGAAAAATGACGAAAAATGCTGGTGACGAAAAAATGCTGGTGACGAAAAATGACGAAAAATGCTGGTGACGAAAAAATGCTGGTGACGAAAAATGACAAAAAATGCTGGTGACGAAAAAATGCTGGTGACGAAAAATGACAAAAAATGCTGTTGACGAAAAAATGCTGGTGACGAAAAATGACGAAAAATGCTGGTGACGAAAAAAATGCTGGTGACGAAAAATGACGAAAAATGCTGGTGACGAAAAAATGCTGGTGACGAAAAATGACGAAAAAATGCTGGTGACGAAAAATGACGAAAAAATGCTGGTGACGAAAAAATGCTGGTGACGAAAAATGACAAAAACAGCTGGTGACGAAAAAATGCTGGTGACGAAAAAATGCTGGTGACGAAAAAATGCTGGTGACGAAAAATGCTGGTGACGAGAAAATGCATTTTCACCAGCATTTTTTCGTCACCAGCATTTTTTCGTCACCAGCATTTTTTCGTCACCAGCATTTTTCGTCATTTTTCGTCATTTTTCGTCACCAGCATTTTTCGTCATTTTTCGTCACCAGCATTTTTACGTCACCAGCATTTTTTGTCATTTTTCGTCACCAGCATTTTTTGTCATTTTTCGTCACCAGCATTTTTTCGTGACGAAAAAATGCTGGTGACAAAAAATGACGAAAAATGCTGGTGACGAAAAATGACGAAAAATGCTGGTGATGAAAAAATGCTGGTGACGAAAAATGACGAAAAATGCTGGTGACGAAAAATGACGAAAAATGCTGGTGACGAAAAATGACGAAAAATGCTGGTGACGAAAAAATGCTGGTGACGAAAAATGACGAAAAATGCTGGTGACGAAAAATGACGGAAAATGCTGGTGACGAAAAAATGCTGGTGACGAAAAATGACGAAGAATGCTGGTGACGAAAAAATGCTGGTGACGAAAAATGACAAAAAATGCTGGTGACGAAAAAATGCTGGTGACGAAAAATGACAAAAAATGCTGTTGACGAAAAAATGCTGGTGACGAAAAATGACGAAAAATGCTGGTGACGAAAAAATGCTGGTGACGAAAAATGCTGGTGACGAAAAAATGCTGGTGACGAAAAATGACGAAAAATGCTGGTGATGAAAAATGACGAAAAAATGCTGGTGACGAAAAATGACGAAAAAATGCTGGTGACGAAAAAATGCTGGTGACGAAAAATGACAAAAAATGCTGTTGACGAAAAAATGCTGGTGACGAAAAATGACAAAAAATGCTGGTGACGAAAAATGCTGGTGACGAAAAATGACGAAAAATGCTGGTGACGAAAAATGACAAAAAATGGTGGTGACGAAAAAATGCTGGTGACGAAAAAATGCTGGTGACGAAAAAATGCTGGTGACTAAAAATGCTGGTGACGAAAAAATGCATTTTCACCAGCATTTTTTTGTCACCAGCATTTTTTCGTCACAAGCATTTTTTCGTCACCAGCATTTTTCGTCATTTTTCGTCACCAGCATTTTTCGTCATTTTTCGTCACCAGCATTTTTACGTCACCAGCATTTTTTGTCATTTTTCGTCACCAGTATTTTTTCGTGTGTGTGAAAAAAAAAATTGTTCCCCCAAAAACCTGTTAGGAGTACGTTTCAGGCAATTTAAAGTTGATTGGTAGTGACTTCTTTTTTTGGTCCCTAACATTCATCGAGCTCTGGACTTAGTAATTTTTTTTCCGTTTCGGTAGTGTCACTACCGAAACGAAAAAAAAAATGTTCCCCCAAAAACCTGTTAGGAGTACGTTTCAGGCAATTTAAAGTTGATTGGTAGTGACTTTTTTTTTGGTCCCTAACATTCATCGAGCTCTGGACTTAGTAATTTTTTGCTTTTTGCATTTTTGCATTTTTCGTCACCAGCTGGTGACGAAAAATGACGAAAAATGCTGGTGACGAAAAATGACGAAAAATGCTGGTGACGAAAATTGACGAAAAATGCTGGTGACGAAAAAATGCTGGTGACGAAAAATGACGAAAAATGCTGGTGACGAAAAAATGCTGGTGACGAAAAATGACAAAAAATGCTGGTGACGAAAAAATGCTGGTGACGAAAAATGACGAAAAATGCTGGTGACGAAAAAAATGCTGGTGACGAAAAATGACGAAAAATGCTGGTGACGAAAAATGACGAAAAATGCTGGTGACGAAAAAATGCTGGTGACGAAAAATGACGAAAAATGCTGGTGACGAAAAATGACGAAAAATGCTGGTGACGAAAAAATGCTGGTGACGAAAAATGACGAAAAATGCTGGTGACGAAAAAATGCTGGTGACGAAAAATGACGAAAAATGCTGGTGACGAAAAAATGCTCGTGACGAAAAAATGCTGGTGACGAAAAATGCTGGTGACGAAAAAATGCTGGTGACGAAAAATGACGAAAAATGCTGGTGATGAAAAATCACGAAAAAATGCTGGTGACGAAAAATGCTGGTGACGAAAAATGCTGGTGACGAAAAATGACGAAAAATGCTGGTGACGAAAAAATGCTGGTGACGAAAAATGACGAAAAATGCTGGTGACGAAAAAATGCTGGTGACGAAAAATGACAAAAAATGCTGGTGACGAAAAAATGCTGGTGACGAAAAATGACGAAAAATGCTGGTGACGAAAAAAATGCTGGTGACGAAAAATGACGAAAAATGCTGGTGACGAAAAATGACGAAAAATGCTGGTGACGAAAAAATGCTGGTGACGAAAAATGACGAAAAATGCTGGTGACGAAAAATGACGAAAAATGCTGGTGACGAAAAAATGCTGGTGACGAAAAATGACGAAAAATGCTGGTGACGAAAAAATGCTGGTGACGAAAAATGACGAAAAATGCTGGTGACGAAAAAATGCTGGTGACGAAAAAATGCTGGTGACGAAAAATGCTGGTGACGAAAAAATGCTGGTGACGAAAAATGACGAAAAATGCTGGTGATGAAAAATCACGAAAAAATGCTGGTGACGAAAAATGCTGGTGACGAAAAATGCTGGTGACGAAAAATGACGAAAAATGCTGGTGACGAAAAAATGCTGGTGACGAAAAATGACAAAAAATGCTGGTGACGAAAAGATGCTGGTGACGAAAAAATGCTGGTGACGTAAAAATGCTGGTGACGAAAAATGACGAAAAATGCTGGTGACGAAAAATGACGAAAAATGCTGGTGACGAACATTGACGAAAAATGCTGGTGACGAAAAAATGCTGGTGACGAAAAATGACGAAAAATGCTGGTGACGAAAAAATGCTGGTGACGAAAAATGACAAAAAATGCTGGTGACGAAAAAATGCTGGTGACGAAAAATGGCGAAAAATGCTCGTGACGAAAAAAATGCTGGTGACGAAAAATGACGAAAAATGCTGGTGACGAAAAATGACGAAAAATGCTGGTGACGAAAAATGACGAAAAATGCTGGTGACGAAAAAATGCTGGTGACGAAAAATGACGAAAAATGCTGGTGACGAAAAATGACGAAAAATGCTGGTGACGAAAAAATGCTGGTGACAAAAAATGACGAAAAATGCTGGTGACGAAAAAATTCTGGTGACGAAAAATGACGAAAAATGCTGGGGGAAAAAAAAATTCCCCAAAAAACCTGTTAGGAGTACGTTTCAGGCAATTTAAAGTTGATTGGTAGTGATTTTTTTTTTTGGTCCCTAACATTCATCAAGCTCTGGACTTAGTAATTTTTTGCATTTTTGCATTCTTCGTCACCAGCAAATGACGAAAAATGCTGGTGACGAAAAATGACGAAAAATGCTGGTGACGAAAAAATGCTGGTGACGAAAAATGACGAAAAATGCTGGTGACGAAAAATGACGGAAAATGCTGGTGACGAAAAAATGCTGGTGACGAAAAATGACGAAGAATGCTGGTGACGAAAAAATGCTGGTGACGAAAAATGACAAAAAAATGCTGGTGACGAAAAAATGCTGGTGACGAAAAATGACAAAAAATGCTGTTGACGAAAAAATGCTGGTGACGAAAAATGACGAAAAATGCTGGTGACGAAAAAATGCTGGTGACGAAAAATGCTGGTGACGAAAAAATGCTGGTGACGAAAAATGACGAAAAATGCTGGTGATGAAAAATGACGAAAAAATGCTGGTGACGAAAAAATGCTGGTGACGAAAAATGACAAAAAATGCTGGTGACGAAAAGATGCTGGTGACGAAAAAATGCTGGTGACGTAAAAATGCTGGTGACGAAAAATGACGAAAAATGCTGGTGACGAAAATTGACGAAAAATGCTGGTGACGAAAAAATGCTGGTGACGAAAAATGACGAAAAATGCTGGTGACGAAAAAATGCTGGTGACGAAAAATGACAAAAAATGCTGGTGACGAAAAAATGCTGGTGACGAAAAATGACGAAAAAAGCTGGTGACGAAAAAAATGCTGGTGACGAAAAATGACGAAAAATGATGGTGACGAAAAATGACGAAAAATGCTGGTGACGAAAAATGACGAAAAATGCTGGTGACGAAAAAATGCTGGTGACGAAAAATGACGAAAAATGCTGGTGACGAAAAATGACGAAAAATGCTGGTGACGAAAAAATGCTGGTGACGAAAAATGACGAAAAATGCTGGGGGAAAAAAAAATTCCCCAAAAAACCTGTTAGGAGTACGTTTCAGGCAATTTAAAGTTGATTGGTAGTGATTTTTTTTTTTGGTCCCTAACATTCATCAAGCTCTGGACTTAGTAATTTTTTGCATTTTTGCATTCTTCGTCACCAGCAAATGACGAAAAATGCTGGTGACGAAAAATGACGAAAAATGCTGGTGACGAAAAAATGCTGGTGACGAAAAATGACGAAAAATGCTGGTGACGAAAAATGACGAAAAATGCTGGTGACGAAAAAATGCTGGTGACGAAAAATGACGAAAAATGCTGGTGACGAAAAAATGCTGGTGACGAAAAATGACAAAAAATGCTGGTGACGAAAAAATGCTGGTGACGAAAAATGACAAAAAATGCTGTTGACGAAAAAATGCTGGTGACGAAAAATGACGAAAAATGCTGGTGACGAAAAAAATGCTGGTGACGAAAAATGACGAAAAATGCTGGTGACGAAAAAATGCTGGTGACGAAAAATGACGAAAAAATGCTGGTGACGAAAAATGACGAAAAAATGCTGGTGACGAAAAAATGCTGGTGACGAAAAATGACAAAAAATGCTGTTGACGAAAAAATGCTGGTGACGAAAAATGACAAAAAATGCTGGTGACGAAAAATGCTGGTGACGAAAAATGACGAAAAATGCTGGTGACGAAAAATTACAAAAAATGCTGGTGACGAAAAAATGCTGGTGACGAAAAATGACGAAAAATGCTGGTGACGAAAAATGACAAAAAATGCTGGTGACGTAAAAATGCTGGTGACGAAAAATGACGAAAAATGCTGGTGACGAAAAATGACGAAAAATGCTGGTGACGAAAAAATGCTGGTGACGAAAAAATGCTGGTGACGAAAAATGACAAAAAATGCTGGTGACGAAAAAATGCTGGTGACGAAAAAATGCTGGTGACGAAAAATGCTGGTGACGAAAAAATGCATTTTCACCAGCATTTTTTCGTCACCAGCATTTTTTCGTCACAAGCATTTTTTCGTCACCAGCATTTTTCGTCATTTTTCGTCACCAGCATTTTTCGTCATTTTTCGTCACCAGCATTTTTACGTCACCAGCATTTTTTGTCATTTTTCGTCACCAGTATTTTTTCGTGTGTGTGAAAAAAAAAATTGTTCCCCCAAAAACCTGTTAGGAGTACGTTTCAGGCAATTTAAAGTTGATTGGTAGTGACTTCTTTTTTTGGTCCCTAACATTCATCGAGCTCTGGACTTAGTAATTTTTTTTCCGTTTCGGTAGTGTCACTACCGAAACGGAAAAAAAAATGTTCCCCCAAAAACCTGTTAGGAGTACGTTTCAGGCAATTTAAAGTTGATTGGTAGTGACTTTTTTTTTGGTCCCTAACATTCATCGAGCTCTGGACTTAGTAATTTTTTTTCCGTTTCGGTAGTGACACAATGGTGTCACTACCAAAACGAAAAAAAAATTGTTCCCCCAAAAACCTGTTAGGAGTACGTTTCAGGCAATTTCAAGTTGATTGGTAGTGACTTTTTTTTTGGTCCCTAACATTCATCGAGCTCTGGACTTAGTAATTTTTTGCATTTTGCATTTTTGCATTTTTCGTCACCAGCTGGTGCCGAAAAATGACGAAAAATGCTGGTGACGAAAAATGACGAAAAATGCTGGTGACGAAAATTGACGAAAAATGCTGGTGACGAAAAAATGCTGGTGACGAAAAATGACGAAAAATGCTGGTGACGAAAAAATGCTGGTGACGAAAAATGACAAAAAATGCTGGTGACGAAAAAATGCTGGTGACGAAAAATGACGAAAAATGCTGGTGACGAAAAAAATGCTGGTGACGAAAAATGACGAAAAATGCTGGTGACGAAAAATGACGAAAAATGCTGGTGACGAAAAAATGCTGGTGACGAAAAATGACGAAAAATGCTGGTGACGAAAAATGACGAAAAATGCTGGTGACGAAAAAATGCTGGTAACGAAAAATGACGAAAAATGCTGGTGACGAAAAAATGCTGGTGACAAAAAATGACGAAAAATGCTGGTGACGAAAAAATGCTGGTGACGAAAAAATGCTGGTGACGAAAAATGACGAAAAATGCTGGTGACGAAAAATGCTGGTGACGAAAAAATGCTGGTGACGAAAAATGACGAAAAATGCTGGTGATGAAAAATCACGAAAAAATGCTGGTGACGAAAAATGCTGGTGACGAAAAATGCTGGTGACGAAAAATGTCAAAAAATGCTGGTGAATTAAAATGACGAAAAATGCTGGTGACGAAAAATGACGAAAAATGCTGGTGACGAAAAATGCTGGTGACGAAAAAATGCATTTTCACCAGCATTTTTTCGTCACCAGCATTTTTTCGTCACCAGCATTTTTCGTCATTTTTCGTCACCAGCATTTTTCGTCATTTTTCGTCACCAGCATTTTTTCGTCATTTTTCGTCACCAGCATTTTTTCGTCACCAGCATTTTTCGTCATTTTTCGTCACCAGCATTTTTTCGTCACCAGCATTTTTCGTCATTTTTCGTCACCAGCATTTTTACGTCACCAGCATTTTTTGTCATTTTTCGTCACCAGCATTTTTCGTCATTTTTCGTCACCAGCAGTTTTTTCGTCACCAGCAACTTTTCGTCATTTTTCGTCACCAGCATTTTTCTGTCACCAGCATTTTTTGTCATTTTTCGTCACCATTATTTTTTCGTCACCAGCATTTTTCGTCATCTTTCGTCACCAGCATTTTTCGTCGCGAGCATTTTTTGTCATTTTTCGTCACCAGCACTTTTCGTCATTTTTCGTCACCAGCATTTTTCGTCACCAGCATTTTTTCGTCACCAGCATTTTTTCGTCACCAGCATTTTTCGTCATTTTTCGTCACCAGCATTTTTTCGTCACCAGCATTTTTCGTCATTTTTCGTCACCAGCATTTTTTCGTCACCAGCTTTTTTTTCGTCACCAGCATTTTTCGTCATTTTTCGTCACCAGCATTTTTTCGTCACCAGCATTTTTTGTCATTTTTCGTCACCAGCATTTTTTCGTCACCAGCATTTTTTGTCATTTTTCGTCACCAGCATTTTTTCGTCACCAGCATTTTTCGTCATTTTTCGTCACCAGCATTTTTCGTCATTTTTCGTCACCAGCATTTTTCGTCATTTTTCGTCACCAGCATTTTTTCGTCACCAGCATTTTTCGTCATTTTTCGTCACCAGCATTTTTTCGTCACCAGCATTTTTCGTCATTTTTCGTCACCAGCATTTTTTCGTCACCAGCATTTTTCGTCATTTTTCGTCACCAGCATTTTTACGTCACCAGCATTTTTTGTCATTTTTCGTCACCAGCATTTTTCGTCATTTTTCGTCACCAGCAGTTTTTTCGTCACCAGCAACTTTTCGTCATTTTTCGTCACCAGCATTTTTCTGTCACCAGCATTTTTTGTCATTTTTCGTCACCATTATTTTTTCGTCACCAGCATTTTTCGTCATCTTTCGTCACCAGCATTTTTCGTCGCGAGCATTTTTTGTCATTTTTCGTCACCAGCATTTTTCGTCATTTTTCGTCACCAGCATTTTTCGTCACCAGCATTTTTTCGTCACCAGCATTTTTTCGTCACCAGCATTTTTCGTCATTTTTCGTCACCAGCATTTTTTCGTCACCAGCATTTTTCGTCATTTTTCGTCACCAGCATTTTTTCGTCACCAGCTTTTTTTTCGTCACCAGCATTTTTCGTCATTTTTCGTCACCAGCATTTTTTCGTCACCAGCATTTTTTGTCATTTTTCGTCACCAGCATTTTTTCGTCACCAGCATTTTTTGTCATTTTTCGTCACCAGCATTTTTTCGTCACCAGCATTTTTCGTCATTTTTCGTCACCAGCATTTTTCGTCATTTTTCGTCACCAGCATTTTTCGTCATTTTTCGTCACCAGCATTTTTTCGTCACCAGCATTTTTCGTCATTTTTCGTCACCAGCATTTTTTCGTCACCAGCATTTTTTCGTCACCAGCATTTTTCGTCATTTTTCGTCACCAGCATTTTTACGTCACCAGCATTTTTTGTCATTTTTCGTCACCAGCATTTTTCGTCATTTTTCGTCACCAGCATTTTTTCGTCACCAGCAACTTTTCGTCATTTTTCGTCACCAGCATTTTTCTGTCACCAGCATTTTTTGTCATTTTTCGTCACCATTATTTTTTCGTCACCGGCATTTTTCGTCATCTTTCGTCACCAGCATTTTTCGTCGCGAGCATTTTTTGTCATTTTTCGTCACCAGCATTTTTCGTCATTTTTCGTCACCAGCATTTTTCGTCACCAGCATTTTTTCGTCACCAGCATTTTTTCGTCACCAGCATTTTTCGTCATTTTTCGTCACCAGCATTTTTTCGTCACCAGCTTTTTTTTCTTCACCAGCATTTTTCGTCATTTTTCGTCACCAGCATTTTTTCGTCACCAGCATTTTTTGTCATTTTTCGTCACCAGCATTTTTTCGTCACCAGCATTTTTTGTCATTTTTCGTCACCAGCATTTTTTCGTCACCAGCATTTTTCGTCCTTTTTCGTCACCAGCATTTTTTCGTCACCAGCATTTTTCGTCATTTTTCGTCACCAGCATTTTTCGTCATTTTTCGTCACCAGCATTTTTTCGTCACCAGCATTTTTCGTCATTTTTTGTCACCAGCATTTTTCGTCATTTGCTGGTGACGAAAAATGCAAAAATGCAAAATGTAAAAAATTACTAAGTCCAGAGCTTGATGAATGTTAGGGACCAAAAAAAAATCACTACCAATCAACTTTAAATTGCCTGAAACGTACTCCTAACAGGTTTTTGGGGGAACATTTTTTTTTTCGTTTCGGTAGTGACACTACCGAAACGGAAAAAAAATTACTAAGTCCAGAGCTCGATGAATGTTAGGGACCAAAAAAAGAAGTCACTACCAATCAACTTTAAATTGCCTGAAACGTACTCCTAACAGGTTTTTGGGGGAGCATTTTTCGTCATTTTTCGTCACCAGCATTTTTTCGTCACGAAAAAATGCTGGTGACGAAAAATGACGAAAAATGCTGGTGACGAAAAATGACAAAAAATGCTAGTGACGTAAAAATGCTGGTGACGAAAAATGACGAAAAATGCTGGTGACGAAAAATGACGAAAAATGCTGGTGACGAAGAAATGCTGGTGACGAAAAAATGCTGGTGACGAAAAATGACAAATAATGCTGGTGACGAAAATCACCAGCATTTTTTCGTCACCAGCATTTTTTCGTCACCAGCATTTTTTCGTCACCAGCATTTTTCGTCATTTTTCGCCACCAAAATTTTTCGTCATTTTTCGTCACCAGCATTTTTTCGTCACCAGCATTTTTCGTCATTTTTCGTCACCAGCATTTTTACGTCACCAGCATTTTTTGTCATTTTTCGTCACCAGTATTTTTTCGTGTGTGTGAAAAAAAAAATTGTTCCCCCAAAAACCTGTTAGGAGTACGTTTCAGGCAATTTAAAGTTGATTGGTAGTGACTTCTTTTTTTGGTCCCTAACATTCATCGAGCTCTGGACTTAGTAATTTTTTTTCCGTTTCGGTAGTGTCACTACCGAAACGAAAAAAAAAAAGTTCCCCCAAAAACCTGTTAGGAGTACGTTTCAGGCAATTTAAAGTTGATTGGTAGTGATTTTTTTTTTGGTCCCTAACATTCATCAAGCTCTGGACTTAGTAATTTTTTGCATTTTGCATTTTTGCATTCTTCGTCACCAGCAAATGACGAAAAATGCTGGTGACGAAAAATGACGAAAAATGCTGGTGATGAAAAAATGCTGGTGACGAAAAATGACGAAAAATGCTGGTGACGAAAAATGACGAAAAATGCTGGTGACGAAAAAATGCTGGTGACGAAAAATGACGAAAAATGCTGGTGACGAAAAAATGCTGGTGACGAAAAATGACAAAAAATGCTGGTGACGAAAAAATGCTGGTGACGAAAAATGACAAAAAATGCTGTTGACGAAAAAATGCTGGTGACGAAAAATGACGAAAAATGCTGGTGACGAAAAAAATGCTGGTGACGAAAAATGACGAAAAATGCTGGTGACGAAAAAATGCTGGTGACGAAAAATGACGAAAAAATGCTGGTGACGAAAAATGACGAAAAAATGCTGGTGACGAAAAAATGCTGGTGACGAAAAATGACAAAAACAGCTGGTGACGAAAAAATGCTGGTGACGAAAAAATGCTGGTGACGAAAAAATGCTGGTGACGAAAAATGCTGGTGACGAGAAAATGCATTTTCACCAGCATTTTTTCGTCACCAGCATTTTTTCGTCACCAGCATTTTTTCGTCACCAGCATTTTTCGTCATTTTTCGTCATTTTTCGTCACCAGCATTTTTCGTCATTTTTCGTCACCAGCATTTTTACGTCACCAGCATTTTTTGTCATTTTTCGTCACCAGCATTTTTCGTCATTTTTCGTCACCAGCATTTTTTCGTCACCAGCTTTTTTTTCGTCACCAGCATTTTTCGTCATTTTTCGTCACCAGCATTTTTTCGTCACCAGCATTTTTCGTCATTTTTCGTCACCAGCATTTTTACGTCACCAGCATTTTTTGTCATTTTTCGTCACCAGCATTTTTCGTCATTTTTCGTCACCAGCATTTTTTCGTCACCAGCAACTTTTCGTCATTTTTCGTCACCAGCATTTTTCTGTCACCAGCATTTTTTGTCATTTTTCGTCACCATTATTTTTTCGTCACCGGCATTTTTCGTCATCTTTCGTCACCAGCATTTTTCGTCGCGAGCATTTTTTGTCATTTTTCGTCACCAGCATTTTTCGTCATTTTTCGTCACCAGCATTTTTCGTCACCAGCATTTTTTCGTCACCAGCATTTTTTCGTCACCAGCATTTTTCGTCATTTTTCGTCACCAGCATTTTTTCGTCACCAGCTTTTTTTTCTTCACCAGCATTTTTCGTCATTTTTCGTCACCAGCATTTTTTCGTCACCAGCATTTTTTGTCATTTTTCGTCACCAGCATTTTTTCGTCACCAGCATTTTTTGTCATTTTTCGTCACCAGCATTTTTTCGTCACCAGCATTTTTCGTCCTTTTTCGTCACCAGCATTTTTTCGTCACCAGCATTTTTCGTCATTTTTCGTCACCAGCATTTTTCGTCATTTTTCGTCACCAGCATTTTTTCGTCACCAGCATTTTTCGTCATTTTTTGTCACCAGCATTTTTCGTCATTTGCTGGTGACGAAAAATGCAAAAATGCAAAATGCAAAAAATTACTAAGTCCAGAGCTTGATGAATGTTAGGGACCAAAAAAAAATCACTACCAATCAACTTTAAATTGCCTGAAACGTACTCCTAACAGGTTTTTGGGGGAGCATTTTTCGTCATTTTTCGTCACCAGCATTTTTTCGTCACGAAAAAATGCTGGTGACGAAAAATGACGAAAAATGCTGGTGACGAAAAATGACAAAAAATGCTAGTGACGTAAAAATGCTGGTGACGAAAAATGACGAAAAATGCTGGTGACGAAAAATGACGAAAAATGCTGGTGACGAAGAAATGCTGGTGACGAAAAAATGCTGGTGACGAAAAATGACAAATAATGCTGGTGACGAAAATCACCAGCATTTTTTCGTCACCAGCATTTTTTCGTCACCAGCATTTTTTCGTCACCAGCATTTTTCGTCATTTTTCGTCACCAAAATTTTTCGTCATTTTTCGTCACCAGCATTTTTTCGTCACCAGCATTTTTCGTCATTTTTCGTCACCAGCATTTTTACGTCACCAGCATTTTTTGTCATTTTTCGTCACCAGTATTTTTTCGTGTGTGTGAAAAAAAAAATTGTTCCCCCAAAAACCTGTTAGGAGTACGTTTCAGGCAATTTAAAGTTGATTGGTAGTGACTTCTTTTTTTGGTCCCTAACATTCATCGAGCTCTGGACTTAGTAATTTTTTTTCCGTTTCGGTAGTGTCACTACCGAAACGAAAAAAAAAAAGTTCCCCCAAAAACCTGTTAGGAGTACGTTTCAGGCAATTTAAAGTTGATTGGTAGTGATTTTTTTTTTGGTCCCTAACATTCATCAAGCTCTGGACTTAGTAATTTTTTGCATTTTGCATTTTTGCATTCTTCGTCACCAGCAAATGACGAAAAATGCTGGTGACGAAAAATGACGAAAAATGCTGGTGATGAAAAAATGCTGGTGACGAAAAATGACGAAAAATGCTGGTGACGAAAAATGACGAAAAATGCTGGTGACGAAAAAATGCTGGTGACGAAAAATGACGAAAAATGCTGGTGACGAAAAAATGCTGGTGACGAAAAATGACAAAAAATGCTGGTGACGAAAAAATGCTGGTGACGAAAAATGACAAAAAATGCTGTTGACGAAAAAATGCTGGTGACGAAAAATGACGAAAAATGCTGGTGACGAAAAAAATGCTGGTGACGAAAAATGACGAAAAATGCTGGTGACGAAAAAATGCTGGTGACGAAAAATGACGAAAAAATGCTGGTGACGAAAAATGACGAAAAAATGCTGGTGACGAAAAAATGCTGGTGACGAAAAATGACAAAAACAGCTGGTGACGAAAAAATGCTGGTGACGAAAAAATGCTGGTGACGAAAAAATGCTGGTGACGAAAAATGCTGGTGACGAGAAAATGCATTTTCACCAGCATTTTTTCGTCACCAGCATTTTTTCGTCACCAGCATTTTTTCGTCACCAGCATTTTTCGTCATTTTTCGTCATTTTTCGTCACCAGCATTTTTCGTCATTTTTCGTCACCAGCATTTTTACGTCACCAGCATTTTTTGTCATTTTTCGTCACCAGCATTTTTTGTCATTTTTCGTCACCAGCATTTTTTCGTGACGAAAAAATGCTGGTGACGAAAAATGACGAAAAATGCTGGTGACGAAAAATGACGAAAAATGCTGGTGACGAAAAAATGCTGGTGACGAAAAATGACAAAAAATGCTGGTGACGAAAAATGCTGGTGACGAAAAATGACGAAAAATGCTGGTGACGAAAAATGACAAAAAATGCTGGTGACGAAAAAATGCTGGTGACGAAAAAATGACAAAAAATGCTGGTGACGAAAAAATGCTGGTGACGACAAATGACGAAAAAATGTCATTTTTCGTCACCAGCATTTTTTTGTCACCAGCATTTTTTGTCATTTTTCGTCACCAGCATTTTTCGTCATTTTTCGTCACCAGCATTTTTCGTCACCAGCATTTTTTCGTCACCAGCATTTTTTCGTCACCAGCATTTTTTGTCATTTTTCGTCACCAGCATTTTTCGGCATTTTTTGGCATTTTTTTCGTCACCAGCATTTTTCGGCATTTTTCGTCACCAGCATTTTTTGTCATTTTTCGTCACCAGCATTTTTTCGTCACCAGCATTTTTCGTCATTTTTCGTCACCAAAAAATGCTGGTGACGAAAAAATGCTGGTGACGAAAAAATGCTGGTGACGAAAAATGACGAAAAATGCTGGTGACGAAAAATGACAAAAAATGCTGGTGACGAAAAAATGCTGGTGACGAAAAAATGCTGGTGACGAAAAATGACGAAAAATGCTGGTGACGAAAAATGACGAAAAAATGCTGGTGACGAAAAATGACGAAAAATGCTGGTGACGAAAAAATGCTGGTGACGAAAAAATGCTGGTGACGAAAAATGCTGGTGACGAAAAATGACGAAAAATGCTGGTGACGAAAAATGACAAAAAATGCTGGTGACGAAAAATGCTGGTGACGAAAGATGACGAAAAATGCTGGTGACGAAAAAATAATGGTGACGAAAAATGACAAAAAATGCTGGTGACAGAAAAATGCTGGTGACGAAAAATGACGAAAAATGCTGGTGACGAAAAAATGCTGGTGACGAAAAATGACAAAAAATGCTGGTGACGAAAAAATGCTGGTGACGAAAAATGACCAAAAATGCTGGTGACGAAAAAATGCTGGTGACGAAAAATGACGAAAAATGCTTGTGACGAAAAAAATGCTGGTGACGAAAAATGACGAAAAAATGCTGGTGACGAAAAATGACGAAAAATGCTGGTGACGAAAAAATGCTGGTGACGAAAAAATGCTGGTGACGAAAAATGACCAAAAATTCTGGTGACGAAAAAATGCTGGTGACGAAAAATGACGAAAAATGCTGGTGACGAAAAAATGCTGGTGACGAAAAATGACGAAAAATGCTGGTGACGAAAAATGACGAAAAATGCTGGTGACGAAAAAATGCTGGTGACGAAAAATGACAAAAAATGCTGGTGACGAAAAAATGCTGGTGACGAAAAATGACAAAATATGCTGTGTCACTACCAAAACGGAAAAAAAATTACTAAGTCCAGAGCTCGATGAATGTTATGGACCAAAAAAAAAGTCACTACCAATCAACTTTAAATTGCCTGAAACGTACTCCTAACAGGTTTTTGGGGGAACATTTTTTTTTTCGTTTCGGTCGTGTCACTACCGAAACGGAAAAAAAATTACTAAGTCCAGAGCTTGATGAATGTTAGGGACCAAAAAAAAAAGTCACTACCAATCAACTTTAAATTGCCTGAAACGTACTCCTAACAGGTTTTTGGGGGAACTTTTTTTTTTTTCGTTTCGGTCGTGTCACTACCGAAACGGAAAAAAAATGACTAAGTCCAGAGCTCGATGAATGTTAGGGACCAAAAAAAAAGTCACTACCAATCAACTTTAAATTGCCTGAAACGTACTCCTAACAGGTTTTTGGGGGAACATTTTTTTTTTCGTTTCGGTAGTGTCACTATCGAAACGGGAAAAAAATTACTAAGTCCAGAGCTCGATGAATGTTAGGGACCAAAAAAAAAGTCACTACCAATCAACTTTAAATTGCGTGAAAGGTACTCCTAACAGGTTTTTGGGGGAACATTTTTTTTTTCGTTTCGGTCGTGTCACTACCGAAACGGAAAAAAAATTACTAAGTCCAGAGCTCGATGAATGTTAGGGACAAAAAGAAAAGTCACTACCAATCAACTTTAAATTGCCTGAAATGTACTCCTAACAGGTTTTTGGGGGAACATTTTTTTTTTTCGTTTCAGTAGTGACACCATTGTGTCACTACCGAAACGGAAAAAAAATTACTAAGTCCAGAGCTCGATGAATGTTAGGGACCAAAAAAAAAGTCACTACCAATCAACTTTAAATTGCCTGAAACGTACTCCTAACAGGTTTTTGGGGGAACAATTTTTTTTTCGTTTCGGTAGTGTCACTACCGAAACGGAAAAAAAATTACTAAGTCCAGAGCTCGAAGAATGTTAGGGACCAAAAAAAAAGTCACTACCAATCAACTTTAAATTGCGTGAAAGGTACTCCTAACAGGTTTTTGGGGGAACATTTTTTTTTTTTCGTTTCGGTCGTGTCACTACCGAAACGGAAAAAAAATTACTAAGTCCAGAGCTCGATGAATGTTAGGGACAAAAAAAAAAGTCACTACCAATCAACTTTAAATTGCCTGAAACGTACTCCTAACAGGTTTTTGGGGGAACATTTTTTTTTCGTTTCGGTAGTGTCACTACCGAAACGGAAAAAAAAATACTAAGTCCAGAGCTCGATGAATGTTAGGGACCAAAAAAAAAGTCACTACCAATCAACTTTAAATTGCCTGAAACGTACTCCTAACAGGTTTTTGGGGGAACATATTTTTTTTTCGTTTCGGTAGTGACACCATTGTGTCACTACCGAAACGGAAAAAAAATTACTAAGTCCAGAGCTCGATGAATGTTAGGGACCAAAAAAAAAGTCACTACCAATCAACTTTAAATTGCCTGAAACGTACTCCTAACAGGTTTTTGGGGGAACAATTTTTTTTTCGTTTCGGTAGTGTCACTACCGAAACGGAAAACAAATTACTAAGTCCAGAGCTCGATGAATGTTAGGGACAAAAAGAAAAGTCACTACCAATCAACTTTAAATTGCCTGAAATGTACTCCTAACAGGTTTTTGGGGGAACATTTTTTTTTTTCGTTTCAGTAGTGACACCATTGTGTCACTACCGAAACGGAAAAAAAATTACTAAGTCCAGAGCTCGATGAATGTTAGGGACCAAAAAAAAAGTCACTACCAATCAACTTTAAATTGCCTGAAACGTACTCCTAACAGGTTTTTGGGGGAACAATTTTTTTTTCGTTTCGGTAGTGTCACTACCGAAACGGAAAAACAATTACTAAGTCCAGAGCTCGATGAATGTTAGGGACCAAAAAAAAAGTCACTACCAATCAACTTTAAATTGCGTGAAAGGTACTCCTAACAGGTTTTTGGGGGAACATTTTTTTTTTTTCGTTTCGGTCGTGTCACTACCGAAACGGAAAAAAAATTACTAAGTCCAGAGCTCGATGAATGTTAGGGACAAAAAAAAAAGTCACTACCAATCAACTTTAAATTGCCTGAAACGTACTCCTAACAGGTTTTTGGGGGAACATTTTTTTTTCGTTTCGGTAGTGTCACTACCGAAACGGAAAAAAAAATACTAAGTCCAGAGCTCGATGAATGTTAGGGACCAAAAAAAAAGTCACTACCAATCAACTTTAAATTGCCTGAAACGTACTCCTAACAGGTTTTTGGGGGAACATATTTTTTTTTCGTTTCGGTAGTGACACCATTGTGTCACTACCGAAACGGAAAAAAAATTACTAAGTCCAGAGCTCGATGAATGTTAGGGACCAAAAAAAAAGTCACTACCAATCAACTTTAAATTGCCTGAAACGTACTCCTAACAGGTTTTTGGGGGAACAATTTTTTTTTCGTTTCGGTAGTGTCACTACCGAAACGGAAAAAAAATTACTAAGTCCAGAGCTCGATGAATGTTAGGGACCAAAAAAAAAGTCACTACCAATCAACTTTAAATTGCGTGAAAGGTACTCCTAACAGGTTTTTGGGGGAACATTTTTTTTTTTCGTTTCGGTAGGGTTAGACACCATTGTGTCACTACCGAAACGGAAAAAAAATTACTCACTAGAGTGTATTGGCACTGTCTGGCAGAAACAATTGCCAATCTACAAGAAAATGTGTCTTTGAGAAAATGTGTCTTTGTGTGAATAATGAAAGAGACTGAATTGTTGTTGAGTCAGTGCTCTGACAAGCAATATGACAGACAAAGCGAACCCAAAGAGGTCTGATTTGCAATTCAGCATCATTAAACAGATGTCATTTTCACAGAGGGGCGAAGGGAGATGAGTTCTCTCAGATATTAGGACAACAAGCACATTAAGCAAAACCCCCAATAGCGATTACATTATAGCGATTACTCCCAACAAAGAGAGTGTCTTTTCCTGTGATTATAGATGCTACCGCCTAGGGATGCAATAGGTAGACTATGAGGTAGATAGATAGCTAGACAGCTTTATTGTGATTCAACAATACATAAAATGCATAATTGAGAGAAATTCCGTTCCACTGGTTTACTATAATCTAAAATCTAAAACTACTCCAAGTTAAAAGAAACTAAAATACTACAATAGTAAAATCCCCATTTCCCACTAATAAAATCACAGTCAGTTCATAATGAGACAGAAATATTGCACAGCAAGGAGTCCTCAGCAGCATATACTGTAGGAGAGAGGGTAGAGGATATTGCACTTATAGGGGACTATTTCACTTTTTTAGAGTACACAAGTGTGATGGCTTGGGGAAAGAAACTCTTGCTAAATCTGTCTGTTCGGCACCGGATGCTGCGGAACCTTTTTCCAGGGGGCAGCAAAGGTGAAGTTGATCGCTGCTGGCAGAACCAAAGTACTTATAATCAAAATAAAAAATGGACTCATGGGGAATGATGAGAAATTGCTGTGCAAAGCTCCCATCCCATGCCGATTATAAATGGGTCTGTCTCTTTTGTCTTTTACGAACGCCCACACTGCAGGTTGGATTGGGCTGAAACTCCATAGCAGTGTGTTATGATTCAAGGAAGGTCATGGGCAACTTTTTTAAATGGCTTATACTTTATTATTTAACTTTTAAGAATATATTTATATATGCACCTAACGCTTTTATTTATTTTAATAAAAAAGGATTGAATAGGAAAGGAACAAATGTGCAATCCAATCTTGTTCATCTCCTTAGTAGCCAATTTGTTTTACCCCTTTGTTTTCTCCCAATTTAGTTGTTATGCCAATTAAATCCTTCCTACACATTTATGTTTTGTGTTATGTTTATTGCCAATTTGCCATTGTACTGTACAGGCTCCCCTTCCAGTGAGGAGCCCCATCGGGAGGACGTAGTGCCTCCATCCTATGCCTGCCTTTCAACATTGACAGGGCCTGGCTTCTCTCTCCCCCAAACATGTCCAATTGTGTTAGTATAGACCAGTGTTTCCTTGGATCAAGACTATCATAGATGTATTTTATTGATTTTTACATTTGCGTATCTATGATTGTCTTGGTCTTTACCCCCCCCCCCCCCCCCCAATTGTCACTGGACATCCGCCCGTAAAGTCTGTATTTCTCAGAACATGTACAAATGCAAAATATAAGGTGCTTACCCCGTAGCCCAGATGTTAACTCGGCATTTGGAATCTTTGTGCACTGTAGTAGTAGTATTTTTCAATAGATATGTGTTTTAAACCTGTCTGTGCCTGAACGCCATTTTTCCCCCCTTGTTTACTTCCTGTTTACATTGAGTGTAATACCGGCTTTCACCTGACACGCCCATCACTACCACCCATTGAGGAATTAAAACACATATCTATTGAAAAATTCCGGCTAATGTCGAGTTAACATCTGTGGCAACAGGGTCAGCACTTCATGTGTATTTTTTGTACATGTACGGAGAAGTAGGGGCTTCCCGCGCGGATGTCCAGTGAGGGGGGTAGAGACCAAGACTATCTTAGATACGAAAGTAAAAGTCAGACTTGATAAAATACATCTAATACTGACCATGATACTGACATCTTCAGTATCATGTCAGTATCATGGTCAGTATCATGTCAGCATCATGGTTAGTATCCTCCTGAAATCTTTCAAAGACAGATGTTAACACTGTTAAAATATCATGAGGGGGTCGGGGTGGTAATGATATGGCATGCTTATCTTTGGAACAACTAGCCTACTGAGGAGCATTGATGTCTCAAGGCTGTTCTGAAGACCATAAGGAACAGTGGCTTAAAGCTGAATTAAGTTCAGCTACAATGAAGCCTGATAAAGTGAAAGCTGTCACGCAAACACCAAGTCCTGCCAATGTTGAGGAGCTGCTTGACCTCTCGAACATGCTGCATCAAATCACTGGCCTCTTAAGAGCGAGAGTGAGTGGGTATACTATGGAGTGACGCACAAAAACGAGCATTTAACATGCAAAGCCATGGTCATGTCAGCCCCTGCACTTGCATATCATGATGCCAATCAGAAAACTGTCATTAGCGCCACGCCGCCAGTATCTACGGCTTAGGAATGAACAACGTTGTTGCAGGAACAGTGTTAAAGCTGGCATTCTGCTCCTGCATGCTGTCTGACTCAGAGAGGAAATACTCCCACATGGAAAAAGAGTGCTCGGCAGGTGTGTGGGCATGTAAATGCTTCGTTCACTATGTGCAAGGGCATGGACACTAGTTTCCATCTGCAAACATACCACAAACCACTGGTGCCCCTCATGAACACACACAGTATGACATGGACAAAGCCCCTCCAAGGTGCCAAAGGCTCCTCTTGCACCTTTTAGGATTCCATGTAGTAGCTGAGCATGTCTCTGGGAAACAGCTGGTTGTCACGGATACCCTCTCCACGAGTCTATTGTATTGGCTGACTTGAGTGGTGGGTGCATCGACCATGAGGTACAAGAACAAGGGCAGGATTGAGAAATCCATGTCCAAATGTATGTTAACCACATTAAGCCGGCATCCTCATTTTGGGCAAATTCTCAAAGGTTTTCACAATCTTTCAAGATTTGTCCATATTTTCATAAATTCTTCTGAAATGTTCTAAATCTAAAATAGCAAATATAGCAGATCTATAAGCTCACAACACATCGCGGTGCAATGCGTCTTGAGCTTGTAGATCGTCTATCTTCTCTATTTGTTGTATGAGAACGAATATAGCTTTTACAGTAAGTAGTTAAGAAAATGCTCACCCGTCTTTTTTTTCTTCTTTTTTTTCACAAATCAAAGCTTGGGCATTAGGTAGAGTCAGTAGTAGCTAATGCATCTGTCTCATCACAAAACCGTGCAGCTAAAGGGAGAACGTATTCACATATTAAGCATATTAATATTATAATAAATGTACAACACTTTCTTTACATCCTAAGCAGTAATTGGAAGGTTATTGAGGGGAAACTCTTAGTTAATGACTTAGTTGTGGAATATGGTCCATCTGACCATAACCATAATGAATATGGTTATGTAGAATAAGACTTCAATAAGTGGTTTATGACTAATAAAGAGTCAATATGCTACTAAATATGCATGGTAATAAGTAACTAGTTAACAGCAAGTGTACATTTATAGTTGAGTGTTACTTAACATGATTGAAGTTTTACCAGTTTATCTTAATGCTTGTTAGCAATAGAAACTATATTAATTCATATTATCATATTATGTTTCCATTTGTCCACAGAGTTAAATTAACACTGAGAATTTGACACTGTAAATTGGGGTCCAATGATCAAAACTTGTTCTATTTGTACACAGTTACAGACCCGTAAGGGTTAATTTAGAGAAACAGTGCCTTATTGTAACCATGTGACCAGTAGTTGTGTGGCTGCCTGAGAAGTCATGGACTAGTTACCAGACTGTATATATCTTTGAACTATTTAAAGTCATCTTTTAACTATTTAAAGTCAGCTGGGAGCGACAGCCAATGTTGGCCCCGCATGTGTCCCTGTCCATGGTGCTGACTGCTTCAGTCACTTCTTTCCAGTAAGCAATACAAAGTATACACTTTGTCCCTTTCCCTGTAACGTTTTCAGATTATGTGGATTTTGTTTGCTATATCATTAGGCCTGGGTGGCGCCTATTTTATTTATTGCTTTCATACCGTCCTGACATTTCACCGAGGTATACGGCATATGATGGCATTTGTGTTAAAAAAATAAAAAAGGGAAAGCTGAGCTGCTGGGCATATAAGTCATTGTAGCATGTATGACATTGTAGCCTACATTGGTGTGTAATATGCAATTAGCCTACTTAGGGTTAGCATTTTTATAATTATGGCCCATAGAATAATAGATAGGAAATAAGTGCCCTTCTTACATAGCCCTGCTGGAGGACTTGATGACAATTGTTTCTGCGGTGGATAACTACACATCAGTGGGCTGAACAGAGATGATAGTAGTGGCAGTGGATAGTATTAGTGGTAGTGGTAGACTGGCAGTTGAATAAAATCCTGTGGCTAATAAATTACTTTTTGCAGTTGGAAGAAGTAATCTCAAGGTAAAGCTATAAATCATGTGGCAATATTTTCATGATTTCACGTGCACTACAATACATCACCTCAATACAGCATCTACTTATCAGCTTAATAGAAATAGAATTGTCTGTATTTTTCACTGTATTGAAAGTCATACCTTCGGGATCTCTAAGTAATGTATCCTAGTATACCATAATATTTTGACACCACCAAAGCCTAGCTATCAGATTTAAAATAAGACAAAATACATAATTCACGATAAGCCTGCTTTATACAATACAGTATTGGTGCGTACTCGGTTCACATTGCATACCACTGGACATGGAAACACATCCCATGTGTGATCTACAGTACCTCAGACAAATGTTTACTTACACATCAAAGCAGTACGTGTTAATTGTTATAAATATTACAAGACAAAGCAGATCCTTGAAAAAAAGAAAAACACAGCATGTCCTTGATGTCTTTTTCACAGATCTGTACATTCATTATATCTTCAGGTGTATTTAATAACAATCCGCAACATCTAAAGTAGAAATAGAGAAAAGTATTTACAAAAGAGAAAATAAAAAGATGGTTAGGACACGGTTATTACCATGTTTCATTATATATATATATATATATATATATATATATATATATATATATATATATATATATATATATATATATATATATATATATATATATATATATATATATATATATATAATGAGACAAAAGCAAATATCAAAAGTCAAGGTACAATAAGGACTAACTAACATAATCACAAATAGAATTATATATTTTCAATCTCCATGGGCAGGGCAGACCCCTATGTTCTCTCACGCTGTGAGGCAGAAGGCATAACAGTCTTCAGCAATTGAAGAGGGTTCATAAAACATTAGCTATGCTTCAGGTTCTCTATTTTAAGAAAGAAAATGTTTTTGAGTCCCAGCCAAAAGGGCCAAGCAGTCGCAGGATGTTCTTTTTTTCATTTCTTTTTCAAAAGAAAAAGAAAACTCATCATGAATTTCATTGTTTTCTGTGATTTGAATTATTTATGAAGCATCCAATACTGTAAGGTTTTCCTCACAGTAATTTCATATGAACTGTAAATAAGGAGAATAGAAGCATGGTGATGGTGATGCTCTTGATGTGGTCAATGCTAAGCTATTAGCTATACCAAGCAAGCAAACCCCAGTGAGGGGGGGGGGGGTGATGCTGGAGAAATTATTCACTCATGGCATCAAAACCGCTAATGAGCGCTCAAAAGTATTTACAAAGCATTCGAACAGTCTGCGACGTCTTGTCTGCTGTGCTCCATTCGTCATGCCTAATGTTCTGTGAACGGATTACTGAAGCTTCAGAGTCATTATGGAAGTGTAAGACTGGATTATGTTTTTTTTTCCCGTCCCCCTTAATTTCCTATAATACTGAAATCCCTGTCATACATAAAGATAATATAGGACTAACGTTGTGATAAACACAAAGGTAGCATTGGCAGTGACTGTGACAGTGCTCAGAAATAAAACTCTGCCTTCTTTTAGCACCCCGCCCCCGCCTCACACTATGAAATGAAGTCACAGAAGCATATTGTGTTTTATTAGGGGTGGCCTGGGTTAGCTGTGAAAGTCCACGGCTCTAGAGGCGATGACTCAGTTCGAGGCGGGCACATCCTCCACCCAGTTAACCTGGGGCTGTAGCGCTGACATAAGGACATGTAATGACTCTTGAGTAAAGCCACTGGATTTCGTTGCTGTCGGGCAGAAACCTTGTACCTCCATATTTCAACGCATGTTTTTCTTTTTGTAAATGAATTCCCTAATTCGTCTTACTATAGTGTGTCACACTAAAGTGACAAAAATAGCAGTTCTACAAGCTCAAAACACTTCATGATGTGACGCGTTTTGTGCTTGTAGATCTGCAATTTTTGCTACGGTGAATCCTGAATAGTAACAGTTTTGCAACATATGAGGTTTCCACCCGGCAGAAACGATTTATTTTCCCTATCTGTTGTTTTCATGTTGCTTGGTGACTGCAGAGCCACATCTTTAGAAAACACACACTCACGCACGCAGATGGCATACTTAAGGGGGATTGTTTGTGTGTGAAGTGGCTCCTGTGATAAACCTGTTTCACAGCAGCAATAATCATTGTCATGGTTGTGGTTGTGTGTACGTCCATGTGTGGCAGCATGGACAGCTCCTGTACAGTTAACTTCATGCTGCCTGGCATACAGAAACATCTGAATGAAACACCTGTAAATTAACACTATTACCTTCAGCTCCATTTACTTAAAAAAAAAATCACACCCAGTGTGAAGTGGGCGGTGTCATCACAACATGACTCACTTTAAAAAAAGGAAAAATTGCCTTTTTTTAAAGTCCATACTGCTATTCATAGGGCTGGACATGTGTCATGTGTTTCGCTAGCCAATCACAGTACTGAATTTGCAAAGTCAGCCAATCACATTACAGTTAGTGGTGATGACACTAGCTGTAATGTGATTGGCTGACTTTGCAAAAGTATCGATTTGCATTAACAATGGAAGGGTTAGGGGGTATACAATGCGTTGTAGACTATTGGCCAATCACGGTGCAGGATTGGTCAGTGTCCAAAACTCACTTATAGGGGGCGGCTACACCGCCCCAAAAAAAAGAATAATAATCAAAATGGCGTTTTAGGGATACAGAGGGAGCAGAGGCCCCCAAGAGAGCCCAATTTATGCTGAAGATTAAAGTTTGATGCAGTGGGCTGGGATTTGACTGGATAAAACCCACTGAGCAAGCCTCGAAACTACTTTAACACCGCCCTGTCATCCCGGGGACTATAAAATATGTATTTGGGGCAAACAGAGATCCTCCCCGGTACACAGAAGATGTTTCGTTTAATCTTTTACACTTGGAAAATGTCAACTGCGCTGACTGTCAATACACATAATATTTTAAATAATTATAGTCATTAAGAGAACGTGAAACTTAGGCTATTGTTGATGATCTATGCATGTAAAAAATAAATAAAATACAGCAAATCTCATTGCTCTCATGAAACCGTTTTGTCTATAAAGGTAAAACATTTGTAAAAATTGCTATGGCCAGTGGACAATAACCACAGACAGGAACTCCCACACAACACTATCCAAAACACCCACAAGCAGCCAGCATCAGATCAAAAGGAGACCGCGCACTTGGTGTGCAATGATTGAAATATAAAAAAATGAAGCATCTGAATACTGAAATTATGTTTGCATAGCAACCTGTTGAATGAGTATCCAAATATTTGGGGCCAGCCCTAACATACAATACACACAATATAAGGTGTTTTAGTATTGTTACTGTTTTGGTTGTTTGCCTATCCTTAATGTAAATCACTATTTCAAATAATACATTTATTAGTTTGAATAGTGTTTTTTAAGGCAATGACATAGATGACAAAACTAAATTTGTGGGACAGTTCACTTTGGGACGGTTAAAATTGTGTTAAAGGGATAGTTGTGTGGTGGTGAAAAAAAGTTATCGGGAGCCCTGCCGCTGAGGTGAACAGTTGGATGGTGGTGATGATGGTGATGAGGTCACTGTGGCATGCCTCGTCTTCTCAGATCCAGCGTGTGGAGGCCTTCCTCCCGGCCGAGCGCATGCTGAGTCCCTACTTTATGGGCTGTCTCCGTGGCGGTGATGTCAATCTGGGCATACTTGGAGGAACTTCTCCCTGTTGTTCAAACAATACAATAAAGCTCTATTAACATCGTTCGTTGGTTCTCTTCCTGCACTGCCTGCAAAATGTTATCGCAGCACAATCACAGCCACCCGTCTCTCTGACATGAATATCACTTGCTGTGTTACTGTGTCTGCAAGCTATGACCTTGCTTGAGTTCAGGGGAATTCGCGTGGTGCAGCAGGGGTAAAGTAACCTAACTATCCACCACTGCGGAATCTAGAGGTTTTGAATCCACCGGGGTGCATCCGGCTGGGCCAGTCGACCAGGCGGGAGGGTGATATTTGTCGCTGCCCTCGTGACTCTCAAAGCGTGCTGCTTTCACACTAGCAGTCACTGTTGCAGAGTCCCTATTGAATTGTAGCTCAACATGCTCGGCGACATCATCAAGTGTGTGTCCGTGTGTGGGAGCAATGAGCGAGAAAAATATAAAGGCTTGGGTTAAAAATAGCAGGGCTGACAGCAAGAATGAGTTTTTCCCATTGTGTGGAGAAAGAAAGGGAGAGGAAATGGTGAAACAAAAACAAGTGATTGATTGATGCGTCAGTGGAGGGCTGAGAAAAGTTGAAGTCCCTCAACATTGAGTGGCATCATGTGACCGCAAGCATTACGGCTGTCAGTATCTGTCAGTGGGGCCGTGGTGTTGAACGGGAGGAGTAGCACGGAGATGCTAAATCCTCCCAGTGGGGGCTCTTCACTGGTAGTTGAGCCAATAGGGTACAATAGCAGTGGCAACACAGAAATGTGTAAAAAGGGGGTAAAAATGAGGAGTAACCCACAACTTTCCATAATCTGTAACTTTCCAGAACCGGAGAAGTTCTGCAATGTTTTTTTGTTTATGTTTCCATTATAACCAGAACCACCCCTGAAATGGGAGGTATGTCCTAAAAAAAAAAAAATCTACAAGCTCAGAACGCGTCACATTGCAAAGCACAGTGAGCTTGTAGCTATTTTCACAATTTTAGAAAAGAGTTTACGTTAAGTATACGTTCTCAGCTGTGGCTTCACAGAACATAGGGTTAGTACTACCTCATGAGCAGGGCATTTTTTTTTTTCTGAGAACCTTATCTGAAACAGAGCCGTATATGGAAACATCCAGAAGCTGTGAAATATGTTGCACAGTATGGCACTGTTCGCTTAGTTCTTGTAGTCGAACTACTGTATGAACAGACCCCAAAGGCTGATCCCATTAGAGTGAGTGAATTCACCGCTGTGACGCAAATGCCCTCTGACCCCCTTGATGTGGCACCCTTCTTCCTGGTTGACAGATAAATGACGCTACATGCAGTGAGATAAACTGTATCACCGACATTAGATATTAACTTCTCCCAAGTCGAGGCTCAAGCTGTCCTCTTATTCCTGAGTATAATGACGCTATTAGCTGACTTCTCTGTCAATTACGTCCTGCTGTTGCGTATCTGATGACAAAGACCCAGCTGCTTCGAGAGACAAGAGCAAATCAGACGTCATTTAGGGACAATTCCCTTAACTCTTGATTAAGGAAAATAGAATTATGGGTTGTAACGTACCAAGGGCCTCTTTCCAGGGCTGATGTGAGATCATATAAAAATCTGCTAAATGTACCTTTAACCAGATGAACCCTAGCATCCCTATTCTGGGCATGTCATACATAATAGGCAAACATTTGGCTAAAATAGGCAAGCATTTGGCAAAAATGTATATCTACAAGTTCACAACAATTCACAATACAATATGTTGGGAGATCGGCTACTTTTGGCAAAGCGATAAGGTGAAAAAAGGAGGGGAGAAAGTACAGACCCCTGGGGGACCCCTGTCAATGAAGAATAATAGGGTTTGAGTGTCATCACTGGTGACAGGAGATCAGACATGCACATACTTGCAAGGCCAGAAGTGTTCTTACTCTGTGGAGGAAGATGTGTACCACCAGCCCCCCTGATCCCAGGGCTGGTCTCCTGCAGCTCCAACTCCATGTAGTTGAGCTCCTTCTTGGACGTGGGACTGATGGGGATGTTCACATAGGTCACACAGTCACCACCACCACCACGAGGTCTGTCGGGAAATGGCATCTCTGGTGGGAACACAAACACTGGCCCTGCCAAAGCAGGAGTAACGAAATGTAAATCAGAGTGACATAACTCTCCTGTACATACGTTCTGTGATAGAGGTTTCTTTAATCATGGTGTAGATGGAACAGTTCAGCAAGAGAAGCTTAATCCTTGTATTTTCAAATCAGCAAATGCTTGACAAAACAAATAGTTGTCTAACGCCATGGTTCTCAAAGTGGGGTCCGGGGACCCCCAGGGGTACTTGAGGGGGTTCCAGGGGGTACCCAGCTAAATGATGGACAGGAACCAAATGGACCCTTATGGGTCTGTAACTCTGAGAGTGTACAAATGGAACCAAATGGACCCTAACAGGTCCATTTGGTTCCATTTGTACACTCTCAGAGTTAAATTAACATTGATTTTATAATATGAATTGGGGTCCCAGAGGTATAAATGCCATTAAATGGGGGTCCGTAGCCTAATGCATGTCAAACTGGGGGTCCTTGAAATTAAAATGGTTGAGAATCACTGCTAGAGCCGTAAAAAAAAACTTCTCTTATTGGGGTCCCTGGCTTATCTTTTGAAATGGGGGTCCACGGGCTAATAAGTGTCAATTTGGGGGTCCTTGACATGAAAAAGTTTGAGAACCACTGGTCTAACGCCACCATCACAAAAAATCTGTCCCATCAATGTGGAAAATCCGCTGCAAGGATCCAGTGGTGCAAACCAAATTGGGATAATCAGATTCGTTACACAAAATCTTGTTATTCATGTGTAAAATCCTATTTTATAACTGGGGATTATCCCAATGATGACCTATAGCATCATAAGGGGCGGCATGTGGCTCCGGAGGTAGAGCAGCTGTCTAGGAATTGGAAGGTCCTCGGTTCAATCCCCACTCCAGGCTTAGAGTTGAAGTGTCCTTGAGTAAGACAGTGATCCCCACCTGCTCCCTGGGTTGTGTACTACTATCACCCACTGCTCCTAATAGTCAAACTGGGTAAATGCAGAGGATGGCGAATACCGTGACAATAACTAAAAAGGACACAATTATATTACTATTATGAATGATCAATCTCTATGCAGCCACAACGTCCATTGCTTTACAAAATCCATACAATTATATATTACATCATAATAGGTTATGAAATATTCCACATTATACAATATTTAAATTCATTATTTTTCAAGTTTACTATACATAAAATGTCTAAAAGTGATTGAAATAAAAGTTACTATTTGGAAAACTAGCAAAAAAAAATGTAAGTTAGAAAACATTTGGCTTACGACATCTATTTTGTATACATTTTGTGCAGCACTCACACAACAGCTTTAATATAATGCAAAATACATTCAGCGCAAAGAAGAGCTGAACGTAATTTGTGCAATTACATTTCACAAAAATGGGGCTGTGATATCTGACATGACTTATTTTAAAGTTAACTTCAGTCGAAATCCATTGTCTCGCTGACAAGATACAAGTTCAATGGAGCGTTCCATTATGGCTGATTAGACGAAACGCACAAATAAATTGAGTAAATGGTGCTGTCATGAAACTGTGAAGAATAAAAGACACAAAATAAAACTACAAATGGAAAGCAATCTCAATCCATCTTAACAGGTGAGCTTTTCCTATCAAACGTACAAATAGCACATAGGGTACTACTGCTCATAGCGCCCTGTCTGTGTGCCGACTGCCGAGTCCTAACTCATAGAAGGTATGATCATGGCAACAGGAAGTCCACAAAACAGCTTTACCTGTCATGAAACTAAAGCATCAAGAAGCAATCACACACACAGTGTATATACAGGTATGTATGCTTAACTCAGGCATAACTTGGGCGCCGTCCGACCGAACGACCTCAAACTTTACGTATGTGTCCCCGATGACCCGGGGGTGTCTGGCGCTGAGTGGGAATTCAATCGGCCCAACAGTTTCCCAGAACTAAAAAAAAAATGGATATCTATATCTGTCCGCGACCCACATTGGCTTCACGGATTGGCCCAGATTACGTTTGTGCCACTATGCCAATATGTGTGTTGGCGTGTACAATGGACCTCCATTCCCGTAACTGTATGCTCAAGTATGCCAACAATATGACAATACGACAACAATTCTGACAACATCAGGTATCTCTGCATCTCCATATTTAGTCCATTGGTCGTGTAGTAGTGGGTACCCCACTGGGTACTTTGAGAACTTTTACAACGGGTACTCTGACAACAAGTACAAGGAGTATTGCATAACCAGGTGGTGGGCCATGCATTCCAAACTTGCATCGTTCCCCGATGCAAGTTGGTTCCAGAGTAGTGTGTTTGTGCACACACGAACACACTGTGTGCACTGCGCACAATCCTGTACCCAGTGGTGGAAAGTAACTAGTACATTTACTTAAGTACTGTACTTAAGTACAATTTTGAGGTATTTGTACTTTACTTGAGTATTTCCAATTTCCAATACTTTTACTTCTACTCCACTACATCTCAGAGGCAAATATTGTACTTTAACTCCACTACAATTATTTGAAAACTTTAGTTACTTGTTATTTTTCAATTATAAATTATGATAAAAATGAAACATATATATTAACCACTTTAGCCCTATTTTATACATAGGCTATTTTCAAACATTTTAGTACTTTTACTTTTGGTACTTTAAGTACATTTTGATGCCAATACTTTTGTACTTTTACAAAAGTAAATTTTTAATTCTGGACTTTCACTTGTAATAGAGTATTTCTATATTTCATTATTGATACTTTTACTTAAGTAAAGAATTTGAGTACTTTTTCCACCACTGCCTGTACCCATGTGTTTCATTGGTTTGTGTACTCAGTTCACATACAGTCTGCGTCTGTTTTCTACTGTTGTTCTGCATTTGTTCTTTTGTGTTGACATGGTTTCATGAATCGCTTGGGGATTTGTTTGTCTCACAGTATAAAATTAAGTCTCTTGTTTTACAGCTTCTGATTTCTACATGCATGCTAATCCAGCATGGTAGAACCAATGTCTGTCAGTCCTGGCCCAGCTCTCAGCTTTGCCAGTGTTCCAATTACACTGTGACGTTCAGGAACTACAAAACTAGAACTAGAACTACAAAATAACTAAAACTAGAATTGGAAAAAAACTAAAACATTTTAGTTAACTGAAATAAAAATGAAAATGAGGCTTTACAAAAAACTATAACTAACTGCAACTGTATTTTGTGTTTACAAAGCGAACTAAAATCATAGCGAAAAGAGTCCCGGGGTCCTTAGTTTTAGTCTTTCTCAAAAAACGTGGTCTGAGCTTG
Source organism: Gymnoscopelus microlampas (assembly GCF_963454915.1). Classification (NCBI taxonomy): domain Eukaryota; kingdom Metazoa; phylum Chordata; class Actinopteri; order Myctophiformes; family Myctophidae; genus Gymnoscopelus; species Gymnoscopelus microlampas. The sequence goes on from NC_139956.1 coordinate 10,089,839, forward strand.
TAGATCTGCTGTATTTGCTAATTGCTATATTTTCCCTGACAAATCCATATAAAAAGAAAAAATAATAATAAAAACAAAACAAAAAACTAAGCCTTTTCAAAAAAGAAATAAACTTAACTAGCAAACCCACTTTTAAACTGAAATTGAAAACAAAAACTTGAATGGAAATAAAAATAAAAACTATAGGAAAATGGAAAATGCTTAACTATATTAACCTTGAGGGGGTGGGGGGGGTTACAATGGACGGTGACAAAGACAAAGCCATTATTTTTCATGAGCTGCTGAATGTGTCCACAGTAAGGGCACGGTCACAACGCACTTTTATTCTACCTACAGTATGAGGCGGATTCTGCCAATGCATTTCAATGGGAATGGACTGGTTTGCGGATTTCTTTAAAAAAAAAAAAACGCTCCATTCCCATTGAAATGTATTGTCAGAATCCGCCCTCATAGGTAGAATAAAAGTGTGGTGTGACCGTACCCTAATACACCTTTCTACACTTAAATGTACAGTTTTGGAAGATAAAAACATATGCTGCATATAACAGCAATACCCAATGGTCATTACCTACTGTAGGAGGAAATGGGCCTGTGGCATTTCAAAGTGTAGTCCTTTTTATTATTCAACAGTATCAGTCTGAATCACTAACACCAGGTTTTCAAAATCGCTGCCTTGACATTGTTATTTGGCAGTATATTAATAAGACAGCAGTTCTTCATTACAGCGGTTATGTTTCAAGGTCGGTTTATCTCCTGCCTATAGCCCTGGGCTGTCACAGCTAGGAACAGAAACACAGTAACAAGGCTATCTCTGGGACAGCATTGTTATTGTAGGCATACTTCTATAAAACAGCATGATATAAATAAAAAAGCACATCCTCACATGAAAGGGCTCGTGCCTGACCCGTACAACAGAGAACATTCTTTAGAATAGGACACGATAGATTCTAAGATCTCAAACTCTGATACATGAGGGATTTTTTTGAACACCCCCTGCATCTGTGCCTGATGTGATTTTGCAGTTTTGACCATTGCTACAGTATGTCAGAAAACATGCTATCCCCCTTGGGTCCCCCAGTAAAATCACTTGGAAGCCATTACATACTGGCACTCAAGTGTTAGTGGGTGCAGCCCCTGGCAGCGTCTGGGAGAGGCTTGGTGCCTAATTGATCAGACGTCAACCGTCTGTGGCAGTGGCAGTGGCCACTAATGGGTGCCATTATGACAATGTCATTAAGACAATGTCAGGGCGATGATCCCAGCTGGGAAACAACTAAACCCATTTTGGGAAGAATGCACTCTTCTCTCTGTGTGTGTGTGTGTGTGTGTGTGTGTGTGTGTGTGTGTGTGTGTGTGTGTGTGTGTGTGTGTGTGTGTGTGTGTGTGTGTGTGTGTGTGTGTGTGTGTGTGTGTGTGTGTGTGTGTGTGTGTGTGTGTGTGTGTGTGCGTGCGTGCGTGCGTGCGTGCGTGCGTGCGTGCGTGCGTGCGTGCGTGCGTGCGTGCGTGCGTGCGTGCGTGTGTGGAGCTCTGGCAGTCACCTCAAAACTCATCAAAAGGAGAAGTATGTCATTATCGGATACGATGGATGGACTACCCATATAATAGGAAAATGTGTGTGTGTGTGTGTGCTTCAAAGGGACAATATACAACATTCAGCCACCAGATGTCACACTTTTACAACATCGGTGTTGCAAAGGTTCGCTATTTCTCCCTCACATCTTTGAACATAAAATTAGTAATGCAATACCTTCCGAGAATATATTTAGAGAAAAAAATACCCTTCCCAATGAAAACACATGGACAATGGTGGCCGTCAGCTTATAGTTTACAGAGGTAAACAAATAATTAATTGTGGAGTTTTGCTGAACTGACAAAATCTCATCGCTCATAATTCCGACATCCTATAATAATGGCCTGGCACCATTAGGCAAACATTGGTGTGGATGATGCCAACAGCGACCTGCTCCACAGAGCCTACACACACACATGGAGAGGTCACGCATCACTGTGAGAGTCGTGTTCTTTAACTTCTCCAGCACCTTCAACACCATCCAACCACTCCAACCACTCCAACCACGCCGGCTAGCATAGAAGTTGACCATAGCCTGGTGGACTGGATAACGGACTACCTCACCTGTACACCTCAGTATGTCAGACTGCAGTGTCCTGCAGTCTGACGTACTAAAATGGTGGGCTGGTGAGCAACACCGATGCTCCTGAAGGAGCTTGCTGTCACCGTTCCTGTTCACCCTCTACAACTCCAACTTCCGCTTCAACTCGAGTATGTGCCACCTACAGAAGTTCTCTGACAACTCCTCCATTGTCGACGAGGAGGAGTACAGAGCTCTGGTAGAGAGCTTCATAGCGTGGTGTGACAACATCCATGCGATGCCAAGATGTTTTAGAAACATCTACTAAATGCCCAGAGGCCATTTTGCCATTCTGAAATGTCAGGATGTCATTGTGCTGAAATGGGCCACTACCGTAGCCTGGCTCCAGCCCCTGAATCGCTAGCCACGCCCATTCTGGAGTGAAATGAAATGAAAATTCAGGCTGAGTGTCAGGCTGCCTGCCACTACCACAGCGTACAAAGTACTCACCTTCACTCTCGTGAAAATGTCTCTGCTGTCCACAGGTACCCATTGGCTCATACTTGATTTTGTCTTCTGTCTGGAAGATATACAGCAAAGGATTGTTGATTATATAACAGGCTGTGCTGGCAAACTCAAACGTTTTAAATATTTCACCAGTAGGTTTGAAAGACATCGTTTCATCAGCAGTTCAATGGGCATGTTAAAACATATATTTTTTTACGGAGAGCCAAGTATTTGGAGTCTACAAAAACTCCTTCAGTGCCTTCAGTCAGCTTCAGCCAAATATCCTGTCTGCTGAGTTTCATCACTACGGAGGCTTACCGCTGCCTTTCAATCTGTGCCCACTGATCCCTGATTCTAGGCAGGCATTTGAACAGCTGCTGTGCTGTGAGGATTGCTGGAATCGTGCTGCCTCATTGCTCCCTGCCTCAGTAAGAGCTGGGCGCAGCAGCATAAAGGAAGGGAAGGTTTGTGGTTTAGTTGTGTTTCTGTGGACTGGGTCCTTTGGATTGGAGCGGAACCATGGCCAAGATGAATGGCGGTCAGCTAGAGACAACGTGGCAGTCTGTAATCAACATTATATACAGTAATGTAATGTGGATTACTGACAGCCATTGCATTCCAGATGATTAGTTCAAAAGCATATTGTAGCCTATAAAACATCATATCAAATCACTTTTATTTTGTTTATGTTATGTTGTGATTATTGTTTTGGTGGAACACGCACCTATAGAATTGAGCGCACCATTTCCTACTGAACTTTTTTGAAGCCTATAATCTGCAACATCAGAGGATTAACTGTTTAATTAAAAAAAGTTATATTCCAATTTCCAAACCATCTGCCACTACAATGCTGCTTCACTGCACTTTGCCTTTGTGTGAGACTTTGTGAAGTACTGTTTTCTCAACGTCTGGTCCGGGGGCCACCCGGGGTCCAAATGGACCCTTGTGGGTCTGGAACTCTGAGAGTGTACAAATGGAACCAAATGGATCCGTAATTGTACACTCTCAGGGTTAAATAAACACTGAGAATTGTACAGTCTAGATTGAGGTCCCAGGTATAAAAGGAATGGGGTACTGTGGCCTAATATTAAACAGCTCATGCAGCCGTGCAGCTGTAGATGGGTGCTCTGGAGCAGGATGACTCTCATCATACACCCACATGTAACTATTGTAATATTATTAGTAGGGGAGCAACGGTACACAAAATTCACGTTTCGATATTTTGGTGTCTCGATTCGTGTCACAAAAGGGGTCCTTGAGGTGGTTCCAGGGGGTCCCCAGCAAAATTGTTTAATATAGCATCAAAATCTGTTTATCCACTTTAACCCTATATACTGTACATAGGCTATTTGACAATCTGTGGGGTAAAATAAATGCACTGTAGAAGCTATTTCACTATACATTATTAAGGACGTTGAGGTAAGAAAAACAAGCGCTCCTCTTCCCCAACACTCCACTGAACGTGGAGTGGTGTTGTTGTGAATGGGTGCACCATCTTAATATGTTGGTGTTAAACTCTATATTTTAATTCTGCAATAAATGTAAAAATTCGGTACGGGCCGGTTCGGTCCGTTACACCGGTTTGGATCGGTATTTTGCACACCTTATTATTAGATATTATTGTAGTGTAAGTAACACACAGAGAATGCTGTTATTCAAACAACTTCAACTCCACATATACTTAGTTGACCCGGGTCCCCCAGGGCTCTATACTAGGTCTGCAAATGGCAGATCTATAAGATCACAACACAACACAACGCAACGTGGTGTGAGCTTGAAGATCGGCTATTTTCAGCAAATGCACGCCGGCAGGATAAGAACGCTAGGCTTCAGCGGTTAATTTAATCACACAGTATGTGAACATGGCAGACACATTATGTCATCAGTGTTTGATATTTATAACTGCACACAGTAAAGTCCTCTGCGTTGAACTCGGGAGTGTAAAAACGGCGCCAAAGGGACATGTCCATTGCGATCAGTGCATAGTCCAATCAACATAATGTCGTGTGCTAAGTTACTGAAGCAAGACGTTCTTTTCAGAACTATAATAGACTTAGTGCATGATCAGCAATCCCTGCACATTGTAGAACACTTTAAGCTGACATTTGCTGCTTTAAAAAAGAAAAACCTTGGAGCTGTAATTAATATTAATTCTTCTTAAGCGCCAGCTACACAGTAAAATCCTTGATTTTTTACTGTGTAGCGATAAAAAAATAAAATGTATTGTCACGCTATCAAGTTTTCCCAGACTAGTTTCCCTGGAACTGACAGCACACTGACGTAACGCTGCCACTGTGTGCATGGTCCTGATAGTGTAAAGCGGATTACAGGGTACGGGGGACGGCATACCTCCGAATTCTTCTCCAGCGCCCGACTCTCCATGATCTCATAAGAAGGATCAACTTTGTGTCTTTCCTCTTTAATGTTCAGCCTCTTATCTGTTGGTGAAGGCAGATAAGAAGGGTGCACATGAGATATGTGAGATAAAACTCAAAGCACCAAAAAGCCTGTAAAAGAAAAGGGTGAGGTAGATGATGGCAGAAAAGCACAGTTTAATAATGGGTACAAATGCTAAATTGTGCGTTTGTTTGCTTTTGGAATAGACTGTGATGCAGCCAAATTGGCCTCTTGGTATAAACGTACGAGTCCCTGCAGAGGCAAAGACGGGAACAATTGAGGAAATAGCAGGGACAGATTTGTCATCTCACTCAGTACCACAGAGATATTACAGAACTGGATATAGCATTACTTTGCTGTCTGCTGCTCCCTTGCGTGTTTGAGGAAAGTGCTGTATTAGTCATGGATAATGGCACCAAGGATGGTTACATTACAGTGGTGGAAAGTAAGGTAACTAAGTACATGTACTCAAGTACTGTACTTAAGTACACTTTTGATGTATTTTTACTTTACTGGAGTATTTCCAATGTTCTATACTTTTACTTCTACTCCACTACAGTATTGGGCTGTTGTGCGCATCGGGCTCTTGTGCGCTTGGAGATCTGCTATTTTCAAAAGATGTGTATACATGTATTGAACTTTCTGCTGAAATGGGACATTCTGTATAATGAGTACTTTTACTTTTGGTACTTTAAGTATATATTGATGCTAATACTTTTGTACTTTTACCCAAGTACATTTTAAATGCCAGACTTTTGCTATTTGTAGATTGTGGTATTGATACTTTTACTCAAGTAAAAAATGACAGTACTTTTTCCACCACATTAGATCTTGGTTTCAGTAGGGCTGTGCGATATGGTCAAAATAAAGTCACAATATTCGAATCAATTGCTTAAATCATATTTTGATATTACGATACTTTCTAGACAGTATCTAGTCCCTTATCGCGATATAATATTTATATATTGTCCAGCCTTAATTTACAGACATAACAACCCGTATGGCCTTCACAGTGCAAATGCAAAAACAACAGTGTCTAAGTGAGTGGAGTTGAATAATGTATTGCTGCTGTATAGCACCTCTAATTACAGTTTATTAATCTTGCAGTAACTTTCAACAATAGCCTTGTGCTGCTCACAGGAATTAATGGTACAGTCAATACATCATGACAATAGCATGCAGGAGCAGCACAGACTGCAGAATGCGTGGTAATTAGAGGGAACAAATGGAAGAAAAAACAAAGGAAGAAAAACGTTTTTTTTTTATTGATGTAAGACAGAAGAAAAGGACAGAAACAAAGAATCCAACTCAGAGGACGAATACTTTGAAGAGGAAAACACAAAACGCCATGTGGAGGGCTTTGTTTTGTGCTCAGTTGAAGAAGAAGAAGAAGAAGTAGAAGAATAAGATGAGAAAACAAGAACGAGAAGAAGATGGAGGGAGGGAGGGACCTCTTACCTTCAAAGGTCACTGAATGACCTTTCACCTCCTCCTCCTCGCATTGAGGAGCTCCGGCCACGCTCCTCCGTGCTCCTCCAGAACCATGAACTTGTTCTAGAGGATCCACCTTGTGCTCCAGAGTTTTCCTAATCCAGGCCCCAGACGGGACGGGTTGACCAAAGATGGTGCAGTTCTTCTCACAACCGTGCAAAGTGGAACCGTTATGCTTGGTATAGGCGTTTGCGGGGGTGACGTGTAAGGGACGGCGACAGTTCTGCCCTCTACACTTAAAACATTTTTCATAAAGGGCTGTTCTACTGTCTTGCTGAGAATCAGGCGGGAGCGATGCTGCTGTGCACCTGTCGGCTGATTTCGATTCAAGTTCACGTCCCAGCGCGGATTTCATCGACTCGTACGAGTTCATTTGGTTGGCCTTTGCCGCCGCATCTGCCTTCGGGTAACTCAGCAGTTCAGCTATGAGGCTGGCTAACTTATCTCTTCCTTTTTTTGGCTGAGGCGTTTCCTCCGTTTTCTCCTTCTGCGCGTGCTTCTGGGAACTGTGGGTGGCGGCGTCCTGCGAGCGAGAGGCTGCGGTGTTCTTAGTGGTGAACATCTTGGTGGGTTGTTGTGCGGAGGTGCCGGCGCTGCACGGGGACTTGTCAACACTTTGATCTGCCGGATTGAGAACATGATGCTCTGTCTGGAGCCACAAGTCTTGTTCATGCTGTTCGCTGTGCCTCTTGGGCCAAATGGTAATATACTCTTGGATATCATGAACTATTATATCTAGAGAGCTGTGTCTAATGTGAATCATACACTGTAAAGTAATAATAATAATCAAAATAATAAATTAGTCTTTGCAGCGCATTTCTTGAACTCAATACACTGTACAATCCTGAGTGAAAGTTTTTTCAGTTTAATTAACCCTCAGGATTTTACTGTATACATATATGCCCTTTGTTTGTGTTTGCCATAACCAATGTTCAGGGTGCACAAACATAAAGCACATTTTTGATGAAGACACTTACCTGGTATGGCAGGAATCATTGCACTGCTGGCTGGGGTGTATGGTGTTCCCTGTAAGGTGATGGGGGAAAAGAATTATAAAGCAGACCCTGAACACAATGGACCTTCACACAAACAAAGTTAATTGAGTTTAATTTGTACAGAACATAAGCTGTGGTACTACATAAGCATCTTGGGTATTGATTGTTTTTCTTTTCAGAAAATGTTTATAAAGCTCCAAACAGGGGCATAACAGCCATAGTCTCCCGTAGCAAATCTACTGTAAATAGATTCATTATGCTGCTTGATTCTGATTGGTTCAGTCCCCTTCTAGTAAAATACTCTGTTCCTACATACACAACTGGACCGCATTTATCGGTATCACTGCATCAACAGCTTGTTTACAATATTAACCGCACCTTTATATGGATGTATTACCACTCACAATGTAGTTTTTAAATACATTTGGCTCAAGTCTCTCTTTGAATGCGAGCTGTGAAAAACTTTTATCATGATTTTCATGGTTTGGTGTTTATTGTCACATGCATACATTACAGTTAAAGCAGTATTATAGGCAGTGAAATTATTGTACTTCAAGCTTCCTCATAGTGTGGATATCAGTAAGATGATAACGTTTTTTGACAAACTCTGATTTCAAGAGTCAGCTACTAACCATATTTGCACTGTGGCCATTTTGCGCTTACATCATACTCCGGGTGGTGCTTACCATCCTTGAGTATGATGTACGTAAGAGCAAAATGGCCACCATATGAAAAGTGAATAATAATATTCACCACCATATATTCTCTGAAGAGAGAGGTATAGTGCAGCAAAGGTTAAACTTGATTTGAATTAGTAACCAAATGCACTACCAGTAGGTGGAGCTCTATGTGTAGAATATCCAATGAAGTAACCTTCTATTCACATTTCACTGACAACAAGCTATCATTTTTTCAACAATATGAGGACCCTGCTTCAAATTCATGTTTATTTATAATAGAATAAAATCAATCAATCAATCAATCAATCAATCAATCAATCAATCAACCAACCAATCATCAACTGTTTTATGTCCAGCCGTTTAATGAAAAACTGTGAAAAATTATGAATTGTCCATTCAAGAACAGTGAGCATGCGCTATGCATAAAATGTAAAATATCATAAGCTTGAAACCTGTTAAATTAAATTATCTAAAAAAGGAAAAAGTTTCTTTTGAACTGCAAGTGCAAGGGCGACAGAAATTAGCCTCAAGAAATCTAGCAGGCAGCGGGGAGAAAAACAAGTTCTAAACAATTACTACATCTAAATGAAGTCCAATCAATATCAGTCAAGGGTAACGCAGCACCCGTTCACAGAAACAAGGCCAACCGACCAACTAAAGGTTGGAGATGCTCAGACAGAGGAATACTCCTGCAGCACCAGGAAATTATGCCGCTAAACATCCCACCTGCTAGACAGATGGGCCGTGGGATTGTTATTTGTTTGTCCTGATGGGAAAAAAAACAGGGAGAGATCTCACACAGGTCATTATTGATAGCTAGCTACAGAACAGATTATACAGTGATGAGGCCAGTGTTATGCACATCCATATCTGTCGCTGGACAAAATGAACGTAATCAAAAGAAAGGAAAAGTCGGCACAACAGCTTGATGCTCCGAAAAATGTTTTACTGTGCGAACTCAGCAAACAACGTTTCGACCCCAGGAGCAAAATGTTGTTTGCTGAGTTTTCATAGTAAAACTTTTTCAGGGCATCCAGCTGTGCACACAAGCTGCCATAACCATCCCGGTTCGATCCCCGCCTCCGCTTCACTTCGTGTCAAAGCGTCCTTGAGTAACTGCTCCCGATGAGCATGTTGGTGCTTTGCATGGTTGCCTCCACTATCAGTGTGAATGTGTGTGAATGGGTGAATGTAATGCACATTGTGTGGATAAAGGTGATATAGAAATAACCTTTTATAATAACCGTGAGTTAAAGGATAACACTTTTGTGAAGCTCAAAGTACTGCTACTTTGTAGCAAAGAGTGAGACCAATATTCTTTCAAACAATATTTGTATGTAAGTCATCAGTGGATTGATTAAAGCCGCAATTTGAAAACAACATGCATGCATTAAGACATAGACGGGATAATTATAGTGTACACTGTACCTTAAATCCTCCACAGGCTGAGCAGATCGTGAAGATGGTTTTTGAGGCAGGTGTGAGAGAGCTGCAAATCCGGCAGGAGTCCGGATGCTGGCTGTCGCAAGAGGGCGCCACTTTGCTTTTCTTATTTTCCCCCGATGGTTCTTGTGGAGGTCCAGTAGTCGGCTGTGTTTCAGCAGTGTCCGAGGGGCCACTGGTAACCACAGAGCAACATTCACTGCCCTCTGATGGCTCCGAGGAGTCCACTGGCTGGCCAGCATAGTCTTTAGTTGCTGTGTGGGGTTCAGTCTCTTTGGTGGTACCTCCACTTCCCTCCTGTAACACGTTCCTGGGTGTGTCGTAGAGGTACCTGAGTGATGTGGGCACTTGGTATTCGTGTCCTGGAACTGGCGGGCAGGTACAGGGGCTCAGCTCTGCAGCCAAGTGAGGGGGCAAGGTCAATAGAGAGCCAAATTCCTCCCCGGGGGCAATATCCAGACTGCCTGTGTAGGACGAGAAGCTCCCAGTGTAAGATGAGTGGCTTCCCGTGGCTATCCCACTGTCAGACGAGCTCTGGCGACCGATCTCCTGAAGTTGACGCGGCACAGCCTTCGAAGCAGCACGGCATCCACCTCCCTGGCTGATGGAGAGTTTCTCTGTGCTGCTCTGCAAAGCCACTTTGGGCCCCGTCTGACTTATGTTGTCAGAGGGGCTAGAGGGGCCGGTGGCCGGTTCGGTCCAAATGGCCAGCCGGCTGCCAATGCTGCAGTCTGAGTGGCTTGTGTCAGAGGTGTCAGAAGAGCCTGAGATGCTGCGGTCGTCTCCTGCCACGCACGGGTTGAACACAGACAGGGCTGCCAAAGAGAACATGAACAATACTGTTTAACAATTCAATTAACATTACCATTCGTTTTAATCACTTAAACCATTTATACGTAGTTGCCCGGGGGCCCACAGGGCTGTATACTAGGCCCGCTCCTTTTTTCCCCCTCAACACCAAATCTCTTTCCTGAAAATAGCTGATCTACATGCTCATGAGCTTGCAGATGTGTTATTTTTGCCATTATGTTCACCCCAGAATAGGGATTTGAGGGTTCATGTGAATAACCTATTTTTTAATTTCCTTATGTTACTTCTCAGCCATGTCTCCCACTACTATTCACCACATAATAAACACCCTAAATCAAGCTTATGGATAGTATTACATTGTAAACTGAATTTAAAAGCAACAACAGTGTTATTAAAAGTGAACGTGTTATTTATGGAGTTATTTTGAGGGAAGAGTGCTTGCTGCAGTACATGCTAAAACATTATGATAGTAAATGCTTGGGATGTGTAAAAAAAGAAGAAAGAAAGAATCGCTGACACTTCTGGATGAGATGTGGGGAAAACAAATCATTGTGTCTTCAACTGCCTTATCGCAGTAGACAGCGAAAAGGCAGCTAAGAGCACTCAGGTCCTAACAGTGGTCTCCTGTCCTGCTTTGAATTATGTTTACAGTGGGGGTCTGTGGGGGTCAGAGAGCATGTAATATAGTGGGGGTAGATGGAGGGCATTACATCCTGGCAAGGCCCACCTGTGCTGCTTCGGTGAGACAGCATGCTCAGTCGTTTCTCCAGCTCTTGGGCCTCATGGTTCGCCCTCTCCTCTGAATATGCCTGGTTGGCACAGGGATCTGTCAGAGAAAGCACATATTGTAATGATTATTGATACATAGGCCTCTATAGACCAATTATTTGTATACAAACATTGAGACTGTCCGTGCGCATAAAATTTCCAACTCAGTTATTTTGAGAAGTGCTCGTTTCGGTTCACTCAACGTCCTGTGTATGTTGTGAGGAGCGCCCGAGGGAATTGCTCGATGAGCCCGACAAGGAACCCTGGGGCTGACACTCTTATCCACAGTGACAGGAATTCCTTAGATTTAGGATCATTAACATTACCAGGGACTAAGACGTCTCGCATATGTAAAAGTTGTAATTACAAAGGTTTTCAAACTTTTTGTGCCCAAGGCACATTAAGGGCCTTAAGGGCAAGTCAAAATCTCAAGGAAGACCTGATTTATATTCTATTTAAACTTTAAAAAGCTAAATATGGGGGTGTGATAGTTGAGGGGTTAAGGTTGTGATGCCTGACAGCGAGTCCACGGTTTGATTCTCAGGGCCGGTGGACCTTTGCGTCACTCCCTGACTATCTCTCCCCGTTTCCTGTCTCCTTTCTCTCTACACTGTACTATAAAACTATAAAAAGGAAACAAAAGACCCCCAAAAATAACAAAACATTTTAATTTACATTTGCCTATAATGACAAAACCAAAATAGGGACGCCAAATTGAAAATGGTTAAAATATAGTGTGCCCACAAAGTACTGATATAGGCTATATCAGTACTTTGTGGGCTAACCCTAACCCTAACCCTAACCATTTGGGAACCACTGCATCAGACACTAATCCTGACTGAAAATCTTCTCCTCGTAGTTTTGCAACGGCTACTTCTGACAATGACATCTCGTTTGTACTTATTGCTTCAAAAGCCTGTTAATCACAGAGGTAAGTCAGCGAGGCGGTCAACCATGCGCTGACGTCACTGGGAACATGGGATCTAACGAGTGACGCAGTTGAGCCTGAATTTGTAGCGGCGGTGACACAGAGACAGCTGTGAAAACATGCTGCTGCACACATACCGTGACCCGCAAATACCACCACCCATTTGGGGTGCTATGTCTTGGTGGCGTACACAACGCACAACAACACAACAGATCAAATCAGTCATGCTGTAGCTGAAGGTTAATTTACACTTCGTCATAACAGTGTTTTTCTCTTGGAAACCATATTTTCGGCTGGCAACGCAGTCATAGACGGAAGTCCTCCAGAGTAGAGGTGGCGTGTGGCGCCCCCTGTGTGCAGGGGGCCGGTTGGAAGGGCAGAGAAGGGGGTCACACAGGGGAACACCTTGCAGTGTTTGTGCAACACCAGTGCGTATTAATAGCCCGACTACTACCACATGCCCCCACCGGTATGCTCGTAGCTGCAGGCGCGGGTAAAGACCACGTCCCCTGGACCACCAAGGTCAGCTGCTAGTGCTGGCATCGATTTGTCTGATCTTCCCATGTCTTCCAGGAATAATATGGCACAAGTAACATTACCTCGGCCATCTGCAAACGGTTAACCACTTTCAATACCTGGCATACCTATTTGGGATACCTGGCATCCCTTTATTAGTTTTTTTTCACATTTTTCTATAACAAGCTTCGTGCGACACCGCATGCAAGACTTCATCATCGTTTGATGAAGTATACAATAGTGCTTAATTGGTTAAGGTTGTGCTGCTGACCCCATGCAATCACGGCACTGACTGATGTAAGAGACCTGTGTCTACCCTTTCTTTTAAAGAAAAGACAATTAGCTGGAATGAGCGAGCCGTCCAATTTCTGGTCGTGCGTTGCCCTGTGTGCAGTGGTGGGCAGTAACAAAGTACATTTACTTGAGTACTGTACTTAAATAATGTTTTTGAGTATCTGTACTTTACTTATTTGTAATTTTGTATACTTGTGACTTTCAGTCCATTACATTTCAAAGACAAATATTGTCATTTTTACTCCACTACATTTGTAGGAATGAAATTAAGCATTATAAATTAACCACTTCAGCCGTATTTCAAATATAGTGAAAATAGCCTATCTACAACGAGCTTGTAGATTTCTGAAACTTTCAAGAAAATCTTTACATTTTGGGCGGAAAATGTCAATATGTTGATACAGCAATTCATTGATATTAAAAAGAAAATGTAATTTGTACTTTTGAATACTGCAGTATTTTTTTTTTTAAAGCAATTACTCCAGTACTTTAACTCCAGAACAAATTCAACTGAGCACCTTTAGTTGAATAATATTTGACCAGGTGTATCTATACTTTGACTCGAGTACTGGGGGTTGAGTACTTTGTCCACCACTGCCTGTACGCAACAGAGAGAGGGTTGTTGATAATAATGTGGGTGCGCTAGAGCAGAGGCACAGGGGGGGGACAGAGGGGGAGTGAGAGGGAGGAAGGGATGAGGTATGTGAACGAGCAAGTGACGCAAACAAAATGACAAGAGGGGCTGGAGATCAGATGAGGCAGTGAGTCAACAAAATAGAGATGAAAAGAGGGAGATGGACAGTTTCAGTTTCGAGTGGGAGAAGAGAAGAATAATTATGAGTGGGGGACAAGGGCTGACAAGGGCTGAGGGATATGAGAGAGAAGAGAGAGAGAGAGAGAGAGAGAGAGAGAGAGAGAGAGAGAGAGAGAGAGAGAGAGAGAGAGAGAGAGGGGAGACTGGAGGGAGAGGAGACTGGATTGAGAGGAGACTGGAGGGAGAGGAACATGAAAAAGTGTGCATGAGTGGGGTGGGGGGGTGGAATCCTGTGGATGAGGTTACAAACATGCTCAGAGTGATTAGAAGGGTTTGGGTGCTCTGCTTGTGTGAACCGTGACTTTGACCTCTCGCTCGCTCTCGCTCTCTCTCTCCCCCTGTCTCTCACTCTCTCTCTCTCTCCTGACATCCCAACTGCTATTTATTCTCCTACGCACCAACAATAATAGGAGTATGAGCTCAACTTCTGATAGGGCATAGCGATGTGAGAAAAACAAGAATACCCACAAGCCCACAGCTGCCAACCCCAATCTCACCACTGTAGTAGTTTCACATTGGATGATAAGAATGACAAATGCAAGTCTGGAATATAAAGGTCTCCAGGCTAAATGAGCTAGTGTGGAAAACATGTTGTTTTGTTGGGTATTGCCTATAGCATTATGTGGCTTCTCACATCTGGAAAAGGACTAATTCAAACATGTCTGACTATAGAGCATAACTTATTATATTTTTGTCACATTAGATCTACGCAATGTGAGAGAGTATCTAGTCAAGATGTGCGGGATTGAGCAAGACATTGGGTGCTTTAGAGCATTGGTTCTCAAAGTGGGGTCCGGGGACCCCCTGGGGTACTTGAGGGGGTTCCAGGGGGTCCCCAGCTAAATGATGGACAGGGACCAAATGGACCCTTATGGGTCTGTAACTCTGAGAGTGTAGAAATGGAACCAAATGGACCCGTTAGGGTCCATTTGGTTCCATTTCTACACTCTCAGAGTTACATTAACATTGATTTTACAATAGGAATTGGGGTCCCAGAGACATACATGCCATTAAATGGGGGTCCGTAGCCTAATGCATGTCAAACCGGGGGTCCTTGAAATTAAAATGGTTGAAATCACTGCTAGAGAGCCGTAAAAATCTTCTCTTATGGGGGGTCCCTGGCTTATCTTTTCAAATGGGGGTCCGCGGTCTAAAAAGTGTCTATTTGGGGGTCCTTGGCACGAAAAAGTTTGAGAACCAATGCTTTAGAGGTTATTAAAATACTGTATTCAAGCTGATAAGAACTGCAGACACATGCTGTGTGCGCCTTAGTTTGCTGAGGAACAGAGAGACTTTCTAAATCTCGTATTGATCTGTTCTCCAAATGATAGTTTATTTAGGTTTCTCTGATGAGTAGGTCAAACGCTCTCACACACAAAGTGAGAGTGGTTGGAGATGCAAGCAGATCTGTAATGTATAATGTAGATATATATACCAGACCCTGGTGAATGAATGAATGAATGAATAATCCTAACGGGAACTCGTACACATCCCGCCTTGATCCTTTCTAGCCAGTGACTAGCTTGTGCATAGACAATATAATTGAATTTGCTGCTATAATAAAAGTTAGCGCTATACGTGTCCTCTTACATGTGTAGAAGGTGACCATACATGCTTACATTACAGTAGACTTAAGTCAGGGGTTAGCTAATTATATTGAGGACAAAGTACAGAGTAAATCCAAAGAATGTACAAATGGAACCGCACTGTGTGTGTATTTGTAAACGTCTTTCCTGCAAGGTTGGCCAGTATAGTTTGCCGTTTCCATGAGGGGATAATTCCAATTGAACTAGGTTCGTCATGATTGGAATAGGCCTACTTGAATAGGCCCAATTTAACTAATCACCGTGACCAACCGAGAAAATTACTCAATCTCCCCCCTGCGCTGGACATAAGTTGGTTGACCTTTGTTCACTGATTAAAAGATACACAAATCGTTATCCTTGACCCACATGGTCTTAATAATGCAAAAAATGTGTAGTGTCCCATCTCGTGCATGGTATCACATCATTTCAAGTCTTGTGTGTTTTCACAATCAGACAGACGGCGAGGAAATTACGGTTGCCCTCGTCAAGTAAAACAAACATGAAAGACAATAAAGCAATAAGTAGGCTACATGATAAAAAAGACTACATGATTAAACTGCACTGGAATAAAGACAATAAAATGTTACTGCGTATACACAGTAAAATTGTCAGTGTAATTTCAACTCTGAAGAGTGAGCAGAATCTTATAGCCCTTTCTCTAGCACATGGTGAAGAGATGGTGATGAGTAATTCCCTGGAAGCATGAGACCAGAGCGATACTGGCAACATGTGCGGCAGTACAACATGTTTGGCCAAAGTCACAGCCAAATTTGCACGCTAATAAAATCTGCCAAATGTGTTCCTATGAGAATACATTTTCCTCCTTTCCAGGCTGCAAGTAATGATTATTTTTTTAAAGTAATGATTATTGATTGACCTGTCCATAATGTTTAAAGATTTGTCAATTAATCTGTGCAATTAATCAAGACCATAAAATGGTCTTAACATAATACAAATTATGTAAATGCTCATCATCATATCTAAACCCAAAACAGGCATCTTGAAATTACTAAATATGTTTATCTTGTAGTTATAGACGGGTTTCCGAGCGACGTCATCACAGAGCAGAATGCGCAATCTGCGCATGCCTGGGGGTGAAAGGCGCGTTCGAAAATACAGCCCTGAGCGGCAGTGAGCGCACTGGCCAATACAAACTAATAGGCGAGTGTGCTCCGGTGCGTAATTTCCAAACGCACCCATAGGCTTCCCCCCGCAGCTGCGCGGTCATATTCCTCTCAATGTTTACTAACAGGAAACCTGTCTATAGACAAACCCTTTATTTCATAATATGGAACCAAGACAAACAGATTTTGGTGAAGTTGCAAATTGTGTCACAAACTGACTAGTCTGTGATTTCAGTGTAATTGGATTCATTTTCTGTCAATTGAACATTCGATTACGGCTAATTGTTTCACCCCTGGCTGCCTGGCAACAAATCCCCTGACCTGATGTGTATAGATTTCTCAGGTCAGTTAGTGTTCCATGCAGTCATTGCACTTAAGCAGCATTAAACACCTCTGGTACTGACCCGGCAGAACTGGCTGCAGTCCATAGGGGCCCCTGGAGGGAGAGATGCCCCTGACGATGCAGTCAAACAGAAAGCTGATCTGCTCACCCTCCGTCGACGCGAGGAAAAACACACCAGCCCCTGTATGGACGGACACGGACACAGAGACACACACACACACACACACACACACACACACACACACACAGTATCAGTCATCACTCATTTGTGATTGTGGATTATATTTTTCATTCCGGTGGTCTCTGAAATTGGCCTGACCAGAACAAATCCTAACTTGAGATTCTGGTGTGGATATACTCTGCTCCCATACAAACAATACATCAAGCAACAGAAAACTTTACAAGACAACGAAAACAGTTATTACTAGAGTTATTGGTATTGCTCCCTTGACAGGAAGCACTTTTGTTGTCTATGCTGCTGCATTTTAGGCTTTGTGTTGCCTGCTTAGTAGCATTAAAAGTTAAAATGTTTTCAAACGCATACTGAATTATATATTACTTTAAACATTTACATCATGACACAGTATCTTGGCTTGTTTTAGAACATTTTAGATTGAACATTTATGAGCAAAGAGTGTGTAACGGAGGTCCTCTTAATCTCTGTTACATTACAGGACTTTGGAAGTATATGTGCATATGTCAGGGATACACAGTACATGTTATGATATTGCACATGATTAATAAGCATGAGACAAGCATGATGATCTTTATTGACGGTCTGTTTGGCATGCAGGTGTGTTCCAGACATCAGGGGAGAGGGAGAAGTGGCTGTGAAAGACATTAAACACCAGAGTTTAGAACGTCTGTTCTATGAATTTGTTTTGTGTCACTTAACTGACAGTTAAGTCGGTGAAGTGACATAAAATAAACACATGAATATGGTAGTGGTAGTTATGATAATGGTAACCTAAGAGTTCTAAGAATGTACTGTAAATGTCATGGCTATGTTTCTGCTCAACACTTACCTCGCCATAGAGTGGTAACCGGAAAAACCCTGCCCATTCACTTCTATGGAGTTGCTCGCCCAGCGCATACTCCCTTTTTCCCCCTTCTTCCGTGTTGGGGACGATGATGTCTCAGTGCTCCTCCAAGTCATAGAGTTAGGTCTCGCATGCCCAGTAGTGTCACCTCTGTGCGCAACCCAGTGTACAAGCTCGAAACAGTTCGAAACTGTTTTTGCTCTTTCATGTATCAGGCCACAGCTGCAGGTCCAGAGTTGGTCACCAGGAGGGCTGAGCTTCACTTATCCCTCTTGGTTCCAAGGTAATTAAGAAGAACTACTGCCTACTCCACAGCGGTGCATCCGGCTTTGTTGAGCATCTACACAAACACAATTGGCCCATGCCCACCTGTCAGCGGGGAGTGTTGCGTGGGAGGAGTAGGACGAAGGCTCTACGTCTCTAAAGGCTCTAAAAAATATAATTGGCTACTTTACATTTAAAAAAAAAAAAAAAAAGAAGAACTACTGCCAAGCCAGAAACGATACATGGCACTGTGTAGATGCCTCAATATTGGTCCACTCCTGTCTCCTACTTCCAGGGTGCATGAATAAAGAGTCCCCAGAGAAACAAGAGCTTATTTTATGGTTCCGGGAGGGTTCCATCAGATTGTGCAGAGTGCAGAGGGTGGGGAATAGGTTGCACATTGATGTTTGTTGGTTTTATTGTGGTGTTTGGGCCCCAAACTTTGGGGGGTGTAATTAATATGTGTGTAGAGATGTAATTTAGGGGTTTGATAGTAGGTATATATTGTTGGGTTTTATGTGAACTAGGTTATGAGCACCTGAGGGTGGCTCTCTGTGCCATTCTGTAACTATAGGGCTGGTCAGGGTAACATGTGCCTGGAATACATGGTTTTATTGTTATGATCTATTGTTATGGACACTGTGATTTTTTTGGAATAAAGGCCCACCATTGGGGTTTGATATATTTCCTGCCTCTGCCTCACTTATGGTCGTGACCAGCCGGCTCGGTCAATCCAACAAAGTGTCGTCAAATGGCGACAAAAATCTTTAAAGGTTAATGGCCATTGCTCTCTTGAGACCTTTGACCTCCCTCAAAGTGCCTAAGCACCCAACCTGTTGTCTATCCCTAAAAAGCAGTTTGTCACCAAGAAGACAGTCCTTAAAGTTGTCACCCTGTCCCTATAAGACCACCCATGCCAGGGCTGACCTCAATCACATTCCACACACTCCCCTGGCCATGAATCACAGGTTTGGGTGTTCACTCAAGTGTCTACACCAGTGGTTCTCAACCTGTTGGTCAGGACCTCCAGGGGGGTCCCCACATGACAGTAAAGTGGCAATTTAAGGAATTTTAAGACCTTATTAATACCTCAAAAAAGAAAGAAAAGAAAAAAGACCTGGTACTGCATCAAAGGTAATCAACAAACAATACTATAAAAACTGGTCAAACATTGGCCAAATTGTCAAATATTATAAGAAAGAGGCAAACATTTTGAAAATAGACGATCTACAAGCCTCGCAACGCGAGGAGTTGTGGGCTTGTAGATCTGCTATTTTCACAATATTTATCAGTGGAACCAAGTCAAACTAAATGTAATGCCTCAACTCCTACAATTCCAAGTGCTTGTCAGGGTGGGGGGGTCCCCAGTTCAAATATGATTATTTTGGGGAGTCACAGCCTGAAAAGGTTGAGAACCACTGGTCTACACCAAACGAGACGGAAGTCATGTCTCTCAGTATACAACCGAATGGTAGTCATCTACCATTCTTCCTGGCCCAAACATAAGATAAGTCAAGACCTATTGATCCCATGGGGGAAATTCTGTCGCCAGAGGCAGCACAGCCGTTGACATACAGTTAAGAAACATAAGTAACTGATTTACAACAACATAATTGTTGCCTTAACTACATTAGCCCTTGTGTCCCTATTTTGGGCATGAACATTTTCCACATAAAAACAACTATCAAGTGTGCCATTTGACAAAGTACAAAGTATTAAGCTTAAATTAAAGTATTAGGTTTAAAGGAATAATGGGATTATCAACTCTTTTTCACACATGATTTTCAGTAGTTTCAGGGATTGTTCTGGAAAGGCACATAATATATAAAAAACACTTCACAATATCAACAGTGGGTGACCCAGCATCAGCTGTTTCTCAAAGCTACTGAAGCTTTGGGCTACAACAAAAACAAGAACAGGTGGGGAAAGCGCATGGAGGTTTATGACATAATACAGATGCTATGAGGAATCAAAACAAGCCATGTGAACTTTGACAGACTCGCTATCTGCACTGTGATTCATTGGAAATGTCAGTTTGACTCCAAAATAAGGAAAGAAATTATAAGCACTTCATTTTTGAAGGATAGCTACAGCAGTACTGGTTCAACTTTTTGAGATATTGAATGATAGTTAATGATTTTAATTTCTACAAAATAACACATTATTCAGCCTTTATTCAAACCACGGGACTGCATCGATGTAGAGACCCTTGACGTCAAAACAAGCGACAGCAACGCTTGTTAAAAGTAATTGCAATTGATTAAAAAACAGGTTCTCAAAATGCGTCAATGGGAGCAGTGACGACATTTCCAAAAATCGAGTGACTCATGCAGTTGGTAAATTAAATCTAATTTCTGCAGGAGGGCGGTAAGTTTTGCCTTCTTTATTTTTTATTTTTTTTACAAAGTATAGGTAGAATCTCATGATTAACAACACCATCTCGTAATCAACCACTTAAACCCTATAATCCCCTTATTCTGGGGGGGGAACATTCGCCAGAAATAGCTGTCTAAAAGCTTGTAGTACTGTAGATCTGCTATTTCTGGCAAAGAGATTGGGTGTGGCAGAAGGAAACAACAGCAGACCAAGTACAGTTGAAACTCAGGTCTGTTTCACTAAGAATAGAGGATTTACGTGGCTAAGGGCACCACCACACTTGGATATGAAAGAGTGCTCTTAAATCCTACAGGAAACAGTTGGACTGTTCTTGTGGGGCCCTGTGTCGTGGAGCCATCCAATGTCTGAATGGGTTTTTGTGGAAGTAAATGGAGATAATGGAGGTCAAACTAATGCAGGTATCATTACATTGTAGAATACCGACGCTATTAAGCCACCTTGCTAGTGCTGATACATTAACCAGAAGCCAGAGGTCCAGTAACACTGTCCCCTCAGTCCTCCATGTGCTGTGGATAAACTGTGCTGGGATTACGTATCCCAGGAATGCGCGCCCTTCAAGACTCACAAAGATCGAGAGGTGTCTTCATGGGCAGTGCACATATCACGCACACATTATTCCCTGTTCTGGAAAAGAGGACCTGTTAATTCATTTATTTATATTACTTGTTGCTATTTTACATTAAATGGAATGGCCCTGTTAACAACGTAAGCCCTATTTTATATAAACCCTATTCTATATAAAATGTGGAACATTTAGTACAATTTTCAACTTGAATGACATGCCCAAAATAGGGATCTCGGGGGTTAAAGTGGTTAATATTGAGCTGCATCTCAAAGCCGACGGCCAATTCAAGCTAAATAAATCACAAGTCACATTCTTGAGTCTCATATTTCCAGAGGGGTCATCGTGTATCCACATCCCTGTGATGTCCGCGGCAATCTGGCACTCTTGTCGAAGTTGTCGTGCCTGTCTCCGTCCACTCAAGGTGTTGACATGCATGCGCTCATCTTCCCTTTAATGATTTCATATCTATTCCAACATGTAAACTGTGCAGTGGTGGAAAGTAACTAAGTACATGTACTTAAGTACTGTACTTATTAAGAACAATTTTGAGGTATTTGTACTTTACTTGAGTGTTTCCAATTTCCAATACTTTTACTTCTACTCCACTACTATCTCGGATCCAACATTTTTACTTTTACTCCGCTACGTTTATTTGAAAACTTGAGTTACTATAGTTACTTTGTAGATTTGTATTATTATTACAAAACATACATTAACCACTTCAGCCCTATATACATTTCAGCCATTTGAAAATAGCCGATCTACAAGCTCACAATGCGTCGCATCGCGACGGATTGAGAGCTTGTAGATCTGCTATTTTCAAAAGATTGTTATACATTTGAAAACTTGAAATGGGATATTCTGCATAATGAGTACTTTTACTTTTGGTACTTTAAGTACATTTTGATACCAATACTTTTGTACTTTTACTCAAGTACATTTTGAATTCCGAGACTTTTACTTGTAACAGAGTACTTCTGCATTGCAGTATTGACAATTTTACTTAAGTAAAACATTTGAGTACTTTTTCCACCACTGTGCTATATACCTTGTTGCAGTCCCACACTCGCTGCTCTGACGGGTAACATAAGCCGGGGGCTGACGTGTGTGTAGTACTGCACCAGTACTCCACTGGAGTTTGTGTCTAACGAGTGTGATCGTCGTTCTCCTTCAAGTCCTCCACAGCAAATGCTAAAGGGGAACCGAACAATTTCCCAGCAGCCAGCTTAGCATTTCACCCCACAAGAGATGTGTTCAGACATCTCCAGTCCGAGGAAACAAACCCCACATTGATGTAACTACAAATGCATCTCAAGACTCACTTTAACCCATTCAATCCGGGAACGCATCTGTGTCATTTTAAGATTTATTTGGCTATTCAAAAATAGCAGATATACAAGCTCATAGCTCACAAAATCTTATACATATATTTTTAAAGCGAACATTTGTAACTCAAATCTTTGCTTTGGCTTCTGGGGGTCCCTGGAACAAAACATTTTGAGAGTATGTTGCTATATCAGTGGTGCTTTTTCATGTCAAGGACCCCCAAAATTAAATGTATTTTGCAACAGACCCCCATCTCAAAATATGTTGTTCCAGGGACCCCCAGAAGCACAGATTGGAGTAAAATAATATTGCTTTAAAACATATATATATATATATATATATATATATATATATATATATATATATATATATATATATATATATATATTCAAAGATTTGCACAAATATTCACGGCGCCGCGCAATGAGCTTGTATATCTGCTATTTTTGAATAGCCAAAGAAATCTTAAAATGACACAGATGCGTTCCCGGTCTTAATGGATTAATGTTTCATAGAACTCTGGTTGTGACCGCCTGGGGGAGACCAGCTCAACGAGCAGAGAGAAGTGAGACAAACAGTGACTGAGTTCATTCCTCTAATCCTGATATTGACACATTATGTTCTCTGCCTTGAGAAGTGCAGTTGGAAAGAAGTTACGCAGAGAAAGAACACAACTCTAGAGAAAATGTCCTGTGAAGGCATGATAAATTCAACCTCCAAAATGAGAAAATGCTTTCAAAGAAAAGTAGAAATGCAGAAAATGAATCATAGGGCTACATAATCATTGTACTGTACTGAATCATCTGAGTGCATGAACCACAAGACTGCATTTTACAAATTGAAACTAAAAGTGATTGTCCTTAAACTTGGGCAACTGGAGCATGAAATAATTGTCATGGTTTTTGCAATGTATTCTAAAATATTACCTCTATCTCTCAATTAATCTTTTTAGTACTTATGAACTGTTTATATATCAACACTTCATAAATTATTCATGAACCAATGGGCAAGTATGTCGCTGTTTCATGTTCCACGGTTGCTTTAATACAGGCTGCCATGTGATAATGATAATCGAATGCATCTAAACAAGCCATCAACTGATTGGTGTAGGACAATACATTGGGAGTTCTTATGTTCTCAAGACAACTGGTTCAACACATAATGTCTGCATGCCATGTATTTATCATGACTATCAATTTACCTTGGAACAATAACTGCAAGGACTACAATGGTGTATTCAATCAAATTTCCTTTTGTTG
Source organism: Gymnoscopelus microlampas (assembly GCF_963454915.1). Lineage (NCBI taxonomy): Eukaryota > Metazoa > Chordata > Actinopteri > Myctophiformes > Myctophidae > Gymnoscopelus > Gymnoscopelus microlampas. The sequence goes on from NC_139956.1 coordinate 10,113,476, forward strand.
ACCAAAAAAGGACAGCAGGCCCAAAACCCCAGCTTCTCCTGGAGGCCAGATCATCAGGAGAGCATCCCCCAGGCAGGCACACAGTGGCCATATACCCATGTCATGAGGTCATGCTCTGACATCACTCTGTGACGTCACAAGCTCACAAGGGAGAAACCGTGACAGAAGCACTCAAAACGTAGGCAGAGTGACATGGAAAACAAAGCAGTCTACCCCCTGGGAGTGTTTGGAGTGTCGTGTGGCCCTCTTCCCAGACAGGAACTGCTTTCAGGAATGGCACACATAAATGTTTTGTGAGGGGGTGGAGATTGAAAATCACCTGGATGTAAATAACTTTGGAGTATGATGTGGATGAGGATGATGTGATGTTTCTTTTTTTTCCCTCTGGTTGCCAGGTCTTAGAAGAATTTTCTTTTCTAAAGTCTAAAAAGCCTACAATACTTGTGTGGTATAAATAAAGATCTGTGACATTCAATTTCCGCCTACTTTTTCTTTTGTCATCATTGTCATATCACCTTTTATACATTCATGTGACATTATGTAGTTACCTTGCCATAATGTAACTCTAAAGGTGGGCAGGAAATCAAAAATAATTGTTCCATTGACAAATGAAATTGATAATTCTAAATATGCTCCCCATTGACATCCATTGTAAGGTGAAGAGGCTCGTAAACGAACGCAAACAAAGTTGATTCTGACAATGACAATATAGAACCATACCCGATATTTATAAAAGTTTCATAGAAATTTCAACTTCCTGTTGAGTTTGTTATTTTTATTAGGAAGAAACCCCAGACTGGATTTGCGGATCTGGATCTTCAAATAGTAAAATCAACAGGAAATAAATAATAAAAAATAAGTTACCTCTCCTGTGTTTCACTCTTACTGCTGTTGCTGCTATGATTCCTGGATTTCTCCACGAGGATCAATAAAAGGCTTATAAATGCCTCTAAATGTGGCCATGTAGCGCAGAGTTAACAAACAAATGTAGAATAACATTAATGGAATAAACATGAATTGACTTACAGTAACCACATCGTGTTCCCCCTTCAAACACAAAGCCATTTGGTACAGGTCCATATCTGCGTAGGTCTGGGAGGTTCCAATGGCCAGTGATAACAGGAGGGATGTCCCTGGCTAGAGCCAGGAGGTTGTTGCACAAATGAAGAGTTGCAGGTCCGCTCTCCAACTTGGTCCCTGGTAACACTCCAACAATAAATCTGTGAACTGAGGGACAAAACACACGAGTTGAAGAAACGATTTTCCAATGAAAGGAAATTACATCGTTGCCTTTATCAAAACAAAACAAACTCCCCATGAAGACAATAAATATATAACTATAAAGGGACAGAGAACACTATTTCATCATAAAACTGATTGCTCCAGCATGCATTGATTCAGTAATTCAGTAAAAAGAGGCATGAAAAACAGCTGAGAGCAGAGAATGAGATCAGTGAGTTGAGCTGGGAACATAAAAGGCTCAGATCTAAAGCCCAGAGCAATCAATCAAAACGTGTCATAAATATCAGGGTAATTGAGTCAATACTGTTGCTAATGAGCAACACAAGAAAAAGGCTGTTCTAGGAGTCTGGAAGTCGTGTGTGCACGTGCGTGTGTGTGTGTGTGTGTGTGTGTGTGTGTGTGTGTGTGTGTGTGTGTGTGTGTGTGTGTGTGTGTGTGTGTGTGTGTGTGTGTGTGTGTGTGTGTGTGTTAGTGTGTGTGTGTGAGAGAGAGAGGTAGAGAGAGAGAGAGAGAGAGAGAGAGAGAGAGAGAGAGAGAGAGAAAGTGTGAGAGAGAAAGTGTGAGAGAGACAGTGTGTGCGTACGTGCGTGCGTGATTGCGTGCGAGAGAGAGAGAGAAAGTGTGAGTGAATGTGTGTCTGTGTCTTTGTTTGTTAGTGCGTGTGTGTGTGTGTGCATGTGCATGTGCATGCATGCGTGTGCCTGCCCTGCGTGCGTGCGTGCATGCATGTGTGTGCATGTGGGTTAAGAGCTCAGCTTAATTTATATTCACTAGACCATACCCGGTGAAGTGTGCAGGCGAAAGTAGTTGCAATCGTGGGGTTATTGCATGTCCTGTCGCGTGTGCAGTGTGCTTCCCCAACTCGTTTCACTCAACTCGCCTGTCTCTCCCCACACCCGCCCCGCCCCCCGCTACTGAGACCGGGGGTAAAAAAGTCCGCGCTGTAGACACACACAGGCGCGACGCGACGCATGCGCAGTTTGATCAAGAGTCCACCATTGTTTGACACATAAACGCTAATAAGAAGCTGAGATTTGATGAAATTGAAAAACGGGCTTCACAGTTAAGTTCAGATGGTAATGGTCAATGGCTGTGTGCAAAATCAGAGCAATTGCTCCAGCCACTGAGGAGAACCGGGTAGCTTCACTCACCACTTCACTCACCACTACAGACAGACTCGCCCTTATTAGAATTATAGTAGGATAGTAGGATAGTAGGATACTCTGCAGTACGTGTCGCTTGCCGGCTAGAACTGGTTTTCAAGTTAACAAGCTTGTTAGCTAAGTCAGCAGCTGCACATCCCCTTGCAGTTAAGACAAAGTCTAGTTTCATCCAAAAGTTGTCAGCAGCATAACAACTCAGGCTGGGCAATATATAAAATTCTCTTGAACGCTAATAAAATTGAGACACTGAAAAAACATTTCCACAGAATCCTCTCTTTCCCTGTCCCCCTCTCTCTCCCTCCCGCTCTCTCTCTGTTTCTTGCCCTGTGTTATAAGTCTGAAGATAGTAAATAAAGATGACGGGGAGGAACTGAACATCATCGAATGTGTTGCTAAAGAGGTTTCAAGGAAATATGACAACATCAACGGCTACAATAGTATTGAATAATAATGTTTGGTCCACAGATTTTGTGAGAACCCTTCTACATCACATGGCTCTGTCATTTTCAGTGCCGCTTCAGAGAGGACACCTGCCTGGTGGAACTGAGGTAGCAGGTGATAAAAGAAAATGTCTCCCAACCTCGCCTTGTCATCACTCAGTTTGAGAGAGATTCATATGGTGTCACAGTTCATAACAAAAGTATTTGCACGTGGTCCATCGGCTGGCAGGTGACATTTCTGTGGGCCTGGCTCCAATCCATGCAGTGTTATGACCACACACACACACACACACACACACACACACACACACACACACACACACACACACACACACACACACACACACACACACACACACACACACACACACACACACACACACACACACACACACACACACACACACACACACACACATCCATACGAGCGCATATGCAAGCAGACACACACACACACACACACACACACACACACACACACACACACTGTAGCTGCTCTGAGTCACACACAGTACACTTACAGTAGACTTACTGTAGATGAATGTGCACACATACTGTACACACACATGCACAAACAGAGGCACAGCTGCAACGTGATATCAATTGGACGACTCCACACATCATGAGGGACCCAAACCACAGAGATTATTAACCTCTATAAATCTCAACTAGGCTGTAGAAACAGCTGAGCATCATTTGTAATAGTTCATTAAGATCCGGCACAAAGGATAGCAAGAAGAAACAGTAGAGCACAGAGGCTCAAACGTGAGTATTTGTAAATGAGGGCTATATGTGAGAGAACTAATGTAGTGGGAAAAACGCCAGTATAGTCAGTATACTACTGACTATTGCACAGATGAATATGAGTAGTTCTGCTCTTAACCACTTAAACCTTCTAGTGAACTGGACCTGAGTTAGCTCTGTACTTGGACTGTTTTTTTCCGTCTACAAGTCTCTTCGCCAAGAGTAGCTGATCTACAAGCTCACGATGCGTTGCGTTGCGTTCGTGAGCTTATAGATCTGCTATTTGTGGCTAACGTTCTCCCATGAATATGGATGGATGCTGGGGTTCAAGTGGTTGATTAGTTGAGCTGCGAAGCAATGCAAAGCTATTGTATGACCCTGGCTGTTTGTCTCAACTATACACACCTCTAGGTTGCATTTCTGGCGTTTGATTCTGTGGGGTTAAGTGTGGCATGTGCATGTTGAAAACAGTTACTATTGTGCAACTTAACTTTTTTTTATTACTACTGCTATCTCCCTAACTTTTATATTGAGAAGTTGTTCTAACCCTGTCAGTATGCTATTAGCATATTGTTGCTGTCGCATAAAAACCTCTTATTTCCATATCTTAACTTTTTGTGTTTTTCCATAAATGAATGCCCTACTTGATCATACTACAGTGTCACACAAAAGTATCAAAAATAGCAGCTAACAGAGCTACAAGCTCGAAACGCAGTGTGAAGCGAAGTTTTTTTATCTTTTTGATCTGCTACTTTTGAATTTGAATCCTGAAAAGTAACAGCTTTGGACATATAAGATTTCCACCCGACAAAGACAATATCTCAAGGGAGAAATCACAGTGCTGCTATGTTGCTTGCAAGTATTGCTTTTTTAAATTAGAAATGCCTACAAGCTGAGGCATCTCAAAGTTTCAATGGTACCTTAGGTCCAATAAAAAACTTCAACAGACTCAGCAGCAACATGCAGAATCCACATCCCAGAGTCAAAACTATTTACAGAAAACATTTAGAAATATTGATTAATTAATTAATTAAAACTCACTCCAAAGGACCCAGGACTTTTTCTATGATTACCAAAAAATGTATTTTCCTATTGCTTTACTGGCATATTGCTAAAAAAGAAATTGTAATACCATTCCAAGGCCACTTATACTGTACGCAAGATGTGATTCTTAACAAGAACTATATTAGAGTCAAGGTAAGATGGTGTTTGTGAAACATTGTCCCTGAATTCTTTGGTCCATGAAAAGAATTTAGAAGAAACCTGAAAATGAAACATTCCATGGCATTGAAAATCCAATGTAGTGGCTAAAACTGTGTGGGAACAATTCAGAAATGTAAAAAACTAATTACATTGCAATTACGTGTTGGTTCTCTCCAGCACTGCATTTAATAATAATAATATCTCAGATTCAAACATACCAGACGATCTGTACAGGCTACCCGAGACTTCAATAACACTAAAACTGTGTACGAGTGATAACTCTGACATGTTGTGTCACATTGGTGAAATAATCCTGAGAGTTAATTTAACTCTGAGAGTGTACAAATATAACAAAATGGACCCTATACTACTCTCAGAGATAAATTAACTAGCTATTTAATGCACTTAAAGCACCTCACCTTCTCCGAGGCTGTATCGTATACGTATGTCCCAGGCGTGCAGAGCCTCTTTGCTGTCAAAGCCCAGCAGAGTAGCCTGGGCCAGGCAGATGATGGCCAGTGTGTGGCTCACACCCTCGTACCACTGCCCTGTCTCCAGCCCGCAGATATCCTCCAAGGTGAAGCTGCCCCTCTCCCTGTGCCCCTGGGCTTTGTCCGACTTGTCTTTAAACACCAGCAAAACCAGACAGTCTGCAAGAGTAAGAAAGGAGAGAAGACAGGTTTATACACCAGCAGAACCAGACAGGCTACAAGAGTCAAGGGCCGTTCACACCGGGCACTATAACTATATAGATATAGTCTTAAGAATTGTTCTAAGTCAAGTGGATGGCAGAATCCACTCCACAGCTTTAGAGTGGCTATGACATCCCCAAAAAAAAGGGGTAATCAACCTCAGGCTAATCAGATTAGCTAATATTTTGATGACGTCACGCTGCACCTGGGGTATATTTCATTTTATATTCATCATTTATAATGTACTCTTATCGACTGTATTGAACCCCCTCTCTACGGCTCCTCCCACCCACCACAGAGAGAAGCATTTAGTCTCTTCCTCCCCTCGCTCGCACCACTGAACCAGGAAATGGTTTTACATGAAAATGTCTTTTATTTGTAAATCTGTATTTATAAAATATATTTCCCCCATCAAATATCTTAGTTACACCAACATTGTTCATGTGAAGTAGTTTGTTTATGCTTATTTATTGAAATGATAAAAATCGCTATAGTGATTGTGAGGGTGTCCGGGGGGGTAAACATGACATTCTGTCCGGGCTCAAGGCATCTCAGAGCGGGGACACATTGGCTCTTGCTAGGGCCCAGCTGTCCTCCTTCCAGCTCAACCTCTGGCTAGAAGCATAATTGTCCGGCTTTTGTGAGAGTATGTGTCATTTATGTCTCTCTAAATCTCCCGTTTCATTGCTATAGAATACAGCTCTGCGCAGCGGTCAGCCTACTGGCATACATTTACATATCACAGTCATTCTCACGTTTCATTGGTATAATATCAGCTGGCAGCCAGCCTAGAGTTATTTTTTACAAGTGATTTGTTTTGTTATTGGCTCGCTCAACAGTCACTCACACAGAAAACGCCTCCCATGCTTGTACTGTATACATGTGACTGCCGTGGGAGCTGTGTTGTGAATGAAACTGCGCTCACTCGCTTACTAGGCTTACTGTTTGTGTAACGCAGATAATCAACCAAAGATGCAGATTGCCGAGAAGAAAAACTTATTTTAATGAGCAAGGAACTGGAGTTCATTAAAAAAAAGTTGCATTGACGAATTTCATGTTGCACTGTGTGTAGAACAGACTTTGACATCAGCAGCAAAGGCTCGCTGGGTCTCGTCTCAGACTCAGTCTGCAGTGCATGCCCCGGTGAGCCGTGAGAATACAAGAATGAACCCCAAAACACAGTTAAAATAAAGAAATATTCCATAATGTCATTCATTTATAATTGGACCGAAAATGAATAAAATAATGAATAGTTTCTTTAGAAACAAGCTGTGACGGTCACGACCCAGCCATGCGTGTACCTCCATTTCTCCCCCAACCAGCGGGGACACAGAGTGGCTCCGAGGAGAGCCGAGAGCCCCCTCGGAGAGCCGGAGACCCATGCAGCGTTCAAACTATAGCGATTTTTATCACTTCAATAAATAAGCATTAACAAACTACTTCACATGAACGATGTTGGAGTAACTGAGAGATTTGAAGGGGAATATATATTTTAAATTCACAGATTTACAAATAAAAGACAATTATGTTGAGGTCACTTCCTCAGTTTTGCTGGTCTATTTGATGTGAGTGCAAGAGGCAAACTCAGAGCAGAGCTACTGCAAATGCCAAATCAATCTGTGATATGTCCCGCCCTGTTTTCAGACTGTTTTCAGAGAGACCATGTGACGTAAAGTATCAAATATGATATTTTCGGGCCATGTCATTGCACCTTTAACAAATACAATGGTGAACGATATAGTTATTGTTATAGTTATAGTGCTCAGCGTGAACGGCCCTTCAGGATGGAGAAGACTGTTTTCACTGTTGCTGTAGATTCAAACATTTTGTAAATTGATAAATAGCCTACACAGCAAAATCTTAAGACAACTTAACTCAATGTAGCGTAGAAAATGGACCAATATGCACAGCAATCACATTGGAAAGAAATTGGGCCTCTTCCTTACCTTCACAGGTCTTACCATTTATACAAATTAAGGCTCTGTTCCATTTAGTGTAGCACAGTGGTTCTCAAACTTTCTTAATTTCTTACAGTACAGTACAAATGGGTCCAGAGTTATACGCCCGTAAGGGACCATTTGGAACCCCCTCAAGGATCCATGAGGGTACCTGGACCACACTTTGAGACCCACTGGCGTGGCAGTGGTTCCAGTGAGCCAACATGCACAATATCAGCACCCTGGCTCTGTTTGACCAGAATGGAACAGAGCCTTAATTAGTATAATTGGTAAGCTGCCTATCTGTGAAGGATAAGGAAGAGGCCCTATGGAGGGTATGCGCATGCTTAAAGTGAATGGCACATTGAGTGAATTCAATCAGATATGACGTTTCTGTTTGGATGCATGGGCTGTCAAGGCCAGAAAGTATTTTTTTGACACTCAGTAGGCATTCCTGCATAACTTCCGGGTTTGATGATGATGTCACACGCATACCCTCTATTTCTAATTTCCAATATGGCTGCTGTGCAGGGTGATATGGGTATTTTGGGAGCATATGTTTCTTCCTATTTAAATCTGTGGGCATCCCCACTAAGATCAGTCTTGAGCCATTTCTGATAAATTAAATAGGACCCATGTCCTCTTGTCTTTGGCACCTTCAAATAATCAGTGTCAACTGTCAAAACAGTGTATACTCACACACACACGCACGCGCACACACACACACACACACACACACACACACACACACACACACACACACACTCACATAATTGAGGTATGAACATGGACAGCTGTGATAACAGTGACAATCAAAGTTTGAAGCACATATAGGCCTAACCTGTTGAACATTACTTTCACCCTCAAAGAAACCAACATTTAGCCTGGTGTAACTCAATATTGTCACTCCATTGGTCTTAATAGTGAGAGTTGCATAATCCTACACAATGGAGGAACATCAAAGCCCTGGGCTCTTGAAGCAAAGCCCATAAGAGCGACAGGACACATGAGTAACTGAAATTTTAGAGTTGGAAAGCTTCAGTGTCCTTCACTTTAACTGGATGCCAAAACGCTCTCACAAAATGGAGGTCGTTTATTACAAATTAATAATGTGACACATTCGGAAGTTTCAAAACAAAATATTATAAACAATTTAGCTGAGGTAAAAAAACACAAACGTAGAATGCTCCCCAAAACCTCCGAGTGTCGACTGAATTACATTTGCATGACAAACGTCCCATTATGTCAAAGCTTTAAAACAACAAATGGCTCATTCATAAACGAGTGATAGATTTTAATGAGCAAATCATGGACTAAACAAACAGTGTGTGAAAGAACCTGAAACCATCATGGCAGGCCCAACAAGACACACTGTACACACATGCAGTTGCAAAATATTCATTTCATGCAGTGGTGAAAAGTAGCCTAACTAGGTACATTTACTCAAGTAGGCCTACTGTAGGCTACTTAAGTACAAAATTGAGTGACATTTTCACAATGCGTCGCGACGATTGTGAGCTTGTATCAGCTATTTAAAAGAAACACAATTGGTACATTTTAGACATTTGAAAACTTGTGCAATGGGACATTCTGCAGAATGAGTACTTCCTACTTTTGGTACTTTAAGTACATTTTTATACCAATACTTTTGTATTGTTACTCAAGTAAACTTTGAATTCCGGACTTTTACTTGTAACAGAGTATTTCTACATTGCAGTATTGAAAATGTGAGTACTTTTTCCACCACTTTAGTAGCCTAGCATGTCTACTATTGAGTGAAAATACTCCAGAAACGCGTCTCATGTCATGCTGTGAACGTACCTGCTACAGGCGAAGGCTTGCGGAGCACGACCCACCTAGTCTTCCACTGTCAAACACACACAAAGCAACGGTCAAACTCTTTTCAACATGAATCAATCAATGTGCGGTGATGATGATGTAATTCGGGGTGGCGTGGTGTCCCGTAAATAATGTTGAATGCTATTAACACCTTTTTCCCATCTCTGAATTTGACGTATCCCTCCACGACGACCGAATCGGTCATCTTCAGTCATGGTTCGTTCCTGAGTTCCTGACAGCTGCAGGGTCGCTGCTGTCCCGTGCTTGAATGAGGGGTCACTTTCAAAATAGCTGCTGTTATGTGTGTGTGTGTGTGTGTGTGTGTGTGTGTGTGTGTGTGTGTGTGTGTGCGCGCGCGCGTGCGTGTGTGCAGTGGTGTAAAGTAACTAAGTACATTTACTCAAATACTGTACTTAAGTAGAATTTTGAGGTACTTTTTCTTTATACACACACACCCCCCCCCCCCCCCCCCCACACACACACACACACACACACACACACACACATCCAGAGCACTGGCACTAGTAAGCTACTCCAGTGCCAGCTATGTTGGCTCCTTCCCCCAGCAGTTGATATACACAAGCAATGCCGCTGGTCAAAGTCAATTAATATTTATTATTGTTGTTGTTGTTGTTGTTGTTATTATTATTATTTGTATTATTATTAGTTATTAGACTGTCAATGGTATATGTGTAAATGATGAATTAACCAAAGGTCAGTATGCAGATATTCTGCTATGTATAAGTCCATGCAACAGTAAAGAGAAAGTCAACCCCACTTGCATAAGACGCTCAAGTTATATACAGTCAAGTTTTATTCAGTTATAAAATATTTCACAGTAAATAAAAACATTTTTCTTCAAAAGGCACAACATTACACAGCACAGATAAATACAAACAATATCCCATATATTAAAGTTGACGTCCATTCACAAAGTCTTGCGTTTGCGTTTGACAACTGAATTGATCCAGTCTATATAGTTGACAACTTTAGTGTAGACACCAGGTTTCCCAGAGCGGCCACAGCCCTCCCCCCAGCTTATGATCCCATAGAGGAAGCTGACATCATCCCTTGCACAGGCCAGTGGGCCCCCAGAGTCCCCCTGTGGGGGGAAAAACATACACAAACACAAGCACCATGAATACCACATGCATTACGCAAACATGATTGAACAGATGAAAACAAGAAATGGATGCTGAATCATGCACTGAGACATGATGTTAGACACCAAACCGCAGAAAACACTCAGAAACTGACTCATTAATATCACAACACATAAACACAGCTAATTGTGAGAGAAAAGCGATGTGATTTGTACACTGCAGTATATGAACAGTAAGTAACAGACCTTGTTGACATAAATACTGAGACCAACCCTATTATACTTCAGAGGAGGGGTCTCTGGGTCTATACTTGGTCCCCTCCATTTTCCCTCTGCACCAAAACACTTTGTCGAAAATAGCCAATATATAAGCCCATCACATTGCAATGTGTTGTAGGCTTGATCACCTATTTTCTGAGAATATTCACCTATTATGACATCCCTATTCTGGGCTATTATGCCCAGAATAGGGATGCTAGGGTTCATGTGGTTAAAGAGTCCTTACTCACCTGGCATGCATCTACACAGTGATTGGTCCCGGCACAGATCATGTCGGAGGTGACATGGCCTCCATAAACCTCTGGTTTCGTGCAAGAGTCATGGGGAACCAGCCTTACCCCGGCCTCTTGCAGGCTAGAGTATTCCTTTGCCTCTGTGAAACAATAATATGGTGCACATGCATCCCTCGAAATGAGTACCATTTATTACAGTATATGCATGAGACAATATAATGACACTGTATTCAGGTCATTTAGACCGACACACAGCTTACAACAGCATGTCTTGAATGCCTCAATGTTTACATAGAGCAGCAAATGTGCAACCAATGCGATTACATGAGTTAAGTGTTCTGTTGTCATAATAATGCCCCATTGACGGATATGTGTGACGTTTTAATTATCACTTACTCTCGTACATATGTCCCCAGCCAGTGATAGAACAGCAATGGCCATCAGGGAACCTCATTTCTTTGTCTGGGAGACAAATGGGGCGAATAAACGGTGTTTTCTTCACACAGCGGCCATCCTGTTTCTTCAGTTTGACCAGAACTGTAGTTTGGACATAAAACATACAGTTATGAAACAAAGAAATTATTAAATCTGTCTAGAGAGGAATCCTGGCATTCACTAAATTCTCTGTGGGAGGTTTAATGCCTCTGTGTGTGTGTGTGTGTGTGTGTGTGTGTGTGTGTGTGTGTGTGTGTGTGTGTGTGTGTGTGTGTGTGTGTGTGTGTGTGGCGGAACACATGGACACAGCTGTTCATTAGAACACAGCTGTGCACGCAGACTAGCATATCGAGTGAGGTTGTGTGTCTGTGCGGGGGGGGGGGGGGGTGCACTGGTTCATGAATCACTCACTGGTGTGTGTGTGTGTGTGTGTCTGTGTGGTGTGTGGTGTGTGGTGTGTGGTGTGTGGTGTGGGGTGTGGGGTGTGGGGTGTGTGTGTGTGTGTGTGTGTGTGTGTGTGCGTGTGTGCGTGCGTGCGTGCGTGCGTGCGTGCGTGCGTGTGTGTGTGTGTTGTTCTTACCAATGTCATGTAGCGTTGGGTTAAACACAGAGAATCGCTTTGGGAAGATGTAACTTTCGACACCGAAGGTCCTGGTATTAGGACCTGTGACATTGAAGTTCTGCTGGCCAAAGACCACACGGATCTTATGCTTCAGCGGGCTGTGGAAAGACATACCATTCTTTATTCCTGGTACAGTGAGTCTGGAATGCTCATAAAACAACCTCTGGGTACTGTATGGATGTACGGTGTCCCCATGGCACAACATTTATCATCTCTGAGGCATTCTTTACATTCATGTTTTTAATATTAATGTTTTATTATAATTGAAAACTAACGTTTTGAGGGGGCAATACCCTTGCCGCAGCCCACAGGTTGGGGAATCATTGTCATAGAAATATGAATTAGTCAATGCAGTGCGCACATCTTCACTTTCACCTGGAATAAAAACATTCTAACAAGGCCCCATCCACCAAGGCGTTTTTCCTGAGCAGCATATGTTTTGAATCGCTTCGGGCGTTTTTGCGCTATGCTGGAAACTGCAGCAGTGTGACGAGGCACTGAGCGTCTATTCTGCGCTACACGTTCAGGTCTGCCGTTTTTATCTGGTTACAAAGAGTTGAAATATACTCTGGTCGTTCGGACGGGTTTTCAGCCGGGAAAAAATGCTTTGGTGGACCTAAAGAAGGATCCTTGCTGACTAAGAAATACCCCCAACATTTTGTATTCAACAATCTTTTACATCAGAACACAACATTCTGAATCAATTGTATTGACCACAATGTTAGCGCTTAAAAATAATATTACTAGGTTAGTTTCTCTATATGAACTAGAGCTGAGGAAAGGCAGCTCTAGTATAAAACGTATACATGACTAAATTACTTTTTGATGAAGAGTTTTCAGGAAGAAGATGTACTCATGCGTAGAGTGCATATAGGCCCATATGTCAGATGTTTTGTGGGTAAGGTTATGTGTTGGGGTTTCTCTGGACTGGATGGTTTGTCTAAACATAGCATGTTCATAAAACTGTGTTTATGAAGGGTCAATGTCAAGTCTGTAAATCATGTTCTGGTCAAGTTCCACCCACTTCTTCAAATGTCAAAAACCGCAACAGGTTAGAGAGATGAGAGTAATAATGTTAGACCTCACCACTATGTGTTTATTTAATTCAAAAATCTGGCCCAAAAAAGGAAACATAATGAAAGTTACATAATGAAATGCCATTACCAAAAGAAAATCAGTATCTCTCCGAAGAGAGCAACGGTGACAAAATGAGGGGGGGTTACGTAATCAGCTATGTTTGATCTATTCTAGACTATCCACAGATTTGCTCATACCTTCATGATTCAATATAATGTTCTCTATCTGACCCATCATTAGGTAAAGGTATCTAGAAGTACCAATTTTCGGGTCAGTAACATTCTCAAGATACTATACTGATAAGTCTTCAAATAAGCAATTTAATATATTTGCAATATCTATAACATGTACTATAGACATAAGCTGTGACTGTGTTTTTGCATTTTTCTATCACATCGTTAATGACCGATGCATGCAGGTCCTCGAGTTAAAGCTACCCATTTGTTGTATAAATCATATGCCATTCTACTTTCTGTCTCTACTAATAAGAGAAACTACCATCTACCCCTGGTGTCTAACGCTCTGTCTGTTGGGCCTCTGTTTGGTCTAGTGTTTATTTAACAGGGTCCTCATCAATATTTCTTCATGGTTTAATTCTTCATTGTCTTGCATGCATGTTGATATATCTTTGTATCCATCTCTTTACAGTATAGTACGGTACCTGCGGAAGAAGCAGTGTCCAGCAGAGACAACCCAGCATGAGGAAATCAGGGTGCCGGCACAGAAATCTTTTCCGATGTAAATGGCGGCCATCCAAGGGTGAGTGCCAGGTAGAGCTGTGTTGCCGCCTAAGATACGACCCCTGGCAATCGATAGTCTCTTTTTGTGCCTCTTCCCACATACAGGCTTTTTGGCTGGCTTGTTAGGTTTTTTGATGCCAGGGAGAACGTTGAGTGGTGTTATTCTACGAGAAGATGCTGTGTGAGAAAACAAGAGGAGGAAATATTGTTATTTGAAATTCATGAATTTATGCGGCATTGAATTTAATGACTAGACTAGATAATAGAATATGCCACAAACTACCATTAGAGCTAGTTCTAATGGTAGCTCTAACTACCATTAGAGCTATCTGTCTGGGCCTACAGACAGATAAACTACGCTACAGCCCCCATGATCCTAAATACCTCTTCTTATCATTTTGGATTTTACAGCTGGACCATTTCTCCCTGTAAAAGGCAGAAAACAGCCGCTATTCTATAGGATGAACACAGTAGGACACACGGTTATACACGTCACATTCCTGCTGCTAATCATATGCTGGTGGCATAACAGATGGGCAGAGCTGTTGGAGTTCTATACACGCCCGTGTCTTCCTGACATTAGGGCAACTGCACCAAATGGCCTGACTCACAACACATAAACATGTGGTAGCACTTGACGTGACATGTTGATTCAGGATGAGTCATTCCTAAGTTCCCTTACCTCGCCTAGCTTCTGCCACAGAGCTAGCTACTATGTCACTCAATGAAACTTTTCAGAGTGGTGCAACTCAAAGTGATTCAAGAAATGATTGTTGTATTCTCCCCTCCATTCTGGATTTCTAACTAAGTCCCTTTCAGTGGATAGTGAATCATTCACAACACTTATGGAGTAGTTCCGTATGGTGTTTGTTCCCACATGACTGCTACGGATACAGTACATAATGCATGAGAGGTGTCTAAAGCACGCGAGTAGTGTATGTATTTGGGACGAACCGATTTATTTTATTTCCACTTTGAAAATGTGAACTGAGCCGACCGTCAGTGTGTGTATATCACTATCACTGGCAAACAGGCCTTAGTTAAAGCTGTTCCATGAGGGTTTCAAAGCATAATTTCAGTGAAACACATGTGTCATGGCTTGTTCCTGCTCACTCAACAGAGCCCAGAAAGAGTAGCTGTTGCCAAGTGGCAGCCATGGAGGTATAAATAAGCTGGCAGCTAATGGGGATCTGAATAAACTATAAAATAGAAAGGATGAAGATGATAATCACCTGGTGGTTGCCCAACAGTGAAGACTGAACAGGCCAGGCCAAAGAGAAGACAGACTAATGAATATGCTGTCATTGATAAGGTACAAAAGAAAGAAAGAAAAAAGAAAATCTTCGCTAAACATAGGCTTGTGAGCTCTATACTTTGCAGCAAACTCATTGGATAATTGAGTAAACTCCCATGTGTACAGTGAGCATGTTCAGCAAAGGTATAATTCATCAATCAACATGATCATTAATGTGTCAGATATAACCACAGAGGAATGGAGTACATTCTATAAACAACTGATCATAGTCATAAACATTTGGTATGTCCAATAAACAGGCTTGATAAAACCTACATGACATCACTTTATACAGTGTGTGTATGTATATATATATATATATATATATATATATATATATATATATATATATATATATATATATATATATATATATATATATATATATATATATATACATATATATATATATATATACATATATATATATATATATATATATATATATATATATATAGCGTTGTCATGTGGGTATATGACAACACAATATACATATATTTTGTTTTTAACAGTGATGAAACTGGAATAAGAATAATAACAGTTTATTTTTACCCATTATGTCTATTCTAACTAGAGAAAAAATATTTACTGAGATATTATTAACTTTGTGACCAGCTCCTTGTGTAGAAGCATATTTACATGATAGTTAATATAACGTAATCATGTTTAAAATAATATTCTATTCATGTGTCCCTTACTCACACACACTCAACATCACACAGGGCTCGATGTCACAGTTCTCCCAGGAGATGGCGCCCTGATGTAGGGTGTAGCACCAGGGGCCTGTCCTGTCCCTGTCTGGGTTTCTGCACACACACATACACACACACACACACACACACACACACACACACACACACACACACACACACACACACACACACACACACACACACACACACACACACACACACACACACACACACACACACACACACACACACACACACACACACAGTGGACGTTGTGTTTAAGGTATTGCACCACAGTTTACTGCACAGCGTGTTGTGTTTAATAGCCTATGACCTCAATCCAATTACAAAATCTGTGATTTCATTAGGTTAAGAGTTAGGTATGAAGTCTTCAGTGAGGTCGAAATGATTGTTATCTGGGGTAAATTAACAACAATAAATATAATCAAATTGTTAAAATGAATTGACCATTTCCACATTGCCATTTGTCTTTATTAATCAAAGCTTTCTAGCAGCTACGGAGCAATAAAACTGAATTTATATTTTGTTGCACGACTGGCTGGAAATAACTTATTTACACAGTTTTTCGTCGCATTATTTGACTTTTTACTATGTGCGAAGAAGTATACATTATTTTGGTCATTTTTTGTCATTAAGCACATAAACCCCAGTGTCCCTATTCTGGGGGCGAACTTTCAGCTAAAATAACAGATCTACAAGCTCAAAACATGCTGCGTTGTGAGCTGCAAGCTTGTCTGCTATCTGCTATTTTGGAACATTTTTGAAAAATCTTGAAAGTGTGAGAACTACTGATTTAGATGGCATTCGTAGAATCGGCCTCAGGTCTTAATGGGTTAAGTGGTAAAGCCCCTGAACTCACACACCTGCAGTAGGCGTGTTCTCCCAGACCACGGAGCGGGGCAGCAACCACCGTGCCCACATGGAGCTCATCATGCAGCAGGTCTGAGTTCCATGGCAGGCAGCGTGCGCCCGACACTGTGGTGCCCACCAACCCCCGATAGCCTCTCCCTCTCTTGTTATAGCACCTCGCCTCAGACTCTGGACGCATGCATATCACACACACACACACACACACACACACACACACACACACACACACACACACACACACACACACACACACACACACACACACACACACACACACACAAGTTTATTGTGGGAGCGGGTATCTGAAAACTTATGACCTGTGAATTGTCAGATTTTTGTATGTGTCATTTTATTTTTCTAATAATAAGGTATAATGGTAGATTTGTATTTTACAGTGTTTGGTTAACTATTTCTATAGTATTTGAACTGTGCATGATGCTACTGTGTGTAGCGGCCCCCACCGAAAGATGGTCAAGACTTGAACTGATGATTATGAATTTATTAAAATCCAAAGACCACCGTAAGAACTGACAAGACAGTACAAAAACACAAACAAAAATACTCTGTTAGTTTCCCACATTGTGAAAGAACAACCATACCATAACATTAGTTCACATAAGCTACAATGTAAATAAGCAAAAACTGTACTCAAAGTACTTTTTAACATGGCTTTGACCAGTCAGCATTGCTGTAATTACTTTACAATGAATTAAGACACAATATGACTTCAACATCATCACTTCTAATGAACTAGTTTTCCTTTTTTTAGCAGTTGTTTTTAACTCAATATAAACATAATGAAATGCCTTTTTGTAACCTTTTTTAAGTGCATACAATGACATGAAATAATTACGTTTTTTAACCAAGGTGCATGAAATACTGCAACATCAAATACCTTCCTTTGAATTCACAATTCAAACCTTTCAATGTCAACACATTTTACAGAAAGAGTAGTAAACTAACTAACTCTAACTCTGGTTTAGTTAGTTATTATCATCCATAGCATCATATGCCTTTGTTGCAGAAATACAATTCTTTCATTCAAAGTCCTTCAATATACCTTATGCTGAACAGCATGTAAACAAAACAAGCAATGCATTTTTAGCAAAGACCTGTCCTTTTATAACCAAAAACCCTGTGTTGTTTTGTATGCAGTAAGCACAGTCCATGGCTACTAACCTTATGCCTCTTCGGGGGGTGCTAAAACTATAATTGATCATCTCAAAAGATAAACAATATGCGATCGTTTTGCAGCAAGGAACAGCACATGCGTTTCCACACTCACTGCTGTTGTGTCAAACTATCTCTCTGCGCAACGCGAAGGTAGTAACGTCGTCCAAAAGTGTTTTCAAAATAAAAGCATTTGGCTCAAAACACAAAATAAAAGGATACCAAATTAAAGCATTGTCTGTTCACCCAGGATATATAATATTTTAGTGTAAAACGTATTTGGGTTCTTTACACTGTGCATAATTGTTTTGGTGCTGTAATCAAGGGATTTAGAATAGCTGCTTTGATTAGGCACAGGTGTGATTAGAGTTCTGTATATAATGAGCCAGGGTCACAGTGACTTTTATCAGTACAAGTGGAAAAGATAGCTCTGAGGATAGACTTGAAACACTTTTCTTACCGTTTTTGTTTGATTGAGTTTTCACCTTTTTTTTTATTATTTCTATACTTGTTGGGACATTACAGTTTTAGGATGGCAATGTTATAAATGCAAGCTATACCTGTGTCATGCAACAAAACTAGCCGATAACCTCACAACATGGAACAGTGCACAGTGTCGTGAGCTTGTAGATTGTCTATTTTCAGTGCGTGATACCTGCAAGGATGTAAGTGTAAATCAGGCATAACTCCAACCCTAACCCCCCTAAATATGACAACTAAATGCTTAATCTTAACCCTAAGATCAGTAGACAATATGAATATTTTCCTAATTGTAAGCAATTTAACCATTAAACAACTACAACCCCTTGTGAGGACCAGGACAATTGTCCTCACACTGTCTATTTCTCAAATTCTACCATATATTTACCATACAAGTATAGTAAAACAAGTACACTGTCTCACACACACACACACACACACACACACACACACACACACACACACACACACACACACACACACACACACACACACACAGGATCAATAAAGGTATCTATCTATTCATTATTTACATATATATATCTTTTGATCCACAGAAGCATAAACAACCTGCCTGGTAGCACTGTGATCATCCTGTACTTTTCAACACATTGGGTCCATGCAAGTCTGCCAAACATCTACTGTACTCACATCCACTTACAATAACAACTGTGGTTATAATGGGTGCGTGGGTAGTTAGGTGCTCAGTCATGCTGTCAACGGCCTTAATTAATTGAACCTCCTTAACACACATACATACGCACGCACGCACGCACGCGCGCGCACACACACACACACACACACACACACACACACACACACACACACACACACACACACACACACACACACACACACACTCAAGTCTACAAGGGTGTAGAGTAGACAAAGTAAATTTAGATTATGAATCATGAAGGTGTGTCCTCTCCTCGGTACTAATACACATCTGATGATTTGATGTTTAATTAATGACACTGAGCTAGAAAAACAGCTTACGCAGCAGACATGTCATAATGACCAATAGATAGTAGCTTACACTGCAGTGCTGCTAGTCTTGCGTAGCCAATCACAGATCTACCCGCCTACCCATACGCCTGGGGAAATCTAAATTCAATGTGTAGGGGCTGGAACAGCGGAGGAAATGGAACGCTAATAAACCAACACCTACAGCTATTAAAACAAATCTTATCACCATCCCACAGTGAAAGACTCTTTAAGTGCTTGCATTGAGGTGAGTAAAATGCAAGCCGTGTCAAGCTAGCAGCATTATTTAACAATATTATTGTTATGAAGTTCAGCTTAACCACTTACTTAGGCCCTATTAATCATGGTTGTAGCTGGTCTGTCTATCTATACATGAGCATGTAGATCTAACAATTTTATAATAATAATGAAAGACGTGTTTTACCACTTGGGTACCTGGCCGTGCAGCAACAGACCCCCCCCGGGGACGTGCACAGATAGACTCTAGGTGGTGCTAGAGCACCTGCCCTTTGTCCTCTTGACCAGAGGTGCCCTTTTGAAAAAAGGGCACAGCAGGGGTCTTCAACAGGGGGTTTGGGACCCCTAGGGGCTCCTCAGAGTTACTACAGGGGGTCCGCCAAATCTTTATGTGATATGATTTTTCTTTTTACCATAACCACTCGAAACCTAGCATCCCTTTTCTGAGGAGAACTTTAGCCAAAAATAGCAGATCTACAAGCCCACAACGCCTCGCGCTGTGAGGCGTTGTGGGCTTGTAGATCGGCTATTTTTGGCAAAGAGGTATAGGTGTAGAGGGAAAAAAGAGAAGACCAAGTAAACAAAAAAGTGTATAATTTAATTGAGCACCTGCCCCTCAAAATGTCTGTGCACGCCACTGCCCCCCCCTCAACCTCCCGTAAATGTATATTTTCTAGGGTTGTCTGGCATGTACACACCTGCATCTGATAAATTCCACCCACTGCTTTACACCTGTAATAAAACTGGGATGGGACAAACAAAACTGATTCTGACTGGTTCTGTGTGGTGTCATCGCCCCTGCCTTGCACTCACCGAAGCTACAGTGCGGTCCAGTGTAGCCGGGCCTGCAGTTACACACCTCCTCCCCAGTGGCGGTGATCATTCGACACGTCCCTTCATTCTCACAGGGGTTCACCCGGCACGCTGCAGACAGGCAGACACAGCACATCAGCAAAAAAACCTCAGTCACAAGCTCTTGTTAATACTTTTCATTGGTTCAATATTTATAGAAGGCACAGACACACTTTCACTTTTCAGAAAAGGGCAAAAAAATGCCGATCTACAGGTTCACAACGCGTTGCTTTGAGGCGCATTGTGAGCTTTACGTGACTTGTACGACAAAGTAGCGCATTCATTTACAAAACAGCATAAATAAATTAGTTGAAACATACAACAAGGTTTCTCCCCGACAGCGTTGGTTTGTAGTCAACCTGCTTCATCCATCGTTAGCTGTTTAAAGACATGAACCCTAGCATCCCTGTTCTGGGGCGAACGTTCGGCAATAATAGCAGATCTAAAAGCTCACGTCGCGATACGCTGTAAAGATATTTACTGTAGAGGGAAAAATGAACGATGAAGTATAAAGTAACCACTGATAGTCAATACATATTGCATTGTGTACTAAATACTGCCAACACAGACTGAACACAGCAACTGTTATCAATCTTCTTGTCACACAACAGTGAGTAGATCAAAGATCTCATTAGCGCATTTAAGAGCCATAGACCGTAACAGTAAAGAAACTGACACCAGTCTGAATGAGCCAGAGTCTCCACACCCTCTCTGAGATGCTTCTGGGATTAAGGGACAAGCTCAATAAAGTTATCACTTTACATACTTTACAATGGCCGTATTCCAATGTGTTAACCACATGAACCCTATAGCGTTCCTATTCTGGTCATGTCATAATAGGCAAACTTTCTGTGAAAATTGGCAAACATTCTCAGAAAGCAGCAGATCTTCAAGCTTGTGAGTGATCTACACGTGAATGTGACGTGTTGTGAGCTAGTAGCTCGCCTTTTTTCAGTGAAGAGATTTGGTGTGTAGAGCGAAAAATGGAGGGGACCAAGTAAAGGGGCTGCTGGAGAACCCCGGTCAACGAAATATAAGGTTTTAACTGTGGTCAAAGTGGAAATTTGCAGATTTTGACACCAGAATCAGTTTAGCCATTATATAGCTAATGAAATGTTACTATGTAACTATGTTCCTATGCTATTTTGTTTTCTGTTGACCTGTATGTTCTGGTTATGAAAAGAATCATGTTGAAAAGTTACCACTAGGTTCCTAAAACTCCTTCTATTATTCTGGACTCTGTAGTGCTGAAACTTTTCTTTGATTGTACTTACTTTAGTATACATTTGTACACTTTTCAACATTCTGTTGTCACATGCTGAGATACAGTACACAGTAACAGAAGATATTTGCTTAGCCTGCTTAACTTCCATTTAAGTCAAGCAAGTGAATACCATGGCAGACCGCTTTGGTCCAAGGAGCATGAAACGTACCTGACTACCCTTCTTTTTCTTTTGCCAGGGAATTTTTCCAAATACCCGTGAACATCCCCCTATTGAGATGAAAGCACCTGAAGGACCACTGAGGTGTGTCCCAAACACCACTGAGTCACGGTGAGTCATATCATCTGTCTTTTCTTTTTTCACGGCAACGTTACTCTCTTGTAGCTAAGGAGACTTGATCAAAGTGTGGGCAGGACTTTCTTTGATACCTGCTGCTTCGGAGGTGCTCAGCCCGAGCCTGATCCCTGGGGCCTTAGTCAGTATGTTGGGCAGAAAAGGAAGAGGTTCATAGGGTTTAGGAAGAGACCCGATACTCATGTTCCCAGAGGTGTGATGAAAAAGACAATAAAGCAGTCCATACTAGTCTGTGTTCAGTCTTGCACGAAGCGCTTTTTAGTGTAT
This sequence comes from Gymnoscopelus microlampas, assembly GCF_963454915.1. Lineage (NCBI taxonomy): Eukaryota > Metazoa > Chordata > Actinopteri > Myctophiformes > Myctophidae > Gymnoscopelus > Gymnoscopelus microlampas. The sequence continues at coordinate 10,135,668 of NC_139956.1, forward strand.
GTTATAAGAAAGCTGGTTTTATTGTATTTGGAGTCCATTCAATCTGATAAACGAACCCCGTCATTTAAGTAGCCTGTAGAGATGCACTTAAAAAATTACTGCGGAACAGAACTTTTTACTTCAGACATTTATTTTTTACTTAACCCATTAAACCGGGAAAGCATATGTCATTTTAGATTTTAGCTATATATACTAGCAACATAAGTTTTTCAGAAAACTCTTAGGATTTAGAACAGTGGTTTAGAACAGTAGTTCTCAAAAAGTAGCAGACCTACAAGCTCACAGCGCATCACTTCGTGCCATGCTGCGAGCTTGCTCTGCTATTAGCTCTGCTATTTAAAAAAGAAAAGAAATTAAAATCTTCAAAGTGTGAGAACAACTGATTTAGAAGGCCTTTGCAGAATAGGCCTCAGGTCTTAATGGGTTAACACAAGTGTCTTGAAAGTTAAGCTCATCTCAAAGGTTTATGGAAGCTTGCAGCTTTAAAGTTATGTCCATAGAACGCCTCATCGAGTTTCACTCACTTTTACTAACAAAAGACAACAAGAGGAAACACAGGCGCAGAGGGAGCGGCACGACAATGGCTGAAAAAGCCAAGTCTCACCTGTGTAGCGGACTTTCTCACACTTGGTTTCCCCTGCCACACACGTGCACTGTTCCACATTACGGAGATGAATCCTTCCCCAGGACTCTCCGATGTCATAATAGCGCAGGTGTATGGTTTCGTAGCACTTATCTGAAAAGACATGCACAGGAGCAATTCTTTGAAATGTGACAACTGACAAGTGAGGAAAAGGAAGAGGTCAATAGAGCATCACACTGCATGACGAAATCACCATTATGGCTGATTTCTGTTCTGAAAACTATCCAACATACACGATAGCCCCAATGAACAGCAAGTCAAACCCATTTGTTACTGACTCATATCCGTTGACTTGTCTCAGCTACTGCGGGACTATTTTTTTAAAGATAAAACCTGTCATGTCATGAAGAATAGGTGGGGAAGAAAAAGCCATTTAAGCTACCTACTCTGTTCACACAGTCTCCCAGTGAGGCTCTCAGGACAGGAGCACTCAAATGACTGTTTGTGGGGAACCAGCGTGCAGATGCCACCGTTTTGGCATGGGTTCACCTGACATGGATCTGTGATCCGTCTAGATGTATGGACAAAAACTGAAACAAATGAATTCAGAAGTAAAATGTAAATGAAGTTTTAAAAAGAAGAAAAAAATTGATCAATGAGAATTTAAACAAAATATATTATTCTTTCAAATTACATTTTGTGACCATTTCAGAAAAAAATAAAATAAAATAAATAAAAAACCTACCAGTTGGTTGAGAAACTTCAGATGCACAGTATCCCCACTGCAAGTCCCGGTCAAAATTGTGTGTGAGAGAGCACCTATACAACACAGGAAACAGAAACATTCAGTAATGGTGCAGTCACTGAGTCACGCCGAACTTTGATTCTGCCCACGCGGGCGGATTCTGCCAATGCTTTTCAATGGGAACTGAGCGGTTTGTTGCCATTCGAGGACTTCCGGTAAAAAAACGCTTGTTCCCATTGAAAAGCATTGGCAGAATCCGCCCGCATAGGCAGGATTAAGGTTCGGTGTAGCCTCGGAAACCCAGCGTTTTTTACACATAGATTGGTGAAGCAATCGGAGGACGCGGCTGCTCCGGGCGCCTGGGTTTGGATCCGCCCTTCGAGACCATGGATTGCTCTCGTTGTCTCAGTCTAGGTTCGGTGTGACTGCACCCTAATGCTTTTAACCATATGAACCCACAAATGAAACAAGTCGCCAGGACTTTTTTGTCGTATCCTTTTAGCCTAAATGTCTTACTGTACCTCTGTGCTGTTTACATTTCTGACTAATAAAGTATTCAATCAATAAATAGACAAATAGCATCCCTATTTTGGGAGCGAACATTCTATTTTAGACTGCACCAAATAACAGATTTAGTGTAGAGGGAAATACTAGTGGGCCTAGTATAGAGCCCTGCCGGATCCCAGTCAAGTTAGTATGTAGGTAGTGTTTAAGTGGTTTAAAGTTTAGTGCAATATGGAACCAATTTACTGAGTTCAATTCACACGACAAACAAATAATACTGCAGGCACAGTTCACAAAGAACCCTTATATACATACATGCATGTGCACAGTAAAATCCGAGTGGTGATCTCTAATGCAATGGTTCTCAACCTGTGGGCCATGAGAATATTGCAAGTGGGTCCCCAAATAATTGGCAAAACACA